>NW_020799142.1:10114849-10145564 GCF_003259725.1 Athene cunicularia | reverse complement strand
CTACAGGATCACTGCTTCGGGGGGACTGCAGCCACCATTCTACCAGACTGCTACCACCACCCTGATTAACAGGGTGTCAGGTTGTATCCTGACTCTGTTAGTTTAACCCAGTGCTATCTGCCTTTATAATTTTTTTTTCCTTATTAAATCATTATTCTGACTTGGTGTCTCCCACTAGTTTGTTTTCAAACTAGCACACGGTTTTAGATATAACCACCATCATTTCTGAAATACTGCAGCTCACTGTCTTGCCAAACCATGACTATGTCAAAAGCCTGTACCATTCCTGTCATGTCTCTTCCAATAACAGCAATTCTGTCTGCATCATTCCATTGATTTTAAGCTTTTCTTAAATTGCTTTTATGAAACATGCTATACAAAAGACTGAGTTGAGTCCTCCAAGACTATTTAAGATCTTGTACATACTGACATCCTCACATGCCACGTATATGAGCACTGAAGACATGCCTTTTGAGTCATGCTGTATAAACCAGTACCACTCTTGTAGGATCAGGGGCAGCCTTTTCACCGCCTGGGCCACCTGACTTGTTTGGAGCTCTAGAGGCTGGGGGAAACATATGTATCTTAGGACCACTATATGTGACTGGAGACAAAAAGCCCCTTTAACATAAGAAACATCCTATTTAATCAGGACAGTTGTCCATCTGGACCATGCAAATTCAGCTGTCAGTATATGAACAATGAAAGAAAAAACAATAAAGAATACTTATTTTAATGAAAATGGAACTTCTGTTTAAAAACAATGGCTAGAAATATGCAATGTTTTAAATTTCACAAAATCAAGACATACTGTAAAATAAAGTGTTTGCAGAAAATAAAAAAGATTAATACATGGTAAGCAATGAAAGAATGGAGAGAATTTTAGTTTTAAGGATACAGTGGGGTTTTTTTACCTAAACATTTAATGAATGTCTATTTTAAGGATCCAGGAAAGTAATTAAGCATGTAGATAAACGTTTAACATGTCTAGTTCTGTAATACAAGATGTTATCAATTTACTATCATCTCTGTTATTGTCACTGCTCTCAAGAGAGATTTGCAAAGGCCTTAAGAGCCATCACCTCCATAGTCAGTACAATACGTCCATTTTAGAGTTTCTGACTCTAACTGTTCATCGGATGATAACTTCTCTGTTCTAAAGTTTTGAAGATAAAATCCTCAATAATATAACTAACAAGAATAAATATGATGTGAAAAAAAGCTTGTAGGAAAAAATGACATCAATATAATTAGGAAAACATGTAAAAGGAAAGAACACAAAAACTATACCTGTAATGGAGAAAAAGTTAGATGAGCTGTAGATTTAGAAAACATACTATCAAAATGCATCTGATGTAACTAGTGACATGAAGTGGAGGAAAACAGTAATGCATAAGTCATAGAATGGTACTGGATGAAGCAATAGGGTTTAGGAGAGCTATGTGAATAAATTACTGAGAAAAAAAAAAAAAAAAAAAAAAAAGAAGAGAGAGAGAGAGACTAAAAGGATGTCCCAAACAAATTATGCTTAAGTTCTTTGCTGTCTGGGTTTTATAAGCTGAAGTGCTGATATTGACCAATGAGGAGACAATGATGCATTTTGTAATAACATTAATACAAGCTTAAAATAGAGGCTTCTATACATGTGCTACATTCACATACATCACAGTATTTCTAATGCTTCAACTCCTTGATATCTGGAATTGAGATTTCTCAATGTTCAGAACAGAAACTGGCAAAAATCCCAAGAAAATGGTGGGGTTTTTTAATTATTCATGCCTTATTCATGTCTGACCAACTATCAAAACCAGCTATAAATAAAGTGCTGAGTTCAACATGGTTCAGTGTCACATTTTAACAACCATAGAGAGAAATACTTGTTAGATCACAAGAACTGGAAACAAGAAGCATGTGTTTTATTTCCTTCTCCACAGCTGCTTTAGGACATGATTATGGTTACACCAAACTGATGTGAGACTGTGGCTAATCGTTCCTCCCATCTTTTGTCCCAGCACATTTCTGTCTTCTTCATTGTGCTTAAACCAACGCTGTAGGGAGACAAGGACTGTGCTATGGCTGACTGTGCAATTAGTCAATGAATATCAATGCTGGCAGAAGAAAAAAAAAGAGTGACTGGGAAGTGGTATACTCTGTCTGAAATCAGCAAGAGCCAATTGTGAAATTACACCCTAGCTGTAGGGTGTTAGGCAAATCCCTTTACACATAAATGAAATCAGAAAATAAAATATTAGGCTAGATGGGATTAGGGGTAGGTCACTGGTGTATCAATAATTGTGGATTTAACATGATAGATGTGCTAACCAGCATTCTTTCAGGCTCAATACAGGAGTTCTTGAGCTTCTTTGTGGAAAAAAATTAAGTGGAAGCAACAGAAACTACATCCAAGGCAATAAACTGCAAGTCTTAATGGAATAAAGTTATTTGGTCAGATGGTCATTCCTCAAGACTGACTGCAAATGCAGAACCTTTAAGAGGATTTCTAAATTGAGTTATATGTGCATTAAATTAAGAAGAAAGCCTTTGGAAGAGGAAAACATCCCACACATGGCTCTGAGAGGGAGCAGAGTGTCGGCACAAGCTGGAAAGGCAGACTGGATTTCAAAGCAGGAAGATGCCTTCTGATGTTTGATCCTACTGTTTCCAGGAAGGCAAAATTGTTGTGTAGATTCCTCATAAATAAGTAAAATATCTTAAAAAGTCCCACATCTGAATAGCCAATTTCTCCCCTAAATAGAAACAATTCATTGATTTAAAAATGATCTTATCATTAGATCTTTAAATCTACAGATGCAGTTGAGCTTTCAAGATGTTTTGAAAAAAATAAATGACCGAAATTATTATTTCACAGAAGTGAAAGTGAATTTTAAAAGATTATTTCAGTTGATGAAAAAAGTAATTTCAAAAGCTTTAAAGACACAACAGACAATGAATCCTGACTTCCGTATGCCTACTGTTATTAAGGGTGAAGTAAACTTAATAAACAAATCACAGATGAAGTCTATTAAGTATCTGGGTACACCAGAGAAAATTATCACACTGTGGGGTCATACATTCAAGAATACGTTGGCAAAAGGCTGATACCTTAACATCTGCTGTATATATAGCAATTTAATAGGAATTCAGTTTTTATATTTAGGTATTTGGAGTCCAAATGATTGGCTTTGTCATGCAGAGTATTAATATTGACTGCTTAAGCCCTCCAGACATTGCCAGTCAGCAAGCTTGCTGATGTGCTAAGCAATTAGCTTTAAAAGCAATACTCACTGTGAAGACTTTCTCAGGCTGACCACGAGCTCGCATGTTTGTGTCATGAATTTGCTTGAGTATCATCCAAGCTTCATCATGCTTCCCAACCTGAACATTTGATCAGAACATTTAAAAAAAACCATACATACGTATTATATATTCACTATAGTCACTGAGCAATCAATACCTGTTATATAGATGTCATGATGTAAACACAGAAATAATTTTGACTTGAATCTAAAAACCATTTGGAAAGTTATACCTCCAGCAAGAACCGTGGGCTTTCTGGCATGAAGGTGAGGGCTACCACAGAAGAGACACAGGGCAGTGCGCAGACGATCACAAACACTCGCCAGCTGTGGAACTGGTAGGCAGAGCCCATGCTGAAACTCCATCCTACGAAAGCAGAAATTCACAAAATGTACAAAAATAAGGAGTGCCACATGTGGGACTCTGCAGCTTCTTGGAGATGCAAAAATGATACCTGTATTTATATAAAGTCTGATCGTTCTTTTTTATTTCCACAAATATCGATGATTTCACAAATAATCTTACACCATGAATTTCAGCCTCTTGAATGTGACTAGTCATGCTGAAAACTGGCCATATTATGCAGGCTGGGAAATTTCCTTACTCAGGGATGAAGAAACCTCTTTCAAGTTTCTTAGCAATATCTTCATGAAGGTAGTTATGTGAACCAAACACAGACACCATCACCATACATAGTAATACATATACAAAGTAGTAGTTTTATATGAATACGCGAAGAAGGGAAAATTAAAAATCTACACTCAGATGATATATTTTATGGAATTTTATAAGCCTTCCTTATTGACCTTTTCTACAAAGAGTTAATTTAAGTACTCTTAATAAGAGTTTCCTAATTTAATACAGTTCAACACATAAGAATTTACAACGCCTAACTTGTGTTTCTATCTTGTTCCAGTGCACTATACAACTCCTTAAATTCTGTTAAAAGTAAATGGACATTCATCCACCCTGTGACATAACTAGATGTATAGGAATAAGTAGTCAGTATTTAAACTTCTGTGTGAGATGAGCAACCTTAACACTGAACTAGAGAGAGAACTTCTGACTATATAAAGAGATTAAGAAAAAAGAACAACAGGAGAACAACTCTCCTTATCTGAAAAATTGATCTTGAGATACATCTGAGTGCTGACTAATAACATGCTGTAGAAGCCATTGCTAAAGTATACTGAGAAGAACACAAAAGGAAATACTGGAAAACCTGAATGTGAAACTGCAAGGCTGGTAATTCAGCTTTTTAATAAAATACGTGATTGTTTGGTCTGTTATGATGGACTGTTGAAATGCTAGAATTGTAGGAAACCTAAGAATTTCTCTTAAGAAAAAGAAAAATATTATTTGGGTAACAACCTGGCCTTTTAGTCTGGCTTCAACACAGCAGAAATTTCCAAGTAAAATTTTCAAGGATATCTTATTAAAAGATGAGTGGAATATAAGAATAATGGTACAGGACAGAAGTTATTGGAAGAAAACAGAATCCTGGCTAATGAAGGAGCTGGCGCCAGATTAATCTCATATATTTCTTTGCTAACTGATTTTTCTAGACAAAAGATATGGTTAATTAAATCTGTCTGGATGTTGGTAAACAACTGGTGCAACATAGTACCAATGATCTATTAAATATTTCTTGAAAGGAGGTATTTATCTGTGAAATGTGTTCTGTATTTTGGAATTTAAAGATCTCATGTTATGGATTATAAATACATTTTTTTAAAAAAACCCCAACATTTTCATATTAAAGTACTTACATGTTACCATATGGAAAATACAGTCAGACCATGATTTATTTTTGCTATCAACAGCTCAGTGAAATATTTTGATTTGCAGACTTGGGAACATGGCTTTTCCACTCTCCTACAAAGTTTCCATGTTTCAGAAATTATATCAGTTTGCTCTACAGCCTTATTTAATCCTGTCATCTTTAACCCAGAAAGACAGAGGTAAAATCAATGACAGTGCTGGCAATAATCTTGGAATGCCATGTTACTTTTTTTTAAGTAAGGTTCGAGATAAACATATGTTTCCCCTCCAAAGTTCCCTCCAACTCAGAGAGGCTGTCTACAGTTTAATGTTAAATTTATCCCAAAATAGAACTTGGAATGAAAATTTAAGATTAAAAAATACAAACTAAAAAGGATGTACAAGTATATTAAAATTTACTTTCTACAGATTTCTGGAAAATGTCAACTGTTGATCTTATAGAATTTCAAATTTTAAATAATAAGGGCATATTTATATCTAAATTGGGATGGGAAGGAAAAGAAGGAAAGGTTTAGAGTGAGTTAATGAGGCAATTAGAAACCACACCTGTGTTTTGGGTATTGTGTACACATTATATAGTAATCATTAGGATCATATTCTTCATTATATATTTTAAATTATAGCATAAAATCACCTGATATAGAACTCACAAAATTATTTCCTGTCAGTTAAGTTAATTTGAAGTCAGAGCAGTGATCTGATCAGACTCACTGGGCAGCCGTGCAATTGGTAGTGCCACAGGGAAGGTGGCACAGGACATGGGTTTTCAGTTTCAGAACATCATGGTCAAGGTACTGGCTCTTGTTGTCATTAAAAACTGCCCCGGTTTATATTTAGACAATTTACTTTTCACTGCTCTGGTTTATGTTTTATGAGACTGAGCTGCACAAGGGGCACTCCTGTGGTAAATGAAATCAACCTGGCTTTATACTTATAAAACAACAGCAAAACCTTGTGCTCTGTAACCAGTACTGGAAAACACTGGTGATAATTTATTTTAAGGTGTCATTTTTTAATGTAAGTGAACCATACCACACTTAATTAAAAGCAATGAGTGCACCATTCATCAGTTAAAAGCAATGAGTTCAACATTCGTCTTGTCATCCTGACAGAGTACAAAAGACCTATTTTACTCCTCAAAATATCTGAGAGGCATGTCAAGCGAAATGTTAATTATGGAATTTTTTTTGCTCTTCTTCTATCTTTTCCTCTACGTATTGTATTAGCTGCTGCAATTTATGCTGTGATTTAACATTTCTGCTGAATTAATGATAATAGTGAATGTCAGAATTATAAGAAGCAATTGGTAGGAAAAAAGCTAGCTGCAACACAGCTTTCTTGAGACTGCTCTCCTGTCTATTCCAGTACCAGCACTAGATCGGCAAAACAAATGGATGTATTTTGAATGCAGAGCAATCTTAGATTTATTCCTATGTTTAACACATCCAATTTTCCTAGGTCATGAGTTAATCTGGAAAATGGAGCCATTAGAGTATCCCTGAATTTAGCTCACAAAGTGGCTTTCATTCCCATTGTATGTTAAGTCTTGAAACCAAATGGAAGTGTGTTCTGGGCTGTAACTCAATTTGCTTCTCTTCCCTGATTTATGACGCAATAGCAAAGACAGAGCAGCTCCACATGGTTGTGTTGAGAGCACTGCACAACAACCTAGAGCTGAATTTCACCCTTGCTCCCTGGCTATGCTGTATTTGAGAGTCATTAATCTTGAAAATGGTGGCAGGTCCCAATGTTTTCTGATTTGCAAAACACTCAGCACAAATGCATCTTGGGAATGATGTGCTGTAGAGCAACATAACTGAATGACTGAATGTGAAGCTGCCGCAGCAACCTTTGTGCTCAGTACCATCCTCCCACTTTACCGACTGCTGGAAAAGGCCAAGTGAATCACAGATATGGCAATTACTGATTACAGAAACAGCGGCACACAGCATAGCAAAACCAAAATTTACAAGATACTAATCTATATCTAATCACCAATTTGTATGTTTAATTGTGTCAACAAAATCTTGACTCCCAACAGAGCATTTTATCTGCTCCATAATATTAATAAATTAAAAGGATATTATAAATGAATTCTTGCTCCAAATGGGAGAATAGAGCATTTCTGTCATAGATTTTTCTGAATAAATATAGAGGCAAACCTGTTCAGATTATGATGAATTTTATAAATGTATATTACCCAACAAACATTGTATATCTTCAAGGACAAAGATCATCGTTTACAGCGGCTAGGATACTAGAGGGGATGATTTGCTTAACTTTCCAAAATGAGGGCTGAAACGGCACATGATAGCTTTCTAAAAATCAGTAAGTGTTACACTAAAGAGCAATGTGGGCAATGAAAAACATGAGTGCTTACAGGTGCTGTATAAATATTGGCTGACAAAGGTAAGGTTCTTAAATACCAGAGGAATAAAGTTGTGAAATACCTTTCTAAGGCACTAATATGGACAAAGAAAGCCTAACCAAATACAGGGATTTTATGGCATGGTTAGCTAAAGACTGACCATTCTTGAGAACAATTTTTGTTACTCAGTAGGAATCAGTGTCATAAACTGTCAAAAGCTAAGTTTGCCTAAAATTCTGTATATTGGTAGATCAAATGAGGGAATAGATGCAAGAAAAATCCTAAAATTAGGGGTGAGGAGAAAGATAGACAAAGAATTTATAGGAATTCATAGACTCGACAGATTCTTCTACAGAATCCTCTCTATGATATCATATTTTTTCACATTTCACTTTACCACACAATCTTTGGTCAAAACTCAGCTTCCTAACCTCAATTTTTACTGTCTGAAATTTAAAAAATGTCCATACCTAAGATATGTGATTGTTTTAAATTACCATGTGGTGGCACTACTACCACACTTAATGCAAATAAATTTAAAACATTTCTGCAGAAAGACTACTACTATTAAATGCTGTTTTTTTGTTGAGTAATTCCCAAATCTAAACTAAATCATAATTATAAGGAGTACTGGAAGTATTTTACATTATTAGTATTGCACTTAATGTCCTAGCATTACCAAGTTTGACCGTGAGTGACATCTAGCATTTGAGCTTACATATTTAGTGGTACCCATCTAGAATAATGGTAAAATATCACTGAAACAGGAAAAAAAAAAAAAAGTAGTTCAGGTAAGTTATATAGCTAAGGAAGCTCACTTAGGCATGTTTATAATACTGAGTGAAATACATAGTTTCTAACAAATGCAGAAATAATGTTTTCAGAATTATTCTGTAATTGTATTGATGTGAAATTACAGTAACACAAAGTCGAATGTTTGTCTTTCCTGTGATTATATTATTAATATCACATGGGAAAGGCAGTGATATTTTTAGCCTAGGCAGATAGATATTCTGCAAACCCACTGGCTCAGCAGGTCAGCTGCTGGTAATTTCAGCAGAAGGAATCTGCAAATAAAATAGCTGAAGTGTGTCAGGCCATGATGGAGGTACCTTAATATAGGTGCCTGTAGAAGACTAACACTCACCAGCATGTGCCTAGCTCTCTAGCTAAAGCTATTAGTCCCTGAGAATCATCAGGATCAAAGAAGAAAGTAATAGTGTTAAACAGATATATTTTACAAATACATTAAACTCAGACTTGGTCTGCTGACACTTGTGATTAAAAGGAACAAGGCATTTTCTAAAGACACAGTTCCTCTCCTGCAGAGGAGACGGTTGTCAACCACTGATACTCATCAATTCCCCTTCACTTGAGGACCTGAGATTATCAGGTCTCTGATCACTCCGCTAGCATTATTTACAATCCAGACAAGTCCCAGAACAGCTGCAAGCAGGGCTGACCTTGCATAGAAAATAATTTGCTCTCTAACACTGTCAGACACAACACCTCTATCCAGTGCATAGCACTGTAGTCTGGGTGAGGTCTCCAGCTGTAGTACCTTTGAACAGTGATATCAGTCCACTTTTAAAATCTTTCTAATACCTGCTGTAGTACTGTCCAGTTTTACTTTTCATTGAGGAGGAAGATTGTATATCTTCAGACAGTGATATGGTATGACACATGCCCAAAATTCAAGGTTTAGTAGTATGTCAGCCTTTCACACAACCTTACATATACTCTATGCAGAATACACAGCTGGTAGGTTTGTTTCATTGCTATGGAAATACTAATGTGTCTGTGACAGGCCTGATAGAAAAACCATAAAAAATAGTTTCAAATCAGAATACCTAGCAACACACAGGGGAAAAAAAAAAAAAGACGAAGCTTGTAAGTCATTATGTGCATGGATTGCAATGGTCTGTCTGAAATCTGACTTTCAGTTGGCCCTGAAGTATGGCTGTGTCAAGATGCTGTGACTCACAGTAGCCAATACAGGCAAGAAGTTAATCCTTAAAATGGCAGATGAACCGATGCAACTATATAAGACAATTAAAGCAGCAATTCCTAACAAAAGAACTGCAGGTACCTAGCAGCCTGGTAACATCATCTGTCTAATCTTAGCCGATGATAGAGATGGCAAAGGATGTTTAATCAATGGTCTACCTATGATTAGAAAATCAGGATCTTACTTGCCTTCCTAGCTAGAAAAACATGAATATGTGTAGGGACTTGAAGTAGACTGTTGTCAGTACTGAGCCTAATGAGAATCGCATGTCTGTATCTTGACTTCAACAAAGAAGGCTATTCTTGCACTTTGATTTTCTTTACTGGGAAGGATACTGGGCCAACTAAATAAAACAGACATGAATAAGGCAAAATAACTCATTAGCAGTTCAAATTTTATGAAGTTTTACAGGGCAGAAGTTATACAGAACCAGAGAGAAAGAACTTGCAAAATAAATTGACCATTATAAATTTCCTACATAGTAACGCCATATTCTCCCCTTCAGTGGACTATTCCAAAGATGCAATAGTTACAACAAACAGTGGCAAAAGAGTAGACGAGCTTTTACAAGAGGCAGCTTATGGCATTTTCAGAACTGGTTTGCCTCTTCTGCATTTGCTATATGACTGAGAAAGATATGATAACAAGATTTCTGTGCACTTCACAGAGCTGGACAAATTACCTTTTACTCATGTAAACCAGTACTGAAACAAATAAAATTTAACGATTACCCATATATACAAAAAGCATGTTAAAAAGATAAAAATAAAAGATCTTAGGAAAGTGCACTTTGCAGGAAAATTCTGGGTTTGAAGAGCAGCTGTGAAAGTCAGCTGACAGCAAACCGTCAGGAGATAAAGATTTCTCTCCCTCTTATTTATCTAACACAGAAATATACATTTGTTTATTCACTTTAGTTTGACTCCAAGCCACCACTCTCCCTAACATCATCCAATTACATGGTGAATTATTGGCAGTCTGCAGTGTTTTATTGTGCTTTTCTGTGTATTTATATGCTGCACCCTTATCTACAAAACAGGAGCAGTAATACTTACACAGGTTAAGTCTTAACAGTGCTTGAAAATCTCAGTAACACTGAAGAGACATGAATTTAAGAGAAAAATCAGAGCCAAAATACAGAGTTTGGGAGAAGACTGTATTGTCCAAATCCATAAAGACATTGACATGAAATGCAGAGCCTTCACCCCTTAAGAAGGTACAAAACCCTCTACACGGTTTCTTGATAGACCTGTACCTCATTCCTAAGAGAATGAGTTGTTCTGCAGTACCTATTTGGCCCTGGAAAGGTGCTCAGCTGATGTGGGATCGTCATACAGAGTTCTGTGAGCCCTTCCTAGATTGATCCTCTGATTTAAACTATTTGTTGCACACATTGATATGATACTGCATGAAAAGAAGGGCTAAAAGCAAAGTATTTCACTTACAGGAAAGGAACACAGGATGTAACTGTTGAGGAGTGGAGACAAACTTACAGTCTTCTACTTCTGTTTGTTTAACTTTGGCCACTTAGAATTTTACATTCTCAAACCAGGGAGAAAGACTAGAAATGTACTTTGCTAAGGTGTCATGCTGACGTAAATGTCTCCCTCTGGCCACCACCATGCAGAATCCAATTTTGCACCTTAGCAATTCTGAATACAAACACAATGCAGTTATTTTATAGGGTTGGAAACATACCAAATCTCAAAACACTTCAACACAGAATTACAATGTCTTGACTTTGGTCACCACTAAGTTTTGTTTCCATCCTGAATCATTTTGTCAGACTTCAGACACTTATTACCAAGAATCAAGCCTGAATAGCTTCTATGTGTCTTCGTTCTGAATGCAAATATCATTATACTCCTTGGGAAGTGTGTATATCCTGACTCATTACAGTCCCTGGATAATGAGCATAGATTTCGAAAATTTTCCAGGGCAAATCTGTGATTTTCTACTTAGATCTTAAATCAGTGTTTATAAAACTTGTGTGTCCTCAAAACAGATTTCTCCCTCTACTTCTCACTTTATGAAATACAAATCAATGCAAAAACTGTTTTAAAACTTATGTTAATTGTGTATTTCTGAAATTTAAAATGAGAAACGTCATGTTGTAATTGAAATTATTAAGTAAGTAAATATGCATATTCCAGGCTAGAATGTTCTGCACTTCCTTTATGTGCACTCATGAGCCTTATTCAGAGAAAGCTGTCCAAGATTGTTAGAAATTAATGCAGATGGACACTGATCAAATTTTGTCAGGGTTCAGATGCAAAATGTGAAAAGAGATGTGATTTGTAATCAAATGCTTAAATGTTTCATTTCCGTATAAATGCTCACATTTCTGCATCTAAATTTGATTTAGAAAATTTTCTCCTTTCAGTTAGAGATCTGATACAGGCCTACATCTACTTGTTAGAAGAGATATTAGGACTTATATGGCACCCTCCTCAGTCCTGTTGAAACCAGCACTTCCTGTAAGTGCTCGGGTATATTCGCAATGTTCCCACTGCCCTTGTAATATCATGGATTCAGAAAATATCAAAAGTAGTGCTAGGATGCAATAGGTCAGTGGTTTGTGACCTTCCTGAATTTAATGAGCACTAGATATTTTTCAAATGGATGTGTAGAAGCCTACATGGGTAACTAAGGCCTATGAATGAAAGATTTGTCTTAATTATTTATATAGCCTAAAAGCATCTTATGAAATCTCTGCTATTGAAAACCACAGCAGTAGCTGGCAGAATCTGGAAAGAATAGTGAAGCAAAGAATAGTCTAAGAATTTTCTTAGCTTAATAACCAGATAAAAACTGACCATAAAAATTTAAATTTAATTCCAATACGAGCAAGATCTATTCAGTAATTACACTGAGCTTACATTATAGTCCAAAGTGGAACAGAGACTGAGGAACTGGAAAGAAGATGTTCTAATTACTCATGCATAAAAAAACCCACCAACCTGAAAGAGGCCACCAAGGGTTAATATTTAGCTGATAGCATCGAAAATCTCATTACAAGCACTGTGACACATAATTGATCTGACTAGCTGACTGAGTCACTGGCCCCAGAGATTTATGTACTCATGCAGTTCTGCAAATTCCTCACTTGGGTCTCACTCCGTGCAGCTGTTTGGTGAAGGCACTTCACTATTTGCAAAACAGAAGTAAAATCTGCTGGCCACTACTTTGTCAACATCATAACTAACAGGCTTGTCAGTCTAAGAAGAAAAGTCCATGTCATGCTTTCCAGAGATGATGAATCAAGCAGATGCAACTCATGTCAAAAAACAGTAGGGGAGAGCACATGTTAAAAGATGCTGTTTTCAGAGCTTGAAAAGATCATGGTCAGTGTCAACACTGAGACTGTGCCATCAAATGTCACTAAAATATGCTTCAAATTTGTTTGTGTGACCCATACTTTTGATTTCTTGTTAAGATTTCTACCTCTGTCTCCTACATTTACTTAGTGCTTTCCACTACGTTATTTTATACTTTAGAGTTTGTAGTTTATACTTCATACTATATACATGTAATTAAGAACTGAAAAAGGGTTTGTGTCCAAAGTTCAAAACACCTGTTTGGACAGTGCCAAAGAGTGTAATCAGAGTAAATCACCAACAGCAGACAAAATCCACTTTTATAAGAAGACAATGTAAAGTTGCCAAATGCCCTTGCAGTAGTAATTGTGAACCAATTCTGAAGAAAAACACTTGGCTGCAACAAAATATGATTATATTGTTGTCCTACCAATACGCAAAATACAAATACAGTGATAGCTACATATTTTTGTTTGGTGCCCTCCATGGCATCCCCATAACTCTGAGCTCAAAAATTGCACTGCTTTTGCATGACAAGTTGTTGTAGACACTATTAACCTCAGCTGTTGAAAGTGAAAGCTAATTGAAAATCTAAGTGTTCCTGTCCTGGTCTGAGACTTCCAGTGATTTATGTGTATCTGGACTAAGAATATTTAAATGATAGGCTCAGACTGAAGAAGAAAAGTGAAGCAATTAATCAAAAAAAGATAATCAGAAAAAGGCATAATAAAACACTGCAGTTTTTGCAAAGGAAATGGGGCCTTCTTCTCTAGCCTAACTTAGAAACAAAACAATCATGAAAATGCTAAAACGTTTTCTGAAGAATACAGAGAGGATGTGTCTTCTACCAGTGATATGTGTTTTACCTTTGCATGCTGCTGCAGTGTAACAACAGAACATGTATGCAATTCAAGAAACTAATCAAAAATTTAACTTTATTAGGTTTTATTTGCTTGAAAGCTGTTGCAAGAAAAATATTTTTTTAATGAACATTTCGGTGCTGTGATTTAAGTCTCATTTCCTTTTTTGCTATTTAATTTACTTCTTATTGTATTTTTATTTATTTCAAACAAAAAGAAGCAAAATCCTGTCACTAAGAGAGAGACAGATAGACTAAAGAGGCAGTTTATGTGATCTAATAATTAGATCAGATGTGCATTCTAAGAATTAGCTTCTAATCTAACTGCGCTCAGTTAAACAGACCTGGTATGTTGAATAAGTGGAGCTTTTCTGTACATACTGTGAACCATGGGTCAGAATTTTTTAATTCAAACTTTGATAAAACACTTCCAACACACATATTATTTGTACTCACAAATCAAGTACTAAAGATCCTCAGTCATAATCTACAATAGCTGTCCAAGGGGTGGCAGGGGAAGGGCAGATTTTGCCTATGGAGAGGCAGTCACAGTGTTTGAAACGTAATTATCAAAAGGAACAAGGAAAATACAATATATTAAATAAACAGAGCATTATGTTACTGTACTGTGTCTGGCTGAGCTGGAATTGGTTTTCCCCTATAGCAGCCCCCATGGTGCTGTGGTTTATGCTGGGAGCTGGCAGGGTGTTGGTAGCACCCTGGTGTTGTGGCTGCTGCTGGGCAGTGCTTACACAGCACCAAGGCTCTTTCCGACATTTTCTAACCCCAGTGGGATGGGGTGGGCAAGATCTTGGGAGGGGACACAACCAGGACAGCTGACCCGAACTGACCAAAGGGATATTCCAGACCATATGATGTCTGCTCAGGATAAAGCTGGGAGAAAGGAGGAAGGGGGTGGGGTCACCCTTGGTCCTCCAAGGAACCACTACAGGTGTTGGAGCCCTGCTGCCTGAGAAGGCCCCACAGCGCCTCTTCATGGGAACTAGAGAATAAATCTGTTTGCTTTTGCTTCCGCACATGGACCTTTGCTTCACTTTGCTTATATTAAAACTGCTTTTGTTTTACCCACAAGGGTTGGTTTATCTTCTTTCCCCTCTTTGCCCTGCTGAGAAAACAAGGGGAAAAGAGGTGTGGTGGGTGTGGGGAGAAGTGATAGAGCGACTTGGTGGATACTTGGCATTTAGCCAAAGTCAAACCATCACATATTGTCATAAGAATGATTCTCTATTACTATAGTTTCCATGGAAAACTATGTTTATGGCATTAAAAAGTGATGTTTATGACAACATCACTGTTCACCTGTCTGTCAATTCCTCCACCAGCATTGTTTAAAGTCATTGACCTACTTCAATCAAATCTGACAGGAAGAAACAGTCTCAAAGAGAACACATTTCCTTAAGTGCTGAGAAATGCACTGCCCAGGCAGAGGGTAGAGACCCCATCAGAGGACAGAGAAAAAAGACAGAAGTCAATGGCCCCTCAGGGATGCTGCAGCCAGCCTGGGGGCTGGGAACATACTTTGGCCGCTCCATGCTTTGGTTCTGGCATGGGTTGAAACCAAGCCAAAATATGTTGCCTCCTCCCTGACAGCAGCTAGACTGGAGTAGGATTATAATGCAGCAGGGAGTACGATGAGGGCATGGGAAGCTGAGTGTTTCTTATTGCACAATTCTGGGGACAAGAAAGAGCAACTGTAGAGACTACAGCAAAAAGGTTATCTGGAAAAATCAAGGGGAAACTTGAAGTACTGTCATGGTGCTTTGTAAAGGATAAAGAGGAAGAGAGGAGAGAAAGGGGTTAGCCAGAATCACAGGGACATTGACAGAAATTCCTAGGAAAGTGGGCCTGATAACTTCTCTGCTCAGAAAACAATTTGCTACTTTTTACTGAACCTCCCAATAAACAAATTTTCTTTTTCACAGTCAAACTAAAGAGGCCAGGATGTTGTTACATTAGAACCTGTCTAATGGTCATCTTTAGTACTCATTAAGTAGATGTGCTAAAAGCTGCTTAAGCTTCCAAAGCCTGCAAATATAAACATTTAAATGACCATATCAAACCCTGCATTAGGGCACAGACAATACTGAACTGATAAACAAAGTGATTTGTTTTGCATTTTAACTGAATTTGCATAAGCAGTTGTTCCAAACTCTGCTGTGTTCTGTTGTTCTTTGAAGTATACACATTCAGTACAGTCTAATTTCACAGGATTATTTCAAATGAAGAACAATTCACAAGAAGGAGTTGATAACTCAAATTAACATTAAAACTGCCTTGTACCCACTTTAATGAACTTGGATTTTAAAAGAATATATATAGCTTCAATCTGTAAAATACCAGATTAATGGAAGTGCACTATATATGGGGGGGAAAGCATAGCACATTTGGGATCATTTTGCCTCTTAGTGGAATGCAAAACAGATCAAGAGATGTTGCATTATGGAGTAGATGCGTTTATGTCTGATCTATTCCATTTGTTCAGCATGACACGGTCTCATAACAAAATGCATATTCAACCTTAACAAAGCTTGAACTTCTTTTAAATCTCAAAGAGTATTTTTAATTTGTTAAGGTATCCATAGATTCATGGATTCTGAATATAGAAAACATATCAGGATGAAAATTGTATGGAGAACATAAAATTGAAGAGTTGCTCATGGTTTTAAAATTTAGATCAAATGTTTCCTGCAAGTTTTTTAAAAAAATTAAAACAGTTATTTACATTTCTGCAGATTTTTTTGTGCTTTCATGGGCTTTTTGCAACCAAGAAAAGACACTTGTGGCACTTTCCCAGGCTATCTTCTTTGACATCTCTCTTCTTTATGGGTGACTAATAAAATTCAGTGATCTTCAGAGAACATAAACTATTGTGCAATAGAAAATGGAGGCCTGGACTCAGCCTTTTCCAAAACAGTTTCTGCCATGTCTTGGATTGGTTCTGAACCACCATGAAATGAGGGAAAGGTTTGAGAAAAGGAAGAAAACTAATGTTTTTAAAATTGAGAGTCCAGAATTTTCAAGGTTAGAGAAGGATTGACTTTTTAATTTCTTCAGTGCAGGTTTGTTTGACAGAGAATCCTGTCTTCCTTTTGTAGCTACCAGCTAGAACAGTCTGATAGACAGACATTTTCCTACATGTCATGGGTATGCCCAATGCCACTCTTTTTCTTCCCAACTCCCCCACCTCAAAAAAATTTTGGAAGTTCTCTCCTCCTTTTGTCTTTGTTTTCTTCATTTGCTCTTTTATGGCCTACCCCAGCACCCTCTGGAGCAACAGTATCTATTTAATAGTTCCCTGAGAGCAGGATTTAGTAGGACCTTGAGGGGACATCCAGTCTAGCCACATGCTCCAAATCAGAATCAATGATGGCCCCACAATATTCTCAAAATATGTTCTTAAAGATTTACAGTGGCTGAGATTAATCTGCTTCCATAGCAATTGTATTCAGATGCTTAACTATCACACCATTAGAAAGTCTTTTTTGTTATCTATAATATCTCCCCTTTACAGAAATTTCAGCCTACTACTTTTTGTCTTATCATCAGTAAGCTGTTTATTCTTTTTTCCCTTTGCAACTAATTATTCTTTTTTTCTATGCCTTCTGCAATATTAAAGAAGATATCACTGATAGATCTCTTGCATGTCAAAGTCACTGATGGCATCCTATTGCCATGTCATTCTATTTCAGCATGTTCCAACTTCAGGGAAAACAAAAAGAATCACAGAATCGGCTAGGTTGGAAAAGACCTTGAAGATCATCCAGTCCAGCCATTAACCTAACACTGACAGTTCCCAACTACACCATATCCCTAAGGGCTATGTCAACCCAACTCTTAAACACCTCCAGGGATGGGGACTCCACCACCTCCCTGGGCAGCCCATTCCAACGCCCAACAACCCTTTCTGGAAAGAAATGCTTCCTAATATCCAGTCTAAACCTTCCCTGGTGCAACTTGAGGCCATTACCTCTTGTATTATTGTTTGTTACTTGGTTCAAGAGACTCATCCCCAGCTCTCTGCACCCTCCTTTCAGGGAGCTGTAAAGGGCAATGAGGTCTCCCCTCAGCCTCCTCTCCTCCAAACTAAACACCCCCAGTTCCCTCAGCCGCTCCCCGTACGACCTGTGCTCCAGACCCTGCACCAGCTTTGTTTTCCTTCTCTGGACACGCTCGAGTCATTCAATGTCCTTTTTGGAGTGAGGGGCCCAAAACTGAACACAGGAATCGAGGTGCGGCCCCAGCAGTGCCGAGTACAGGGGTCAGATCCCTTCCCTGTCCCTGCTGGCCATATATTGCTGACTGGGCACACTGCTGGCTCCTGTTCAGCCGACTGTCAATCAACACCCCCAGGTCCCTCTCTGACTGGCAGCTCTCCAGCCACTCCTCCCCAAGCCTGTAGCACTGCTGGGGGTTGTTGTGGCCCAAGGGCAGCCCCCGGCATTTGGCCTTATGGAAACTCCTGCAGTTGGCCTCAGCCCATGGCTCCAGCCTGTCCAGGTCTCTCTGCAGAGCCTCTCCACCCTCGAGCAGATCAACACTCCCACCCAACCTGGTGTCGTCTGAAAACTGACTGAGGGTGCACTCGATCCCCTCGTCCAGATCATCAATAAAGATGTTAAACAGGAGTGGCCCCAAAACCGAGCCCTGGGGGACACCACTCATGACTGGTCACCAACCGGATTTAACTCCGCTCACCACAACTCTTTGGGCCCGGCCATCCAGACAGTTTTTTACCCAGCAAAGTGTGTGCCCATCCAAACTGTGACCAGCCAGTTTCACCAGGAGAATGCTGTGGGAAATGGTGTCAAAGGCCTTCCTAAAGTCAAGGTAAACAACATCCACACCCTGTCCCTCATCCAATAAGCATGTTGTCCTGTCATAGAAGATCAGGTTTGTCAATCAGGACCTGCCCTTCATAAACCCATGCTGACTGGGCCTGAGCATCTGGTTGTCCCACATGTGTTGTGTGATGGTACTCAGGATGAGCTGCTCCATCAGCTTCCCGGGCACCAAAGTCAAGCTGACAGGCCTGTAATTTTCCAGATCATCCTTCCGACCCTTCTTATATATGGACATCACATTGGCCAATTTCCAATCAGTTGGGACCTCCCCGGTCATCCAGGACTGCCTGTAAATGATGGAAAGTGGCCTGGCGAGCACCCAGCCAGCTCCTTCAGCACCCTCGGGTGTATCCCATCCGGTCCCATAGACTTGTGTTTGTCTGTGTGATGCAGCAGGTCACTGTCTCCTCCTGGATTGGCGGGGGTGTTTGGGGGGTGAGGCAGATAGTCATCACGTAACTTTTTTCCTATTATTTCCAACTCACATTAAGGTGTTCATATTCAAGGAACTGCAGTAAATCATCTCTGTAGATACTACTACTACTGAGTATAATTTCTTTCTCTGGTTGTTTTGGGTGCAGTTACCGCAGTGATGCAGAGGTATGAAATCAGTTAAATGTGGCTCTTTTTATTATAAATCATGTAAGTATATCCTGGTCTTTTTGATTGCATGAGTGCACTGCATCAGAGATAGTCAAATTCCCCTCTGGGCATTACAGCAAAGGAAGTGTGGAAGAAGGAACTTGGTGATTCTTTCCCTAAGACGAAACCATGATTTATAATACATTTATAAGCTGCTGGGCACCTTGCTGCTGAGGAAATGCTGGGAGCAGCTGATGTAATAGCCATGAGTGAAATCAAACTGTTCCTCTGATGCTCAGACTTACCTCTACATACATTTCAGAATTCAGAACTGCTACAAGAAATATTTGAAATGTGATATTTGTAAAAGTAATAGACACTTATTTATAGCACCAACAACTCTGACATTTTGAAGCTTAGGTTTGAGCAGACAAATTGTGTCTAAAGACACTTCACAGATATTAATCTGTGCATTCTCAACAAAGTAATTAATGCCCATTTTTTTTACAGACAAGAATAATGAAGTGAAGAAAATGCCATTACAAAGGAAAAAAATCTAAATTTTTCAAAATAGTCAAGAATTGTCTATACTCATACAGGTAAATCATGACCTAGAGCTTGAGATACCCAAGTGCATGGGTCACTGTTGAAAAAAATGTGCTATCTGCTAGCACATACAGATTGTATCTATACAATCTGCTAGCAAATTTTGGCTTCTAATACTTCATTTTAGTAACAAAGTAATTTAATTTCTACAAAAATAAATGCTAACAAACAGAAAAAACCTCCACTTTTTCCTTACATTGTCTAAAACATATATTTTGTAACATTTATGTACTGGGGAACAATTGTTTCACAGCATTCATCTTGGAATAATCATTACCACAAAAGAGTGTAAACTTTTGACTGCACTTTGCAAATGCAATAAACTCTTGTCTCTTTATAATGGGATGAGACCAGCAGGCTAGAATGAAGTCTCTGTACATCCACATTTGCAGCTCCCACCATTCAGAAGCATCCAGTTCTGCTCACTAGAAGCACTGGAATATGAATGAGCTAAGATCCTTCTGCTTTTATTGCTGATTAAGTACTCACCATGCCCTATAGGCCCACTCATAATACATAGCATTGGTTTAGGAGTTAAAAGTTTTTCTGAATTCATTGGCACTGAATAGTTTTAGTCCATCATGTTCTCAGTTTAGCCTTCCTCAGGCTGAGAGACTAACTTCTCCATTAACACTGCCTGGTGCTGTACATGCTCTGAGCTGCACTGTGAGCCAGAAACTCTCCATCTCCTCATCTACATAGCTGCTGCATGCAACTCTGCTTACCTCCTTGCCTATTTTATTACAGTATAGTTCACAATTGTTTCATACAAAAGAGGATTTTATTGCAGTTTTGAAGATATGTTTACCATTTTAATCTCCAAATGGATGGCTCCAACAAGAACAAAGCAAACATGACAGTAGAAAATACTTCAGAAACTACTCTTAAGCCACCTAGAAAAATGTGATAAAAAGATCTTTTCAACTGCCAGTAAAGTTAATTTCTTCAGGCAAATTCATCTGCTTCACCTTAACAATCCTCTGCTACAAATGGAGAAATATTTTTCAGGCCACTTTGCAAACCACTTGCTCAAAAGCAGATTGGTCCATTCTAATCACAATTACACTTGGTTAGAAATAGCAATAATTTATGGACTTCTGTGCCTATGAAAAGACTGATCTACTTATGGAAAGTAGAATTAAGAATGGGCAACAAGAATCCAGTAGTGGGTGTGGTAAAATTAGTGTGGCCCTATTGAGGTATTGAGGACAGGTTGTGGTTTGTTGTGCCCTTAAAACCCTCCAGCGATGGAGATTCTTTGATCGCATTTGGTAGTTTTTCTTAGTACTTTACTACATCTGTATTTAAAACTTAACTTCTTTCCTATCTAAACTAATTCCCAGTTTCTGCCATTTAAACTTACTTAAGGATATTGGTAGAAGTAAAAGGCAAAGATCTTCAGAGTAATATAGGAGCAAACATATTTTACAAACCAGGAAGATAATACAAAATTTCCAGTAGAAAACACAATTAAACATTTTAAAAAGAGGAGTTACCATTAATCTTTTAAATGCAATGTTTTGCAAGTCAAGTGTGAGTCCATCATTTGGACACTTCTATGTCTGCATTTTTAAGTTCTGTGTTACTGTAAAAAAGTTATCTTTTTTTTTTTAAAAAAAAAAAACCCACCAATTAAATATTCAGAAAAAAAAAAGGCTTTCTTTAGTAAAATTCTAATTGTTCCCTAAAGCCATTTGACATGGTTTCTTCTTTCTGCCCTCGTAAATACCAGAAGTAGGGGTTAGAGTGTGAGGAAAGCTTCAGATTTCAAGTGCAGCTCATGCTGTAGCAGCCTGGACACCTGCACCATCCTGTTCTCTGCCTTGCAAGCTAATTTCTTTTTGGCCATGTATGCCCCTTCTTGTTCAGGAATAAGATTTAAAAATCAGTAAAGACAATATTTGTTTGTCACTAAGCAAAATAAGGAATGTTTCAAATTTTGGAAGGTTTTGCTGTAGTTTATGAAGCCAGACAAGACTGATATATATCATATATGCAAAACATAAAACTATCTGGAATACCAAAACTAATAGGTTAATTACACTGAAATCCTTATTCAGCTTCCCCTGAAGTTTTGTTTGGAGATATGGTGCAACAAAACCCAACTTTTCCTTTATGTAAAATAATATATATGCATGGCAGACAAGTATTTTTGTAGAACTGATTTCATAACTTTCTTTTGTTGTTTTTAATTATAGGGGTAAAATGCCTGGAACAACTTGTATAATTCTTTTTGATTCCTATCCATAGATGACCACATAAATTAAATCACTATATGGATTTTAAACTGAAATATAATTTCTCACACAAGATTTTTCATAAATTTAAAAATCAACATTTTAAAGAATATTAAAATACACATTTGATGCATTTGACAGTTTTTGAACTAATCTACCTGGAAACATGATGCTAAATTTAAAGTTGCACTTCCACAGTTTTTTATAAAATGGTGATTTTTCTTCCTATCCAGCCTGATCTAAGTAGTGCATAAAGCAATATTTTTGTAGCAGCATTATCCGAGACTTTGTTAAATGGCAGCAGTTAGAAGTGTTTCTCTGAAGATGTTTCTTCCAATAGCTTCTCCATGACTTGCTCTTTCCAAGACCTTGAAAAAAATCTATATACATTTTCAAATTTTAAACCAAAGCCAACAGCTATAGAATTTAAGAAGCCCTGAGACAGCAATGCTTGTCTTCCAGATTATATTAGCTTTTCTGTATGTGGTCACTGCACCACTACATCAGGCTGATTCCTCTCTTAACAACATGCTCATATGAAGGTAACTGTTAGCTTCTCTTTATTTTGTGTTTCAAAGCATTACTCAGGTTTCAGACACTCCTGTGCTGCTCAGCAGAAATGGAGATAAACTATTACATATAGAGAATATAATCTTTGTTTTCTCACAGAAAGATAGAGCTAAATGTTCAACTGGTAAAGTTGTACAGATAGTTTCACTGGCTGCCTTGGTCTAGATAATATATACTGGCTGTGAATCTAGGACTTTTTAAAGTGGCTTATGTAAGAGGCAGTACAAATGGAAGGAATGCATTTACAAAAGAGCGAGGAAAAAATATCTATGAAATTATTCTATTCTGTTGGCCTGGTATTCTTCTATTCATTTAAGAATAATTCCACTATTTTCAATGGCATCTTATTGCTTTTCAACAGATGCAACTTCATTCACTGATGTTGAGTAAATTCTGAGTTCAGCTGGGAAAAATCAAGTCTGTTTACTCCTTATGTGAGAAGCAGAGAGCACAGAAATCCTTATGCACTATATAAATGAGTCTCATAAGTTGTTGGGTTCCTTTGTTTATACTTTGCTTTCTAGTCAGTGGAGATGTGAATTATGAGAAGCACTGGAAGTGATTTAGATAAAAATATGTATCTTTGCTTGATTCTGGCAAAATAATTCCATGGAAACCATGTAGAAATAGTAAAAGAGGAAATACCACTACAAGAGCCTCTTCATGAATTCACATGATACAAATAGTGCAGAGATCTTCTCTCATATTTGCCTGACATGGAGTTTTTCAGGAGGGTACAGCAATATGTGACCACAGTCTTCTGAGTGCCAGAGCTGGGTTTGCCCTGGGAGACCTTGCAATGTCTGAGACCTTCGCACAGTATTGTGACAGCAAAGCAGTTTGTCCTTGGTCCTGAGCTGGGGTGATTCCATGTTTGTACTAGGAACTAAGACACATGTTTAAAACTTCACTATGTAATGAAAAATTCTATTTTGAAGTGAAGACAATTTTAGGACTTCATCAAAACCCATAAATATATTCTGTTTAATTTTGCTAAAATGATGTGTAAACCCATATAATTTCCCATGAGAAAGGATTGTTTTGTTTTGTTTTGTTTTGTTTTGTTTTGTTTTGTTTTTGATAGCTTGATTTTTGGCTTCCTTTTAACTTTTACAACTTTTCTTAGTACACTCCAAGAAAAGTGATTTATATGGCTAACACTGAAGAATACTGTATTTTAAAATTGTTTTTTTATATTCTTTTGTCTTATTTAATAAACACTTTTGCAGAAGGGCACACACACAAAAAATCAGTGCAGCATGGCTTTTTGTTGCAAATATTCTTCCAGTGCTAAAGAAAGAACATTTTTCCCTCTAGTGCCACTGCTTTGGTATAAGGAAGTGTATTATTATTCATTGAGATATTGATTCATAAAAGCTACAGTGAAATTAGACAATCTATGTAAATCAGTCTGTCATAATGTTTGAATTTTCCACTGAAAGATAAATAAATAAATCCATAGGAAAGCAAAAAGTACTTGGCATGCAGAGTAATTTACTCACTGGGAAAAGAAAAAAAAATTATCTACATTGTATTTGTCAGCAAAAAAATTACTCTCTTTGATTCCAACAATTCAAAGCCAAAGGCAAGGTTGAAGACATAGATTCAGGTTGTGTGTATTGGACTATAACATTAATTTTTAATTTAACAGTCCAGATATTTAATTAGTCTGCATTATTATAATTTCTTTCTGGACATTACCACTTGCTAAATGTTTCAATCACTTTAGGAAAACCGTATGAAGTTGTCCTCTCTTTCACAATCCAACTGCAATAAACCTCGTTACTTGGCTAAAGAAAGCTGCTTTGGCTGCTAGCTAACTCACAATGCCACTTCACTTGTCTGAAGGAGTGCCGGGGAGAAGTGCTTGAAGAGACTGATTTTTAAGAACCCTTAAGCAGTCTCAGCAATTCTGGAGATCTGTAAGATCTTAACTCTTCTGAAAGGCAAACCCAAGAGACTAAGAATTTAATTTGTTCATCCACATAATGTTTAACCACGTCAGGGCAGTAAAGAGCTCTTTCACAAAGTGGCTTATATTGCATGTGTATACAGCTTCAGCTATGGCAAGCTTTCTGTCTTATCTGTCCTCATTCATCCCTGCAGCATGAACAGTGCACACTGTTCAATTTATCTAGACTATTAAAGAGATCTATAAGAATGAAACATTCAGCACAGTTTTATCTTCAGATCTAAGACTGCAAACAAGATAGCCCTTGCTCTACTTTCTCAAGAACGTGTAATTGACATCTCTGTATAAAACAAACCAATCTAGCATAGATTTGACATCCAGAAATTAAAATTTATATTCTCTGATCCAAGTCTCCACATCACCTATTTTCTCCAGATTCAACGACACTAATTATAATTTCATGTGTCTAGGTTTTCAGGAATTTAAAGAATCTGACTAAATATGGGTATTAGCTAATTTTTGTGCCTTTTCATATTTTTATTTAGGGTACAACCCATTCGTATTATTTACATCAAAAGGAATACATTTTTTTCTTAACAGCAGGGTCAGTATTTTGAGAACAGACATGAAGTCCTCTGTTTAAACTATATTTCAAGAGCTTTACTTTCAAACTGGAAGAGCTACAAATCAAAAGGAGGTGTTCTTCTTACCATAATGAGGAATTATTGCCCAAGCCATTGCAGAAGCATAGATGCCACCAATCATCCAAAACATACAGAGCCAACTCAGGTGTTCACCTCGTTTCTCCCTAGCAAGTACTTCCGAAAAATAGGAGAAAACTGTTGGCACAGCTCCACCAATCCTAAAAGGAGATACAGATCATGGATTAAACAAGAGAGTAACAGCTAGCTGAAGTCTGAACAAGCCCATAGCTGCAGTCATTGAAAAACCCAAACTACAAGCAGTTCTTCTGACAAGAGTGTTTTTTTCTCAAATTGCAGCATGTATTGGGGAACTCTTGAGGCATATTTCACCAGTTCAGACATAATTTTAGTCAAATATTTTCTGGTGAACTCTGTCTGCAATTCAATGCATTCAGTGTTTCAAGGGGATTGTCTGGAACAGAAACCAGCACAAAGTGTTGACTTTCACCACTACAAAAATCCTAAAATCATAGCAGTCTACTGACAAATGTCAAAATATATTGTTTTAACGACAAATATTAGACATTTTCCCAAAGAATAATAGATACATCTCTAAGTCTTACATCCCATGCTTTCGGTAATCAAGAACTGACCAAGTGCAAACTATGTTACAAATACATTCTATTTCATGCATATTTAAAAAATGTTCTGTTCAGTTGCACTCTGTGATTTGCTAAGCCTATGATGGTTTTTTACTTTTTTTTTTTTTACTTTTTTTTTTTAATGAAAAAGCCTATGCATTCATATAATATTCAGTTTTTCACATGGTAAATAAACACTGTCTGAAGGTTTGCTGGACAAAAAAAAATAGAGTTCAATTTGGGTTTACAAAAATTAGAGTAACCGAAATTATGTACCATTTTCAGCACCAGCTTCCTGATTACCCTTTACTGTCTTTACCTCTTCAGTACCAATGCAAGCTGTCAAATGTTCCACAACAGAACAATTCCTTGTGAATTTTATTTTTTCCTGCTGAAGAAAATACCTGTGAAGCTTGAAGATGTATCATCACATACCAGATTATATACTTTAAAGCAGTATCTTGTATGGTTTGAATTTTTAACTGAATTTTAAAGATAAATGCATATTTATGCAGTCCTCTTGGATCAAAAAGAAGGAAGCTTGAAAAAGATTTTAAAAAATATTAAAAAGGAAAACATGAATAGAGAAATGGTATTTCACTCCTAAAAAATTTCAATGCCATATCAATACACCTTATTTTAATATGTCTTCAGGTACAGGATGAAATACTGGATTGAACTGTTATACTTGTTTAGGGGTCTGCTGTTTTGTCACTTCATTCTAGACAGGTCTTCATGAAATACTGGTGGTCAACTCTTAGCTGTACAATGAATGTTTCCTATAGTTGAGCCTGCTAGATCTTATACCCTCTGCCAGTTCTGCAAAGGTTTATACCTCCATGAATTCTTGTTAGATATACAGCTAGCGAGGGCTGTAACTCATTTAGGGTGAAAACCCTAAAAGCCTTCACGAGTGAACTGCCCTGTCACGAGCAAGGGGAGACATTATCCTCAGAGGTTCTCCTTGAAGCCCTGGATGAGGAATGGTGAAAGGGGCATGGTCAAGGGTGGAATCACAGATCATTTTGCTGTGATGGGAAAGCACGGCTCCCTCAGTGGTGCTATGGACTCAGGGCTCTCCAGTTCCCAAAGTATAAGCAGATTACAGCTATGGTTTCTTCAAATCCAGGGCTCAGACACAGCTTTGAATTGCAGTCCCATAGTATGGCTCAAATACAGTATTCATGGCTCTAATTAGAATTATTTTCTAATGTTGAAAATTCACTAACAGAACTAGAAACAAGGTCTTCCTCTTCCCTACCTAAGCTAGAAAATGCTGATGAGGAGCTATAGGTGCCCACTTTCAAAACCACCTAAACTAATAGATTGCTCATGGCATGTAGGACAGTATCATTCATGCAATAACACCCTACCTAAAGAAAATAGGTTTCGGTAAGTCAGTGCTTTTTCTTCTGATTCCTTTTGCTCATTAAGAAAATCACACAGAGTGGTAAATATACATTTTGCTTTTTTCCTGGTCTATTAACCAATCTGTTTTTCTAAATTTACAATTCTCTTCATTTTATGTTTTGTCATGAAGTACAGAATCTTGTCTTTATTTTATAATGCAGTTACTGTGGTAGTAAATATAAGCAGAAACCATCTGTGCTATACAGCACAATTAATAATAAATCACATTTAACACTTTAATAGTTCTCCTATTGCAAAATGCTTGAAAACATTCTCTGTAAATGGTTTATTTCAGGCAAATGCAGTTTTTATGCTTATGAAATTCAAGGCTCAACATATAATCTTATTGAAATCTCCCTTAAATATCCTAGGCTGGAATTCTGATGAAGTGGGGTTTGTGGAGAGTTTCCAACAGGTGGAGTAAGTCATGCATCTGTAGATTATACAAGTGTTTGTGGAATGATGGGATAGGAAATGGGCGAATGCTTCAAGTGGAAATAACACACTCTATATTAATGTCATAAAATGTAAAGAGATCCTGACCAAAAGCAGCAAAAAAGGCATCTCCTAACTGTCAGCATGAACCAACTGTACCATGAAGAATGGGAGTCTGATGCTCCTTTAGCATTTAAAACTGGTCCATGTGGGTTGACTCATAAGCTATGTCCTAAAGGTCCTCCAAGGCTACAGAAAAAGCATTGTCTGTACCAAATAATTTAACAGGGCAACTTTTCTAAGAAATAGACCTTTCAGACATGAAGAATTTTGGAGCCAGCAAAACAAACTGTTTATTTAGGATATGCAATTAAACAGAAAAAAAAAAAAAAAAAAGAAAAAAGAATCAGCTTAAATAACCTCCAGTTTTTGTTTCACCCAGTGTGATTAAGTTGACATTTCCAGTAAGTATGCCAACAAGCTAAGAAAGATTAAAAATCCAACTATTATCTTCATACTGATTAAATAGTAAAGATAACTTGTCTACTGTCTAAAGAAGAAATAAAGGGGATTTATTTCATCATACAGACAACAGCTGCTATTTTGAGTTGTAGGTCTCTGTTTCATAGCAACTGTGTAGTTATGTGTGTGCTTTTTCACACCTTAAAAGCGTGAATGGAAAACTTACTTCTCAGCTGGTTGAAGTCTTTCTTCTGGCCTCATGTAAGTGTGGAGTGATACTGCTAGAAACTTTTAGGATGCTGGTACTGAAAAAGCTCTTCCTATGTAACAAAGCTATTACAAAAGACTATTATGAAAAACTTAGAGACGTTAATCAACAGCTGAATTGGAGGAGAGAGGAAGGAGATGAAGAGGAAGCATCCTGCTGCAGAAGACAGTTCTTTTGCTCTTATGTTGGGCAATCTCAGGGTGGCAGTAGCCATGCCTCCACTCCTTAAAACTTTCTCCCAACTGCAGAACAAGTGACAGCAGAAAGAGAGCAGGAAGAGCTACAGCTGTTTTCACCCAAACAACAATGAGGAAACTCATTAAAAACTGTATGGACCTCGTGAATATTTTTAAGGAGCGAAGAAACTTCTTTCTGACTCTTGCAGGAATTTTAATGTGTGTTTTGTAACTGCAGCCATTTGCTATTTTAGAACTAATGTGGTATCTGATATACTGAACATTGCTAGCAGAAGCATAAACTACCTCTCAAAGACTTGGGCAAGAGATCACAGCAACTCTGACTTCTTCCATCACTCTCTCATGAGGATCTTTCACATACTTCAGCAGCTATTGTATATTGTGAATTAATCAAATGTTCATATTAAAAAAAACCCACCACATCATCGAACAGCTTCAAGGAAGAAAGCACTTTTTATAATCAAAAAAATCCTAAACTAGATCCCATCTTCACTAACACTCATGTAAGCCCTTAATAATTCAGTGGCCGCAGTTGAGCCCTTTCATATTTTCATAGAAGGAACAGAATTTGATCCTCAACATTTTTCTATTACAAGTTTAAAAGCAGACTGCCTCTTTGGTATCCTGCCAATATTGTGTAGAATGGATGGTGGCATGCACAGGAAGGAATTGCAAATAAAATAAAAGGCAGAGTTGCCAGTGATTTTAAAGTAAGAAGACTTAATCTTTTGTTTTTATGGGAAATGCAAGCACTAGTTTTCCATAGGATACAGTATTAAGTCTGCTTCTAGCAATTAATTGGTTTGTTACAGTAAGCTGCTTGTTCTTATTGTGTTTATAAATTATATGGTCATCCTCATTTGTAGAAAATAATTTCATATGCAAAACTACATTCTTCTTTTCACATGTCTGCATGTTCAGATGACAAGCCTGTGAAAATCATGCTGACTTGAGAAGAATGTTTAATCTAGAAGATGGGAAGGATTTTAATGTTCTTAAATACAAGTGATTCAAGCAAAATTGAGTTTTTACATCTTATCTGTTATTCATGTATGTTCTTTTTTCAGTCATTATAGACAAAGCAGTGGGCATAAAATTCTTGTCTACAGATCATGGAAGGGAATCCATATATTACTTTCTAAAGGGTCACTAAGACTATCTACAGTGCCCAAATATACTGTGAGTATGTAAAAATTAACTATAAAGGGGTTTTATACCTCCACTGGAAAATTGTGTAGAGTCTGAACATTTTTTAAAATATTAAAATTAGGCATCTAAACCTCTGGATTGGTGATCATGAGGGATAACTGCCTCCAGAATAAGAGATTATGTAACAAGGCACACTCTAATACCAGTGGGAGGCAAAACTTTGTTGAGTTTGGCTCAAGACCATAAAATAAACTCTCACTCTGTAACAATCAGTCTCTGCACTTAAAACAACAGGATGCATTCTTTCAACCTTGTCTTTTTTAATAAATATGCAGGAATATAGGCAAGAACACACTTAATAAACACCATTAGCCTTTTCCTATTGCAGAAATTCCTCCATATGTAGAGAGAATAATATAAATGCTAGTCAAAAGAATTACAAATACCAATCATGATCTTTTTCAGGTTTTTTTTTTTTCATCTTTTGTAATAAACCCCATCAGAAGTAGGCAGGGCAAGAGCAGAATGTATGATTTTTTTTGTATTTTTTCTTAGAAAGAAGTAATTCAATTGGAATGAAATACCAACTAATTAGCATATCGATAAACTTTTTGATGCAAAAAAATGAGCCAGTTTTGGAACCTTATGGGTTACACCTGTTTGGAGGCAAAAATTAATGACTGAACATGTCATTTGATGTCATCTTGGTTGTAGAGAATGTACAAATTCTGCTCCCAAATTCTTATTCTACTCTTACTGCTTTGTTTTCTTCAGGATTATGTTCTTAATATCCTTCTAGCTACATATTTAAGTTTTGGCTATTTCTTTCTATCTGCTTTTGCTCATATACAGACTCACACATGGAGAGTCCACCACTGCAGCTGCCTTTACTCTCTAGTGAAAGCCTTTCCCTACATAGTTTAATTTACACTTGGCATACATACGGTATATGTTTTGGGTGGTGTGTTATATTTTCTCAGTTCTGTTCAAAAAAGAGTTGTACTGTTTCTTTTATTTATTCAGAAAGAAGGGTGGCTTCTTATATAACATTTTGTTGCAATTAAAAAAAATAGATTAAAAAGAACAAATTATTTAGGGGGAAATGACAA
>NW_020799142.1:10054849-10109849 GCF_003259725.1 Athene cunicularia | reverse complement strand
ACCACTACACATAATATACAAAAGTGGTGATAGAAGTCAGCATGGATGGATTTTCACAGGCAATCACCTCAAATTTTCCAATTACAAGCAACTTAATCTACAGTTTTGGGCTTTTGCTAACTACTGATTCCTTACAAGAGTGTGAAGAACTTGAGAAAAGATCAAAATGATGAGTTTAGTGCTACTGCATGGACACCAGCACTCTTTGATAGATTCCAGTAATGTGGAAGTTCTGCAGGTAGCTTTAGAGATATTTTCTGAGGAAGAGTTAAGAAAGCTGTCTGAAGGTGAGTCTCAGATTTAGTGAAGTATAGTCTAAAGTCTTCTGGAAAAGAAACACTTTATGACAGTACATCTCAAGAGAGACTCTTATTCACAAGGAGCAACGAGCAGGCGAAAGGCATCTTAATAGCTTTTAGTCACACAAGTTAACCACGTCTAAGCTGTATTTCCTAGTATTTCTGTGGATCTGAAGAAGAAATTCGGCCAAACTGGCAAATTTGCCAGATTAAAAGAAATCTTTGAAGTCTGGACATACTGTCTGGCTTGTAAAATAGGACACATCTATTTAGCATTTTTCACTTTGCTCATGAAAAAGAATCAATTTCACCTGGGAACAAATGTATGAGGTTGTCTGAAGAATTATCTCAGGGTATTTATTTCAACTATCTTTTTACTGCATTAAAACTTGGATTCTTATAGAAGTAACATTTGGGCTGGATAAGAATGATATATTTTCCCTAATTGTATCATATTTGGTTATTTCAAAGCAACAAAATTGAAATTTGCTGGGATATTACAAATATATAGTGCACTTTTAAGCAGTTTATTCTAAATTGAGTTGTACGTAGAAACACTGCATCTAAAGTTATTTAAAATCACCAAAAATGGTAAAGTAATAGCTTAATTTTTTTTATTTTTTTTTTTAAACGGAGTTTAGGTAAAATTCTCTAACTGAGAATAATACTTCACAGTGGCAATGTTGAATAGGCTACAACTCCAGTTCCATTCAAGTTAACAGTGATGTTATGAGTCATGTTCTTGTATTAGAGAAACCTTCATTTGATAATTTCAAAGACTGAGCTAACAAGGCACTTTTTGATAATAAATCTTTGCATGTTACTAATGGTGAATACAGCTCACAGTTTCTTGTCTAGGTCTTTTTACTTTGTAGAAAACCATGTCTAAAGCCCTCCTAGACTTTTATCAGGCTTTTGAATTCAATTTCCTTTGAGTTTTGATTTTGGATTAATCAATGGAGGAATCACAGTTATGATATTATTTTCCATAAAAGGAAATGATTTTGCATACTGTCCAACATTTTTATTCTTTTCATTAGCTTAAGTTCACCTCTCAGACTTTCATATCACTCAGTGTCCTTCACCCAGCAATATCTTAATATTTATACTGGTTTGTATTCCAGATCACTTCTTTGCATGTAAAATTTTTACTACTTCTAGGTTTTTCAGATGCAAAAAAATTCTTTGAAGGGATTTTTTTCCTTGAGCAGTTTACTTTTATCAACACATTTTGACTGCAAAGGAATCTGGGAAAAATCTATTTTATAGTATTTTTTATAAATAAAATCTTCTACCAGATACTGTTTTTTTTTTTTTTTTTCATGCTTCTTAACCTATTTATATATTTTCTAGAAGATAATAGACTAGTTTAAACTCTATACACCTAAATTACTTTATATCTTTTTAACAGTTCTTAATATTTTATTGACTTTTAATTTTATTAAATTGTCCAAATAAATCTCTGACTCTTTAGAAAGCTCTTCTCGAGTGTGAGTAACAATACTATTTTGTCTTTAAAACATATAGTTCAGTTCTTTGCTTAAAATTATTCCTATATCATATTTGGGTTCTGATTCACACAAAGTCACTGTAACAAAGCCTCTTCCCTTCATAACAGAGATATATAGTCAGTGTATTTCATTAAGAAAGGAGAACTGACATCTACTGTTCAGAGACAGGATCTCTGAAATGATGTTATAAAGTAGGTTGAGTTTCTATTCCCATTTAACTGACACAACTTTTAATTCAAGCAAGACCTAGGATGTAGTAAAGATTGCAATAAATGTTCAAGATTTAGCTCAAGCCTTTTAAGCAAATCTCCTATCATACTGCAAGAAGATACAGCTTTAAAGCTGGTGCAAACATCTGAGAGTTCTTCGGTAAGTGATACCAAAAAGAGTTTATCTTCCTACACAGTAGCTGATGCAAAGTATCTGGAAACATAGATCTTTAAGATGCTATGACAGAGGTATATTTGTGCCCAGCTGTTTAAAAGTGAAAAGATTTTACTTTGCTGACTCTGCAGCTGAAGCGTCCTAGACCCTCCCTTCTTGATGCTTGGCATATGATGTGTTTGTTACAGCTGCTCTCAACATAAGATTATATCCAAAATGGGATCAAAAAACAAAGGAAAGGCATGTGACACAAATACCATCTTGAATATGACTCTTAAGGGAAAAGTAAGCATCCTCTGAGAGCGTGAGCAGTTCAAAAATGAAGGGCTCGAAACATGCAAAGTCAGATGAAAAAACTGCACCACCACAGGCAGTGGGAACAGAAAAGGGAAGAGCTTTCCCTCATCTTGAGGGTATGAAGCACAGATTCAGTTCTAGAAACCTCTGGCTAACTCTGTTACCAGCTGAAGGAGGTAATTCTGGGGAGAAATTCATTTTTTGAACAAAACAGCAAATGTGAGCCAGCCATGAATCTTTCTGTGCAGTAATTGCTATGAGGAATGATTCAGCAGCTCATGCTCCCTCAGGGCTTTTTTCGATGTTGTTTGGTTGGGATTTTGGGGGAGAGAGGTGTGGTATTTAAATGTAAAACATAGCAACAAATTATCTATGATCTATTCAGGCAGCGCTCAAAGGTGAGGTAAGATGACTTTGGACACAGTAGGGACCCACACAGAGGTATAAGATACAGATATGAAGGGCCTTCAAAGACCATTAATCATAAACTGGGTACACAACAGAACACGCTTCCCAAGCCAGAACATACATCTATCACGAGTAAAGTTACAGGCGCTGTATGTTACAGGTAAAGGTATTGCTACAGGTGAGTAGGACACCCTGCAGGCAAGTTTGGCACGAGGCATGACAAATGCATGTTTTGCAATATGCTCAAAGAGGGACAATCTGGGTGAAAACCAACTGTGTCACAAACATGTCTACCAAAAGACAAACGTTTGTGGCACAGGGGTTCAGTACTACCCTCATGAATTGGGCAGGCTAAGCAGGAATACAAGCTTCTGGACTTTGACAGGGTCATGGAAGAGTGAAAGCATAATGCAACATGATCAGTGTTTCTCTATGGAGAGACAAAACACAGCAGCTGGAACAGGGACCCATGATATGAAAAACATGTAAAGAAGCTAGATGGGATTTGTTTTGTTTTGTTTTTCTAAGTTTTTTTAAGTGTTAGAACAGTTGCCGTTTCCTCTTGATCTCTATTAAAGTCATGTCTGACAATCTGGTGACATACTAAGAAGATTCTGCTAGCAAGAAGGCTCTTCATATCTCCTTCCTCTCCTCCCTTGCTCTGTCCATCTCCCTTCATAAATCACTTTAATAGTACTTAGTGCTATGGTAACTTCTTTTTGGTATGGGTGTCTAGGTCTACACTACTTCAGACAACTTCAAGGGGTTTCTAAAACCACAAATAGCACACAACAGTTTTAGCACACTATGGCTACAGCCAAGAAACCACACAAGCAGTACACTTCATGTGCATGGCTTTACAACACATCATAATGTGCTCACACCAGCTCCTGTCTGTTCAGCATCCTGAAGACTGATAGTGACCTGAAATGGAATTGTAATTGGGAGTTTTGATCTGAATCAATTACCAGAAATGTTAAACTAAGCACTCCGCAGAACAGAGCTCTTCATTATCCAAGAGTGCAGTAAAGTTAGAAGTTTTCTCATAGTATCTTGCTTGTGTATCTCATTCTCTGCTCATGTAAGCTTAAAACTATAAATTTCATGGACCATTACAATACCTTAAACTTTTCCAGCAACTGAAAAGTTATTTAAATGGAAAATAAAGCAAACACAGGGGCACAAACACCATTCTTATGGAGAAAGCAGTAACATTTGGCACACTCTAGGGTCCCATTTTAAATTTTACAGTCTTGACTGCAGTAGTATTATAAACAATATTATGCACAATAAGACATTAGAAACTTTAGAAATATTACTGAAATTTTACAGTATACTTGTGAGGCGGGTTTAGTTTTGCAGACTGAACAAGCAATACAAAGAGAAGCTGAGGCATAAAAGAGTTAAACAAGTTGATCAAGGTCACAAAGCATGTTTGTTGCAAAATAAGAGCAGAACTCAATCGCACAATTTGCAGTTTGTGTCTTTTCCCTAAAATCATTATTCTTCCCCTTCAGGTTGTTATTTAGGAGTGTAGTAGCTACTTGTTTATTCTCTTACCCCTGACACAGACTATAATTCTACATTAAATAATGTGCTTTTACAAACAGAAAAGTTTTATTAACATACAGAATTGTGGAAATGAAAAAAAACAGAGGTGCTTACCCAAATCCAGAAAACAAGCGACAGAAGAGGAAGAAGCCATAGCCCTGGACAAATGATGAAAGGAAGGCAAAGAATCCATTGACAGACATGCATATCAGGAGTGACTGTCTCCTTCCCACTTTGTCTGCCAAGCCTCCCCAGAAGAATGCCCCCACCATCATCCCAAGGTACACTATGCTACCTGCAATACACAAAAAAAGAGATGTTTTGTGAGCTACATAACTGACCACAACTGACCACTCTAAAAAGGGCTGATCTATATTTACAAAACAAGCAGTATAGAGATTAATTTATCCTTTCTCAGTGAATAGAAATTACATGCATACCTTCGCAAATGTATCTAAGGAGAACAGATTTCCTACTATGTCTTTGTAATCCATTACCAGACACAGTGAAGCTTAATATAATTATTAAGTAAGTGCCTCTGGCTAAAACAAAATACAGGCAAATAAGACTGAATGGGAGAAAGAATGACACTGTCTCCTCAGTAATAAACTGCATTCATGTTAAATACTACAAAAATTATAATTTCCCTTACAGAAACAAATTGTCTGAACATTTCGAGAATATATGCAGTCCCGTAGGGGATAAACCACAGGAAGTAAGATGTACTAAGTCTAAAGGAAGCTGATGATGACACAGACACTTTCAATCTGAGATCCATATAATCAAAGATGTCCAGCTTGACTGCTTTTTTTCTCTCTCCTATTTCAGTGTACTACTTTATATAAAAAGCAGTGTCGTGTCACAGAAAAGCACTGGAATGTTTTGGATTTTTTTTCCCTGAAGAATTTTGATCAGATACATTACAGTTTAGTGACATGCGTTAAAATGAGATAGGGAAAAATTGTTTTGCAATGATTTTTTTTTTTTTTAATGTTAATGATGTTTTCAACGTGGAGTACTTTCCCATAGAAAGATAAGCTGAAATATTTAACACATTTTGATATTCACATCTTAGCATATTTGTACATTATTTCCTTTCCAGAGTGAAACCTTCTGTGGAACACAGTGAGCAGACTGTCAGAAGAAAGTAGTTGCCAAGCTTTAGACTGAATCAAGCAGATTTGTTTTTTATTTTATATATGTAATTCTTTTCCCACCTACTTTCTTACTGAACTTCCCAGACTGGATTTTGTCTGCCTAGCAGTTGCTACCACCTACTACAGAGCAGGAATTAAATATAAAGTAGCTGGAATACTAGCAATCCTTGTCCTGTGTCTCTTTTCAATCAACCACACAGACAAGTTCCCCAGCAACATTGCTGGGATTTAATTGCTGTTGTGTAAAATTCTGGCCTCCAAAGGAATCACTTCTGCCCTGCAGAAGGTAATTGTAAGGGAAAGAAAGCTGAAAAAAGCCACTTAAATGTTTGAGTGTGGATAACTGCATAGTAACATAGAGGTCACCCATCAGTATTTTCATGCTTGGAATTCCAGATGTTAACATCTAAAGTGCTAATATCTGCAGGGTCACATATATCCCAAAATGTCCCTGTTCCCCCTCATATTTTGTACAAGTAGTTTCCACTGCTGCTTCCTTATGAGACTTTTTTAAAAAAACTTTTGATAGAACACTCATTGTGTTAAATGTATATTATCAAGATAGAGAGTTATATCTTGGTTAGGCGAGTATGCTGGTTTTAACAATACCCTTTGCCATTGATTGTGACCCATAGCATCAAATCAGTCTTTTCTGCAGTTGGCCTTTTAGCCAACATAAAATAAGAACATGATATTTCTAGACTGACTGTCTTTTTCATGAGTCACTCAGGACAGAATGGCAGATCCATTGCTGCTCATCACAAGCAGTTTGGAAACTCCATCCAGCAGAGCTGCTGCTTGCTTGTCAGTATGAGTTGAAAGAACTTAGCAAAAATAGTTCAATAGCAGCAGACTTATTTTAAAAAGGCAAATAAAATTATTATGTTTCAGTCTTAAATTTCTCACATTCTTTCATACATAAAGGTTGTTGAATTTTCCCAGTCAACACTCTAATATTAGAAATATTCAGAGAAGGTGAATCAAATAGTTTCATATTTCTTTATATAGATAATTTTGAAATATTCTATGCAAGTAATCTTAATTTTACCAAGTAACTACTTTCCTTGTTTTGCACAGAAATATCAAAACACTATGAATGATGAAAGAAAAATGTTTCCAAGTCTTGAGAGTTTAAAAACTTTAACCTTTCTTATTGATGACAAGTCCTTTGGTCATTGTACTGTGCTTTGGCCTCTCTTATACCAGTGTAATTCTCCTGAAGAGTATTCAAAAGATGCTGTTAAAAATAGTATTCCCCTATCAATAAACTGATATAAATAAGGTGCTCTCTAAGCTGCACCATTAGCTTATTCTTTCCCATTATATTAACTTTGAATTTTTTCTTAATTACCTTGCAGAGACTCCACAATCCCTCTCCCCCACCAATGATCTTCATCCCTTCCATCCTGAACCTACTGCAGTTACCAATGATACGTGTTTCAGTGTATTTTCCTGTTTTTCTTCTTTTTCATATTTTCTGTCTCTCTTTATAAAGAACATAACCCTGCCTGCAGCCCATAAAGGAGGTCCCCTTCCTCTCAACTTTCAAATAATTCCTTAAGACTTTTCTCCCCTGCAGCAATTTTCACAATAAGCCATAAAAGTGATGAATGTCAAATGAGAATTCTAACTATGAACAATTAAAACAGCTGAACAACTTAATAAATGCAACTAACCAATGACATTGGATTACCATTACACCATTCTCTTGTTTGTTATGCCACTGGTCAGAACTCTTGTGAGGAAAACACTATAATTTTTTGTACACCTTTAATAAATCTCATATTTCATATTGCATAAATTTATATATGTGAAAATTAAATATCCTATTGTTGGTGAGACCTTGCTCTCTTGTCTCATTACCTTTGAACAGTGGTCATCTAAGCGATAATTGTATGTATGTACGTATACGTATATAGATTTTAACTTAGCATGTCATCCTGTGGGTTGTATTCCCTTTTTAAGCAGCTACTGCTGATCACAAAATTGGCTGCTTTTCTTTTTCTTTTTGGTACAGCACACTTGTGACTCTGAAGAAGTTAGCTTATACAGCACATGGCACACACAGACTTGACATTCAGCATGATCCTAGAAGCATTTTTTTAAAAAATAAAAGTTTATTCCAAAATATAAAGATTACTAATGATATCTGTAAACTCTGTCATTTGGTGGAAAGGCACTGAGAAGAGCCAAGTGACAGCTGAAAAAAACTTCACACAACAAATATTCTCTTCTATTGTTCTTTTACCTAGTTTTTACAACCTGTATTTTCTTTCCACAGCAGAAATTCTACATACTTCAATAATTTTCCCCACTCTACAAGTGTGCAGACTACATGCTTGCATCCTCTTCAGATGGAGGACCCAAGTTTGGAATTGGTTTACACCATGCACTCACTTTGACTCCCAGATGGCTAGAAAGTTTTTAAATGGATGTGCACACAACATCTTTCAGGTTGCTAGAAACAGCTTAACCTTACAAAGCAGCCAACCAAGAACTCTCTCAGTATCCAACAGCTGTTTATGGGCAATTTAAGCAATAGGATAAGAATACATGCATGATCTGTCACTGATGTTCAGTTAAACCATATTTTACTCATTGTGCTGCCGTAACTTCATTATTTGTCACTGTCTGTTACAATTCATAGCCTGGTATCTAAATGATGGACAAATCATTCTGAGAAATCAGTCTGTAAGTATACACTTAACTGGGAGAAAATAAAGTAATGAAAGTAAAGTCAGACTTCCTTGCAACAGAGACATTAGGAACTTCCCATATGCTATTGCTTAGAAAGGTACAATTCATAGTAAGTCCAATGCCTATAAGTAACATAAAGAGTAAGAATATCCAGATTTATCTTTGTTTTAACCCTGATAAACAGAATAATCAGAGTTTAAAGATGATAATCCTTCAGAACTATACTTAATTATAATGTTATTAGTTTCTTTGATCAGCAAGGACTTTGAAAAGAATTGCAACTAACTTCAGTCAAATATAATGTATAATAAACTGTTTATAATAGCAAGTAACTAAAGCAAACACTTTTCCATTAAGCCAACAAATATAAGAAAACTGTAATTCCACAACTGGCAGAAGAACTCCACAGTCTTTCAATGTCTAAAACCATCTGTGTAGTCAGAATATTGTATCTTCAGTTCATATTTGTTATATTATGCCATTCACTTCCTCAGAGGTACTAACACTCCACTATTCAAACATAAAGAACTGCCACAAACTAATATTCCTCCATAACAACTATTTCTTCTTTTCTCTAAACAGTGCCTGAAGTGGCAGAACAAGCTCTATATTTATGGAATTGTAAATTTTTAAGGTGTAGGTCTAAGCAGTTAAAGGAGTAAAACATCAATTGTCTAGCCATCTGAAAAAGTTGACGAGTACTGTTTTCCAGCAAACATATGAGTCAGCCAACATATTAACCAAAACTGTAATTTTGCATGAGTCTTTGCAAGTTCAAGACTTCTCAAACCATGGATTTCCTTTATCTAAATGCTGTTTCCCACAGCAATCATATTGTGTCTTAACTTCAGATGTTAAATAATTGTTCTTACTTAATAACATGCATTATATGCAAATCCCCAAATGCCACAGCATATTAGACTCTTTTTCTATTACTGCTCTTCAGACTAATCCACTCCTCTTACATTCCCTTTCAGGACAGCTTGCAGACAGGCTTCAATCTGCAATTTCATACTGTCTAGTGCAGATGCTTAATTACACATTTGTTTTGAAGCTCTTCTGGTTAATATATATTTATAGTCAAGTTTTACTTACTATTACATTATTAGAATTATTTTTAGCAATATGTTTAAATACATGAAATGTATAAAGCTATTTTAAAATGAATGCTGAAGTTCTTCAGTCTCAATATAAACATTTGTACAGTGTCTATCATACTGCAGGGATTCCTGGACCTTAAAGTGTGACTTGTAACTGAGTAACCTCTATGCTTATTTCTCTAACAGTAATAATTTCAAAGTGACAAGTCATCGCAAGGTAAACCATTTAAATTTTGCATATTTTTTTAGCTGCTTAGTGCACAAGATATTCCGGATATCCTTCACAGTCAGCAAAAAAGGAAAACTTTATCTCCATAATAACATATGAAACATTGTCCTGGTTTAGCTAGGATAGGGTAAGTTTCCCCAGCAGGGTGAAGGGATCTCCAGCCGGGTTATTCACACCATGCTGATGTCAGGTCCAGTGTGGCAGAGCGGGAAGATTTTTCCTTTGTGGCTTTGGTCACAGGGAACATGCACGGTGGGCTGGCTGTGTTCACTGTGGTATTTCTCTGTATATCTTTTGTCTTGTTTACTGTTATTGCTGTTTATTGTTGTTATCATTGCTACTGTTGCTGTTCAGATTGCTTATTACACTGTTGTATTAAATTTCCTCTTATTTCAACCCGGGGTTTGTGCCCTACTTGTGTCTGAGGGTGGGGAAGGGACAACAGCAACGCGGTCTCTGGTCCTGGCAGGGCTCAAAACCATCACTGCCTTTTTTTTTAATCCACCCCTTTATTCTATACCACCTGCGTTATGTCCAGGTACCATTTAGCAGTTAACAATAAGAAAACAACAATTAAAAAAGGCACAGCATAATTCATGGCATGTTCTCGCCCAGAATGAAGTCCCCCTGTGGTACGCATCGGACCTCTCCATTGTCCTGCATCACCCACCAGGTGCACCCAGGTCCTTGGGCAAAAGCAATCCCGTGGATGGGTTTGCCTTTACCTTTGCCTGGTGCAGGACTAAACCAGACCATTTTTCCCAATATATTCCTCACGCACACCACAGGGACTTTATCCCCATCTACAGCACGTGGAGGTTTTGACTGAGCCAGACCAGCTCGACTGGCAGATCCTCTTGTGTTGACCAGCCAGGTGGCCTTTGCTAGATGCATGTCCCAGTCTTTGAAGGTCCCCCTTCCCGGTGCATTCAATGTGGTATTTAACAGTCCATTGTAGCGCTCGATCTTCCCAGAGGTTGGTGCGTGGTAGGGGATACGGTAGACCCACTCGATGCCGTGTTCTTCTGCCCAGGCATCTATGAGGTTGTTTCGGAAGTGGGTCCCGTTGTCTGACTCAATGCTCTCTGGGGTGCCGTGTCGCCACAGGACTTGGGTTTCAAGGCCCAGGATGGTGTTCCAGGCGGTGGCGTGGGGTGCTGGGTAAGTTTCCAACCATCCGGTGTTTGCTTCCACCACTGTGAGCACGTGGCGCATCACTGGTGGGTCTGTGGCAGTGTGATGTAGTCGATCTGCCAGGCCTCTCCATATCTATATTTCAGCCATCGCTCTCCATTTTGCTGGGGATTCACCCGCTTGGCATGTTTGATTGCAGCACACGTCTCACATCCGTGGATGATCTCTGCAATGGTGTCAATGGTGAGGTCCACCCCTCGATCTCGAGCCCACCTGTATGTTGCATCCCTACCTTGGTGGCCCGAGGTCTCATGGGCCCACCGGGCTATGAACAGTTCACATTTGCGCTGCCAGTCCAAGTCCACCTGAGCCACTCTAATCTTAGCAGCTTGGTCTGCCTGCTGGTTGTGTCGATGTTCATCAGTGGCCCGACTCTTGGGTACATGGGCATCCACATGGCGCACCTTCACATCAAGATTTTCCATACGGGCTGCAATATCCTGTCACACCTCAGCAGCCCAGATGGTTGAACCCTTACATTGCCAGTTGTTATGCTTCTGTTGCTGCAACCATTTCCACAGGGTATTCGCCACTGCCCAAGAGTCGGTGTCGAGGTAGAGCCTCAGCCACTTTTCCCGCTCAGAAATACCCAAAGCAAGCTGGACGGCTTTCACCTCAGCAAACTGACTCGATTCACCCTGTCCCTCAGAGGCTTCAGTGACCTGTCGTGTGGGACTCCACACAGCAGCCTTCCATCATCGATATTTTCCCACAATGCGATAAGACCCATCACTGAACAGGGCAAATTGTTTCTCATCCGGCAGCTCGTTATATGGTGGGGCCTCCTTAGCATGTGTCACCTCCTGTTCTGGTGACATCCCAGAATCTTTGCTCTCTGACCAGTTTGTAATCACCTCTAGTATCCCTGGGCGGCTGGGGTTCTCTATTCGAGTCTGTTGTGTTATCAACACAACCCATTTACTCCACATGGCATCTGTTGCATGATGCGTGGAGGAGGCCTTTCCTTTGAACATCCACCCCAGCACCGGCAGTCTGGGTGCCAGGAGGAGCTGTGTTTCAGTGCCAACCACTTCTGAGGCAGCCCGAACTCCTTCGTACGCTGCCAGTATCTCCTTCTCATTTGGTGTGTCATTAGCTTCAGAGCCTTTGTATCCCCGGCTCCAAAAGCCCAGAGGTTGGCCTCGGGTCTCCCCAGGTGCTCTCTGCCAGAGGCTCCAGGTAGGGCCATTCTCCCCGGCTGCGGTGTAGAGCATGTTCTTAACCTCCTGCCCTTCCCGGACTGGCCCGAGGGCTACTGCTTGGGCAATCTCCTGCTTAATTTGTTCAAAGGATTGTTGTTGCTCAGGGCCCCATTCAAAATCGTTCTTCTTACGGGTTACGTGGTAGAGAGGGCTCACAATCAGGCTGTAGTTCGGGATGTGCATCCTCCAGAACCCCACAGCGCCCAGGAAAGACTGAGTCTCCTTTTTAGAGGTTGGTGGGGCCATGGCTGTTATCTTGTTTATCACCTCCATTGGGATGTGGCGACGCCCATCTTGCCATTTTATCCCTAGGAATTGAATTTCCCTTGCAGGCCCCTTAACTTTCTTTTGCTTAATGGCAAAGCCGGCCTTCAGGAGGATTTCAATGATCTTCTTCCCTTTCTCAAAGACTTCCTCGGCTGTGTCCCCCCATACAATGATGTCATCAATGTACTGCAGGTGTTCTGGAGCCCCACCTTTCTCCAGTGCAGTATGGACCAGTCCATGGCAAATGGTGGAGCTGTGGTTCCACCCCTGGGGCAATCGATTCCAGGTGTACTGGATGCCTCTCCAAGTGAACGCAAACTGTGGCCTGCACTCTGGCGCTATCGGAATGGAGAAGAATGCATTAGCAATGTCAATCGTGGCGTACCACTTGGCTGCCTTCGACTCCAGTTCATACTGGAGCTCTAGCATGTCCGGCACTGCAGCACTCATTGCTGGCGTAACTTCATTCAGGCCACGGTAGCCCACAGTTAGCCTCCGTTCACCATTAGGCTTTCTCACTGGCCATATAGGGCTGTTGAAGAGGGAGTGAGTTTTGCTGATCACCTTCTGGCTTTCTAGTTGACGGATCAGCTGATGGATGGGGACCAGGGAATCTCGGTTGGTGCGGTACTGCCACCGGTGCACCATCCTGGTAGCAACCGGCACTCGCTGCTCCTCAACCTTAAGACGCCCCACCACTGAGGGATCCTCTGAGAGGCCGGGTAAGGTGGACAACTGTTCAACCGACTCCAGGGCAGCTACACCAGAAGCCCATCGGTACCCTTTTGGGTCTCTGAAGTACCCTCTCCTGAGATAGTCTGTGCCCAGGATGCACGGGGCATCTGGGCCAGTCACAGTGGGGTGCTTATGCCAGTCCTTCCCAGTCAGGCTCACTTCAGCCTCCAGTAGGGTCAGCTGTTGGGATCCCCCTGTCACTCCGGAAATGCAGATGGATTCAACCCCACTGTAGCTCGATGGCATCAGTGTGCACTGTGCGCCAGTGTCCACCAAAGCCTTATACTCTTGTGGGTCTGACGTGCCAGGCCATCGGATCCACACTGACCAGTAAATCCGATTATCCCTTTCCTCCACCTGGCTGGAGGCAGGGCCCCTCTAATCCTGCTCGTCATCACTCATTTCTTGCAAGAACAATTTACTGGTCCCCTCAAGAGGGTCAGACATAACTTTGGCCATTCTATTCTGCCTGGGGATTTCTGACTGGACACTGGAGCTGCGCTTTTCTTGGAGGACTCCCCTTTTGTGATGGTCTTCACTTTCAGCTGCTCTTCTCGTGCAGCTAGGGCAGCAGTGGGCTGTCCATCCCACCTCCTCATGTTTTCTCCATGGTTGCAGAGGAAAAACCACAGGGTGCCTCGTGGTGTGTGCCTTCTGCTGCTTTTCTCTTGGGTGGGGAAACGTTTACTTCTACTGGCTGAGACATCAGCCCGTGCAGGTGGAATGTAGGACATGTCCTGTTCCATTTTCTGGACCCTCTGAGACAGTTCCTCCACAGCTGAGACCCAGGGATGTTGAGATGAAGGGAGATTTCCCTCATTGCCGGAGCTTGCCAACCACTCCATCCACTGTTAGAGTGTGGGTGTCTGTCCACCAGGACACTATTGCCAGTGCTTTCGAGTGTGCTTCTGGTGCATTCTACAGGAACTTTTGCCACATCAGGTGTGTGAAGGGCCCTGATCTGGGTCCATGGGTGACTATTCATTATTCAGATCACCATAGATCATATTAAACACAGCCAGTTCCCTGAGGTTCTGGATGCCTTTCTCAATACTGGTCCATTTGCCTAGCTGACATAGGATATCATCCTTGTAGGGGTGCCTCTCCCTTTCCCTGAGCAGGAGTTGCTTCCAAAGTCTGAGGGTTTGAGTCTGTCTCCCTATTGCCCTGTCAATGCCAGCATCCTTGGACAAAGATCCCAGCTGCTTGGCCTCTCTCCCCTCCATTTCAAAAGCACTGGCTCCATTGTCCCAGCATCAGAACAGCCAGGTGCAAATCTGCTCACCTCCCAGGCGGCCAAAATCTCTCCACATGTCTTTCAACTCAGTTGGGGATAGAGATTGGATGATCCCCACTGGCCCTTCCTCCTGTTCCCATGATGGGCCTGGCTCTTCCTCATCCCTCACTTTGTGAGCTCACTTTCTGGTATATTTGTTTTTCTGTATCGGGGCCACTGACACTGTCACTGTCTGTCTCTCTGGCTCAGCTGCTGTGCTGGTGGAGGCGACTGATACTGACTCTTCCTGTCCGCCCCGGCCCAGCTGCTGCACCAGTAAATTCACTCTCAGATCCTGCAGGCCTTTCTCCCCCCTGAGGGCAGTGGGTGGTATTAAAGAGGACACGGTAGGCATGTGCAAGTCCCCAACACATTGCAGCGAGTTGTGTCTCCTGGGTTTTGCCAGACTGGTAACACACCCTTTCTAAGCACTCTGCCAGTTTATCAGGGCTCTGCATTTGTTCAGGAGTGAAATTCCAAAGCATTGGGGGTGCCCACCGACTCAGGCCTTTGCCCATCTTTTCCCACACCCCTTGCCACTCACTATTATCTGACCTCGGGGCAGTTTCCGGGCACTGCTATTGTTAGAGAAGTGCCGCATGGCCAAAACCGAAATCAGGCAGGCATTCAGAAATCATTGTGCCACAATCACACTGGCCTGCAGGCTCCAAGGATAACTGAAACTTCCCAAAGCCAAGAGGATCTCTTCCCCTGGCTCACCCATAGAAGGGGTGAGACCCCTAACAACAGCCCAAACGGTAAACAGGTACCGGCCCGCCCCCTTCCATAGTGATAGAAACACATTATAAGAAGTCAGGAGCCAGTATGACAAAACAATCCCCTTTATACATTTTCCAATGACAACAAACACCAGCGCTGGGAACACACACTGGATATAAGGATTAATCCAGCCCCACCACGCAAGCAAGTGGGCCAGAATTGCAAACATTTTCTTATCAAACAGTACAAATACAAACAGAAAAATTACACCCAACAGATTGCTCTAACACACTCTGGTCATGGTCTGTTCCTTTTTGATTCTTATTTCAACCTTCTTGTGCCTCACATTGGGCACCAAAAAAGGCTGTGGTCGTTTTAAGCCCTGCCTGGACTGGAGACCACATTGCTGTTTTCCCTTCCCCACCCTCGGACACAAGTAGGGCACAAACCCTGGGTTGAAATAAGAAGAAATTTAATACAACAGTGTAATAAGCAATCTGAACAGCAACAGTAGCAATGATAACAACAATAAACAGCAATAACAGTAAACAAAATAAAAGACATGCAGAGAAATACCGCAATGCATACAGACAGCCCCATGCTCCCCGTGACCAATGCCACAAAGGAAAAATCTTCCCACGCTGCCACACCCGGACCTGATGACAGCATGGTATGAATAACCGGGCTGGAGATCCCTTCCCCCTCTCTGCTGGGGAAACTTAACCCTATCCTAGCCGAACCAGGACAAAAACATAAATTCCTACTCATTGTGACAAAGGAAGACACTGAATCCCAGTGAAATCCATGAAAAAAAAGACAACCTCCTCTCCTCTTCTAAAATATGCTGAGTTATACAGAAACATTAGTGTTTCCATGAAAGAAAAGAACAAATATTATTTTAATCTAAAGTTTTTAAAATGTTTATTATTTCTAAAAATGTGCTTCTCTAGTATTTACACAGGGAAACAACTCAGGAAAATTAAAGTAAAGGCTACTGAAAATACATAGCATACAATTAATGGCTCAGATCAGTCAAATAAAAAACATAGTCCCTGTGCTCCATCAACAGAAAAAAGAACACAAGCAACTTCTTATATCACTTTCAAACATACCTACAAAACATCTGATAATATTCAATCTGATACCAGTCCAGAAACTTCACATAAATAGAAATCATGTGAATTATATCTGGCTCTCAGACAAAATGATCCTGTTCTGAAACAATACTCATGAACTGCAATTGAGGAACTCAACCATGAAAGTCATGGAAACAGAACTGAAAACAAAGCTGAGCAAAAGTAACATAATATGCAGTTGACCAGTGTAGATAGGAAAATGAAAAAGCAAGTAACTTCACAGTTCTATGTGCAAACCTATTTGTGATCTTCAGCATAATAGGGTAAAAAAACATCATCAGCAACACAAGCAACTCAAATAATATAGGTTTGTGATAATACAACAGACATAATCTGATATTTTATTTATCAAAAGAAAACTGTTGTTAGGTGTGCAAGTACTGTACTTTTAAAGAGAAGACTCATGAATGCAAAGCAAGGATATACGCTAGAAAAAGTACAAAATATTAAATGGAAAAACAAACAAACAAAAAAACCAACAAACAACTTTTTCTTTTTTCCTTTCAAAAGGATCAAGTGAAAATTTTCCATAGAACTGAACTCAAAAAGAGTAGAAACCCGCTATAGAACCTCTAAGATAGTTGGAAGACAGCTGAAAGTAAGTGAATGGGATGTATGACATACTCAGAAAACAGAAAGCACCTAACACAAGACAAAATTTGACAACACAAAATTTTGGGTCAACAAAATTCTAGATGAATATATATGTACAATATATTTGTCTTGATTTAACATTGAGATTGAAGTGGAAAATAGTCTCACGACATGGCTACCCAAACTCATCACCCAGCTGTGCTCATACAAAGGTGAGCCAGGAAGACATTTTTTTGAGGGGGGAAGAAAGGAAAAGGGAGAACAGTTGTGTCCTCCCCATAAAATAAAGAAAATCCACATTTTTTTCTAGGAAAACAATTTGCATACATTTCCAAGTAATGAATCTACACTAGTGTGTGTCTACTCTGAGGGAAATTGCAGAGATGAAAACTCATAGCTGGAAAGGTTTGACTAAAACTTTTCCAGTGCTATAACAGAAATACCATCTATGTGAAAGTCAAAGTGTTCTGCAAAAATCATTTACACATCTTTCATTCATATATTAGTTAACTTTCTGTTTTCCTCTGGCATGCTTGTATTAAACTGATGTGCCTGGCATGACATGTCTACTATTGATTCCTGTATCTCAGGTGTGAGATTTACATACTAAAGTGTCTGTGGTGTAAGGCTCATTTTAATTCCAAGAGATAAAAACATGGCATTTTTGCCTCCATGTTTCCTCTCATTGGGCTAATGAGGCTATTTATGGTTTATGTATTAAATACAGAATAAGGTGATTTAGCTCTAAACTAAAAAAAAACCCACAACATTATCTGTTAATTTCATAAAACGTAATACTTTCTTGGTATGAGACTGTATGCTGTTAAGTCTCCTTACAGTTCCAGGGATGTTCACCTTATAATATATCTAAAATTTACAAAGCAGGTGTGCTGATACATGGGGTTTTTTTACTAATGAAATAATTCTCTGTCATAAAACAGATGAGTTTCCTGTGTACTAGATATTATTTTAATTGAAACACTGTAATAACAAAAGGAGTCATTGCTCCTGCTTTTCCTCAGATCTAAATTAGATAAATTAATAAATACTTAGAAGAAGTTCAGTAACTGCAGAAATTGTGACAGGTAATAGATTACTTGTTAAGATGGGGAATTTTCTTCACAGCTATATTTTCTGATAAAGCAATAAAACAGAGAATATGGTAAACTGGTTCCCTTGCAGTACATTGTCATCATCACTGTTGCTTTGAGAACTTTATCGTGTCAATAACTCTTAAAAATGTGTCACATATTACCAGATCCTCACATCATTTTATTTATTCCATAATAGATTCCTCAGAATAAAAATTAGATCAGAGTTATTCTGTTTTCTTCATTATAATAATTTGCAGACAATATTGGTAGTGATTATTGCAGCAAAGAGCAGCACACCGCTATTTCATACTGCTATTTCTTCGCTAGATAAATCAACAATGCAGAGAAAAAGACCAAAGCATTGCTTCCTTGATACTCACAACAGAAATATTCACTCAGCATTCAAATTTAGCATCATTGGGCTGTAAGAACCACCCAATATGTGGTAATTTTCTTCCCATATAAACAATAGTTTGCAATATGGTAGTTACCAGTATGCAATATATAGAGCATAGACTTTATCAAAAACTCAGGTAATCCCAGGTGATGATGTGAAGCTGTTGACAGATTCCTTAGCTGCTATCACTGAACATACTATTTTCACACTATCTTCTCCTTTGATCCAACAGTTCCCTCTGGTATTAGTGATAAAATCCTAACAGACAAGCTTCAGATAAAACACACTTAGTTAAGATGTCCTAATACCCTAATTCCTGTTTTCTTCCACTGCAGCTGTGAAGGTGTCTCTGGACTTTTCTGCTCTCAGATTTAGATGATAAATCCAATGCACTCTCTGCACATCTCTGAATTGACCCTGTCATGCTAGAAATTGCTGTGACTTTGTAATTTGAAATTCACTTCCATGGAAAACCTGAGAATCAGAATGATTATAAATGCTGCATATGATTGAACAGTGCATAGAACTGTGAAATGTGCTAGGATTAATTAAATTTCAAAGCAAAAAAATATATTTCACTAAAGCATTAAACTGCCCACACAGTCATCTACATTAACCATCTCATTTCATTTCAGAACTGTTAATTTTGGCTACTTGTTTTATTGCCTAACTGTTAATTTATTTGCCTAGTCCTTATTCTGACTCAGAGCAGAAACTGTGAATAGCATCTTTAATTAGTGCTGAATTAAAACAAAAAGCTCAAAGTATATACACCTACATTAATAACAGTTGCATTCAACTCAGCAGATCAGAGCATGGGATACTATCTATCTATGAACTTTGGAAGAGGGGGCAGGTCACTCACGAAGACTATAAAGATGTAGTGAAGTTATGGAGGGAGAATATAGAGAGTCAAAGCACAGCTAGAGCTCAACCTGGCTACAGCTGTTAAGGATAATAAAAAAATATTTCTATAAATTCATTAACAACAAAAGGAGGATTAGGGAAAATCTCCCTCCTTTACTGGATGCAGAGGGAAACATGGTAACTAAGGTTGAGGAAAAGGCTGGGGTGCTCAATGCTTACTTTGCCTCAGTCTCTAGCAGTGGAACAGGCTGTTCCCTGCACACCCAGCCTCGTGAGCTGGGAGATGGGGAGGGGGAGCAGGTTGAGGTCAGCACAGTTGAAGAGGAGGTGGTCAGAGACCTGCTGCATCACTTGGAGGCACACAAGTCTGTGGGAGCGGATGGGTTACACCCGGGGGTGCTAAGGGAGTTGGCAGATGTGCTTGCCAAGCTGCTGTCCATGATTTACCTGAAGTCATGGCTGACTGGGGAGGTCCCATTGGGCTGGAGGGTGGCAAATGTGACACCCATCTACAAGAAAGGCAGAAAGGAGGATCCAGGAAACCATAGACTTATCAGTCTGACCTCGGTGCCATGGAGCAGGTCATCTGGAGGGCCATTAAAAGTCATATAATGGACAACCAGGGGATCAGGCCCAGTCAGCACGGGTTTATGAAAGGCAGGTCCTGCCTGACAAACCTTCTATGACAAGATGACCCGACTGTTGGATGAGGGAAAAGCTGTGGATATAGTCTAACCTGGATTTTTGAAAAGTATTCGACACAGTTCCCCATAGAGTTCTCATATTAAAACTGGCTGCCCATGGCCTGGATGAGCCAATGGTCTGCTGAGTCGAGCACTGGCTGGATGGACGGTCCCAGAGAGTCATGGTCAATGGAGCTAAATCCAGCTGGCAGCTGATCACAAGTGGTGTTCCTCAGGGCTCGGTGTTGGGACCATTTCTGTTCTACATCTTTATTGATGATCTTGATAAGGACATGGAGTGTATCATCAGTAAGTTCGCAGATGACACCAAGGTAAGCGGGAGTGTCGATCTGCATGACGACAGGGAGGCTCTACAGAGAGACTTGGATAGATTGGATTGGTGGCCAATGTTAACGGGATGAGCTTCAACAGGGCCAAGTGCCAGGTCCTGCACTTGGTCCACAACAACCCCCTGCATGGCTACAGGCTTGGGCAGGTGTGGCTGGAGAGCTGTGTGGGAGAGAAGGGTCTGGGGGTTCTCATTGACAACCAATTGAACATGAGCCAGCAGTGTGCCCGGGTGGCCAAGAAAGCCAACGGCATCCTGGCTTGTATTAGAAAGAGTGTGACCAGCAGAAGTAGGGAGGTGATAGTCCCCCTGTACCCTGCACTGATGAGGCCACACCTGGAGTATTGTGTCCAGTTTTGGGCATCTCAATACGAGAGAGATCTTGAGGTGCTGGAGCGAGTGCAGAGGAGGGCAACGAAGGTGGTGAAGGGCCTGGAGAATAAATCCTATGAGGAGCGATTGAAGGAGCTGGGACTGTTTAGTGTGAGGAGGAGGAGGAGAATGCTGAGGGGAGACCTCATCACTCTCTACAACTCCCCGAGAGGACATTGTAGAGAGGTTAGTGCTGGTCTCACAGGTAATTAGTGACAGAACAAGGGGGAATGGCTTTAAACTACAACAGGAGAGGTTTAGACTGGACATTAAGAAAAATTTTTCTGAGAAAGAGTGATCAGACAGTGGAATAGGCTGCCCAGGGAGGTGGTGGAGTCACCATCCCTGGAAGTGTTTAAGGGTTGTTTAGATGAGATGCTGGGGGATATGGTGTAGGGGAGAACTTTGTATAGTCAGGCTGATGGTTGGGATCACTCAATGATCCCAAGCATCTTTTCCAACCTGAATCATTCTGTGATTCTGGATTTTCTCAACTAAGAACTAGTTAATAAAACTTCTCCTACTGAATATATCTGTACAATATTAAAAGTAACAGTTGATTATTTCTCCAGTGTTTAATCAGACATTAACTCTCCTTACTGTGACTATATTCCAATACTGTGTGCTTTGTAAATGGAAGAAAATAACTTTTTTTTTCATTTTACTTCATCCATACAGTGGCTTTTACCACCTCTGTTCCAATGCAGTGAAAGGGTGGGGGAAGAGAAACTATACTGAAAAGCAAATGAACAAAAAAAACTAAACCAAAAAAAATCCCATCCAAACCAAAAACTTTTCACTTGTTTCAGACAAAGACTTTGAATTAGGCCTAACCTCATCAGGAACAGGTTACCAGAATTAATAAAGGTCTGAAACTCACACATCTCCCAAACTGCCTGACAAGAGATATGGTCCACCTCACCTAGTGCACAGTAGCATACAAGAAAAAAGGAAACTTCTGTTTCTAACGGTCCCACATCTACTTTCTGCTTTCCCATTTAGAGTCAATGAAATAGATTAACTAATCCAGTGTCAGAATGAAGAATAACATCAGAATAATCCTCTGTATGGTGCCAATACAGCTGCAGGTGCTTTTTAATTACGTTATTTACAATAGTGCCAGGAGGCACTGTTATAATGTCTAAATGAAAAATTGTTTATATGACTGTATGTATGAATTAATGATCTCCATTTAACAAGACTTGCTAATGGCAACTTCAGAACCAACCTTGAAAATCACCCTGAATTATAGAAAATTAGGAAAATACTTATACTCTGTGAAAATGATCAGGTTTGACAAATACCAGACAAAAGCAACACATGGCACAATAGAGTCATGCATCACATGGGTTATATTAATCCATAATTTCTCAAGTTCATATGAGGCTCTCCACTGCTAACCAGTGTACAGCAAATAATTTCAGTCCAGCTAACATGACATGAAGATATTCACAAATGGGCCACCTTTGCCTATCCTTGAGAATGTAGACCTTTTTTATCCCTATGGATGTAAATTCAGTTTCACTTTACATCATTTTCTTAATTTTTCATCTTTGCATTACTCTCCCAACTTTCTCCAATCCCCTCCAAAAACTCATATAAAAACATCTGTCTGCCTGATAAATGGGTTTCTGTCAGTCTTTGAAGATGTTTTGTGCATCACGTTTATCCTGAGAAAAGCCTACTTGTTAAGAAAAGCTAGAATAACTTTGCATATGTAATGTGTCATCAAAAAACTCTTGGTTTTGTTTCCACTAGCTGGAACAAAAACTGGTAGATGTTGGGTCATTGGTTTAAGAGAGCCAGGGAACAACATTCTACAGTTAGTAGTAGGGAAAAGACCATCTAGAAATCTGAGTAGTAGAGTTGGCCTGGATGTAAAATCTGAGATTCTTCAATTAAAAAAAAAAAAAATATGGACAGAACTTCCCTAAGTTGCCCACAGTTGCAGTCACATAATAAATCTGCAAGTAATTCCCCTTGGCCTCCTGCAGCCTATTAATTTATTGTATGTAAAACTGTAAACCCCTACACTTATCCCCCCCTATCAAGCCTTCCCATTTTGCATAGGGCTGATGAAGTGTTGAAAAATGGGTAAGAATAAATGGAAAACAAAACTGTATTATAAATGTCAGTAAAAAACAGTGTTCTGGACAAACTGTTAACTACCAGTATAGCTGTTCTTAAACAAGTTTTTTGCATGAATAGTTAAAAAAATTTACATATGTCATATTTATATATCTATTCAAGCAGTAACTCAGTATTATTCCTTCATTTAAGTATTTATACTTCTACAGTATAGTGACTTTGATTCTGCATCAGTTATGAAAGTAGTGATATTCCATACACTTGAAACAATATCAAACTGGTACTTCAAACATAGGAACCAGGTGTGTACGGTGAGAATAGATGTACCCATTGCAAGGAAATAATTACATTTGCTGTAAAATGCAGTCAAATTAAGTTAAAAAATAATTTGTGTTCCATACTTTTCAGCACTGACATTCCCTTAAACAAGCCAAAGGTCTGGAATAAGTTTCTACTTTAAACCTTACCTATCACAATATACAACTTGCCTCCAATTCTTCAAAACATAAAGATAAAATGGCAAGTCAAACTTTGAAAGGTTCTAAAATCCTTGATTGATTAAATCCATGGATAAATGGATAAAATGCATAGGAAGAAATTTACTCAGCTGGGACAAAGAGCCATTAAATTGTGTTCGTTCCATGTCTTAATGAAGTTCATTAACACTTTCTCTGTGAAAATATTTTTTCTTCTTGCCAAGAAGCTTATATGTCCTGTTTTTCATTTCATAGCTCAACAGTTGAAAGATGCAAAATTCAGGGCTATAAATATACAAATAATGAAGATCAGCATTTCTATAAATGTAAGCTTGCAGATCATAACTTAACTACGTTGCAGAATTAACCAAACAGGGACTTGGAAGAGAGTGCACTATCACTTTTAAAATGTTCAGTTTGATTAAAAAACTCCATTTGACACATTGATTTAAGAAGCGATGTATCAGCCAGAGATCCCATGGCAGTTGAGAGAGGGAGTAAAAGTGGAGGAGACAGCCAAATTAAATGTGTGAAATCACCATGGCCCTCAGGCTTTTCCTCTGGGAGGCATTTCCTTCTTTTGGCCACTTCTGTAAGATTATAAATTTGTGCAACATAAATGGTAAAATCACTGATCTGTGATGGGATAGGTAGAGCCATGGAAGAGCACGCAGTGCATAAAAAAACAGCTTAGTGATTTAAAACTCTTTTAGACATAGCCTCCGAGACAAAGATTTGAAGATAACTACAAGCGCATAATTATTTAGCTTTATTTTTGTGTGCAAATAAAAAGTACAGACATATGACATGGTGGTAATGCATGTCTGCAAGTGGTTAAATGTACAAGTATCTTACTGGCTACTCGTACAATCTTCACAAGTACATACGTTATCCCGATTACAGGCTGTGTTCTTCATAATTTAAATAAAAGCAGGTTTCCCAATATCCATGGTACTCACTGAATTCAGCTGAAGCAAGCATAGTTTAATCCTTGAAGAAACATTATATCCTGGCAACTAATGTCTTACTCAAAAAGTGACCTACTGTTTTACTAGCTGTATGTATACTGATTGATCTCTGACATTATTCCCAGGTATACAAGTGTAGTTAGGTACATTCGACTAAAAAAAGTAATAAATATTACATCACTTAGATAGCTTTCAAAAGATGAGTTGTTAAAACAGTATTTGCCTGTGTTGAAAATGCATACAGACATCAAGGCTCTGAGCTATGAACCGCAATGCAGTCATTTCATGTTGTTTTGTATTGAGTGTATTACTCAGGTTAAAACTGCATGACTGAAACTGGGTATTGAGCCAAGGAAATATTATATTCAACCCGGGCTAAATGGTGAACCTCTAAAATCAAAGAAAAAACCCTATAAGTTTAAGTGTCCGATAGCCTGTATATCTCAGTAAAGCTGCATGCAGGAACACAATGGAAGAGGAAAAACGCTTGATATGGTGGTACAGTTCTCCCTGTTAGCACAGCCTTAAATAAGGTAGTTTAGGAACATCATCCTCAGAAAAGGAGAGCAGCTGTGACCCACCTTAAATATTGGCTTATAACGGGAGCCTGCAACAGTGCAGAGGACTGAATACACTGCATTTCATTAATCGTTCAAATCTGTTCTCCCAGTTCCTGTGTTGGGTTTAGTCCAGTTCATAACAGACAAAAATGACACTGCACACTCTCTCCACTGTTCCTTTCTTCCCCTCAGAAAAAAGAAACAAATATAACCACTATCTCCACCGGTACACATAATGTAGCTGCTTAGAATGGATGAGGATCTGTCTCTTAATTTTTCTCCCTCAAATAACTGTGTTTGGAAGGCAAGCAGAAAATGCACTGCAGTAGGAGTACCCTAATAATGTCATTGCAAGGAAACTGAACTGTACCAGAAGTGAAGAGCATTTTTATTTCTGGCATCTCCTTCTGAGGAAATTAGTCATTAATCCTATACACCAGTTTTCACCTTGATCCAGCATATTTCAAAGACTGAAGCTCTATTTCTAAATCTTTCATCGCTGCTAAAGATTTAATACCAATATTAACTGTATGTGCAATAGGCTCTCATTGTTAATTCAGTGAGATTCCTTGCACTTTAAGGTCTGTTACAGTTTCAGCAAGTATTCTTAACCTAGACGCATTTTTTTGTGAATACAGCAATTCTCAGACACATATATAAGTACCTAGCATTTTTCCATCCATGCTCTCATCAGTAAAATTTATATCATGGCCAAGAGTCCACATTAAAAAGTTAGTTCTGAATCTCTTCCTCTATCCCTGTGGATATTCTAAAATAATATTTTAAAATTCCTTATTCTAAAATGATCTTTAAAAAAGGACTTCAATATGCTTTCCATAACAAAAATATAGATCCTCCTTTGTAAATTTGAGCTCTATAGCAGCATATTTACTAGCTGCACATAACTGTAAAATACAGAGCAGCAGAGCCTTGTTTTCCTTTATTTTATGTCATTTGTAGTCTATTATGTCATCACAAATCTGGTACCATGCTAATAACTGGAATATAACCAAAAGACACTCACCTTCTCCTACTCTGTACTATGCAGGAACACACAATAAATGTCACCTGTATCTAATGACCTATAGTAATATTTAACAAAGAGAACAGTGCCTACTTACAGCAACAGGAGTTTCACTCACTGATGTGTAGGTTTTGTGATTATCTATTAATATTAATACCTTTTAATAAGTAAAGTATCAGATATATGGGTAACTGTGTCTCCTGCATGGAGAAATCATGCTGTCAAATTTAAGTATCATTGAAATTGAGTAGATAAGAGAAAACCATAATGCCTGAAGTAGATTTTGGTTTGAAATAAAGTCTTAAATATCTGAATTTTAACAAGAAAATCAGCTGCTCAGTATTATAGTTCCCCAGTTTTCAGTCTTTGAATTCTGGGCTTGGCCCTGAAGATAGGATTTCATTTAAGCCACAAGTATAACATAACCTAGCATAAATGAGGCTGGTTAAAACTGTTTTAATGAATTCACAAACAGGAGTAATCTTAATTGATAATTAAGATCAATATATTTAGTTTTCATGGCCTTTTTTCAAAACCTAAATATATATTTATTTACAATTGGCAAACAAAAAATCTTGTGATAAAATGTTTTCTTAATTAGCTAAGACAAAATCTTTAGCTTCCATATTAAATCATAACCCCCCCCAAAAAGATTAACAGTCCCAAGAAAGCTCCTCTTTCCCTCCATATCACAATGTCTCTAGGTATCCAGCCTACACAGAGAATTTATAGCTACTTAATAATTGGGAACACAAAGGAATTCCACAAGCACTGAACATCAAAGAAAACTCCGCATAAAATTTTGCTTAAGATCATTTTAGTTTAAACATCCACAAGGAGAGTAATTTCTCTAAAAGGGAAGTTTGTTGTTTCAGCAACAAGTTACATGATGGAAATCTATCGAAACATGCAAACGAGAAACCACAGTCTGAGCATAACAATGTGATTTCAGATTTTTCCATATGTTTATTTCTTTAAGGATGTGTGTGAGGTGTCTAGGCACGTTGGAGAATCCCACTAGGCATGTAGATACCTGACAATTTACAAAATGATCCTGTCAGAATCAGGTCCTGCAGTCCTTTATTCACTGACATTTTTGTCGCATAGTCCCAGATTTCTGCCAGATACAGATAAGATCCATACAGGCTGAGGGGAAGAACAAATAACTGAAGCTATATGATCTTGCCCAAACAGATTTAGACCTTAGTCTGTGTTTAAACCAGCAAGCCTGCGTACAATCCATTAGCTCAGAACACTCTTTCCTTTAGAAGTTTAGTCAAGTCTAACAACCACAACATCAACCCTGCTTGTAACTTCTGACCTCCTGTAATCCTCTGAGAAAAATTTGACTCCACCTTCTCTATAGCCCTCCTTGATTACATCACCAAACAGTACAGACAGATCGCCTATTAGACCTCTTTTTTTTCCAAGCTGAACAAGATCAGTTCCTTTTGTTTCTTTTTATATGCCATGTACTCCAGCCCTCTAATCAACTTTCTAGTTCTTTACTGGAATTTCTCTTATTTGTTAATCTCTTCAGATGGCTCCACAACAGGATGGAGAATCCCACACATGGCCCCACTGTGTTGAGAATGGAAAATAATCACTTCCCTTTACTTACTGGCCACTTGTGCCAGTGCAGCCCAGAATGTGGTTTGGCTTCATTACTGAAAGGCATTGCTGACTTAGGTTCATTTAATTTCTTACTAGAAGCCCTAGATCCTCTTCTGCGGAGCTGTTTGCTACCTAGCAGGTCAGGGCTTATTCTACAGTAGTCATTTCAGAGAATCATAGTATGTTTTGGGTTGGAATGGACCTAAAGATCATCTAGTTCCAACCTCCCTGCCATGGGCAGGGATACTTTCCACTAGATCAGGTCACTCAAAGCCCCGTCCAACCTGGTCTTGAACAATTCCAGGGTGGGGCATCTACTATTTCTCTGGGCAGTCTCTTCTAGTGTTTCACCATCCTCACAGTAAAAAATGTCCTCCTTATACCTAATCTAAATCTACCCTATTTCAGTTTAAAACCATTACCCCTCATTCTATCACTACAGTCCCTGACAAAGAGTCCCTCTCCATCCTTCCTGTAGGCCCCCTTGGAGTACTGGAAGGTTGCTATAAGGTATCCCTAGAGCCTTCTTTTCTCTAGGCTGAACAACCCCAACTGTCAGCCTGTCCTCATAGAGGAGGTGCTCCAGCCCCCTGACCCAATTGAGCAGGTCTGTGTCCTTCTTATGCTGGGGACCCCAGAGCTGGACACAGTACTCCAGGTGGTGTCTCATGAGAACACACTAGAGGGGCAGCATCACCTCCCTCAACCTGCTGGTCATGCTTCTTTTGATGCAGCCCAGGCTACAGTTGACTTTCTGGGCGTGAGTACACATTACCAGCTCATAGTTATTTTTGCATCCACGACTAATCCCAAGTCCTTCTCCTCAGGGCTGCTCTCAATCCACTCTTTGCCCAGCCTGTATGTGTGCACGGAATTATCCTGACCCATGTCTAGGACCTTGAACTTGGCCTTGTTAAACTTCATGAGGTTCACACAGGCCCACCTCTCAAGGTTGTCCAGATCCCTCTGTATACCCTTCCTCCAGCACATTGACTGCACCACATAGTTTGATGTGGTCTTCAAATTTGCTGAGGGTGCACTCGATCCCACTGTCCATGTCTCCAACAAAGGTGTTAAACAGTGCCAGTCCCAATACCAACCCCTGAGGAATGCCTCATGTCACTTGCTCTCCGCTTGGACATTGAGCTATTGACTGCAACTCTTTGAGTTCTGTCCCAGGTAAAGGACCAGTATTTGCCATTGACAAATTTCATGGAAGGTATTTGTTGAATATAAAGTTGTTGCAAAAGATCAGTGCAAAATCAGAATACAATTAAGTAGCAAAGATCTGACAATCCAGTACTTTTTAAACTATGGTGGGAAAAATTTCACTAATCATCTGGTTTTCTTAGCAGAGTTTATAAGCACTTTGCATCAACTGCTGAATCTCTGGGGAGCACTTCCTTCAATGTAAGAGAAAAGACTATCCGGATTAGAATTATGCTGGGTTATATTCAGATATATTTAGGTTTTAAAACAGAGTAGACATAGGAATCATTGCATTAAACCAGCTAATATGCAGATTTATAATCATTGCAGAAGTGGTAGGCATATGCCTGTTGTCCCAGACTGAAAACTAGTTCAGCCCAGAAGACCTAGTTAACATCTCTGATACCCTTCCTACAAATATTATACAAAATATGATTATTAAATTCTGATAATATCAGAGAAAACTCTGTCATCAAGACATTATTTTACACTAATGTGGCATTTCAGAAAAATCGTTTTACAACTGAGACAATGAGTGTTTTTTCAATGACAAATTAAGATGTTCTTAGTGTGTTTCTTAACAGTCTAGAAAATTGCCTGGAAAATAAATACTGTATATGTGTACCAATTCTGCCTTGTAACTCCTAGCACTGATCCCATGACTTTAGTATTTTAATAATATTAAAGCCTTCTGGATTATGGAATTATAATAATGAAAAAAAGAAATAGTGTGCCTGTCTGGAAGACCCCTGTTAGGATGTAATTATGATATGAAATCAAAACAGCAAAATAATTGAAATGCATAGCTCTAAAGGGCCTAGTTATGATCATATAAAAATGCTTTCACTAAGCAGTCATTGCCATGATAAATATTTTGTGTGAATTGAATTAAGGTTATGCTGTCTGCAAAGGCTGTATATCTACACTGGTTATAATCAATATGTACATCAGAATACTGATGAATTGCAGCCTACACTATATTTTTAATAACAATGGGCAAGTAATATAATTTTTGTGAAATTAGTGATATTACAAAAGGAAGATACAGGGATAACCATTATATCTATATTTTAGGCATGAGAATAAACTGCTTGCATACCTAAGCCTTGTAGAGTTGTTTCCTTAACTTTGTCAGTGAGTGCCATTTATATACACACCACATATATATCTGTGAGGAATTTTACAGCTTCTATACCAAATTTTAGTTAAACATTAACAGAGCATCATAAGAAGTCCAGTAACAGCAAAATCCTCAACTCTCTTCTTGACATGGGTCAGACCTTAACAGGTGGCTGTGTATCCCTATGGCCACCTACATCTGTGGGGACAATAGTCCCCAGTCCCAATTCCAGACACCTCCATAATGCTTACAGAAACTGTTTAAATGAAATGCTATTTTTAGAAAATATGGTATATTTGCCCCAAAATTTCAATTCTATATAGCAGGTGTAACAAAGAGCATTATGGCCATGCCCTCCACACTCATAGCTTGACTATCAGAGAAGCCAGGATTAATGAAGTGTTCAGAATGTCTTAATTATAAAAAGATCATTTTCCCAGTTCGTGTAAATGGAAGAAACTGCATATGCAGATCAGTTAGCTACTGAACATGTAAGCGTCATGAAGCTACCTCTTAATGTTGCATAACTTTCTTCTTTTCCTTAACCCCATTTGAATTTATTGCAGAGAGATTTGGCGGCTACCCTTATATTGATATCATCCTGGAGAGCAAAGACAACTTTGACCATTCAGTTTGTTGGGAGAGTGCATGTGGTAAAACAAACAGGGTTATCAGTAAATAAAAACTGGGGTTAAGAGCCAATATTTTTGTTCCAGCAATTGAGAGGACTGCTAAAAATTGATTAGTAATTTAAAGATGTCCTCATCTGCCAAATACTGAATAACAAAATCACATTAAAAGCAAGCTGGGCATACAGTGCTTTTATAAAATGTATTCTGTGTTATCTGCACTGACACAGTAACATTTATCTAGAGATACCTTTTTGGGATGTTTCTCTTCTTTCTCTCTACTCTTTGAATTACTTACAGAGCTCCAAAATAGCTATAGACAAGTTTATGAACCTTCTTTCTGTAAGAAGTAGGTCTGAAAACTCAACAGTCCAAGCATGACAAATAAGATATTTGTAAATTTGTGTAAACAAGCAGTACCAAACAGATTATTTGCATGCAACCTCCTTAACCATAAAAACTTAGATAATTTAATTTCTTTTATTAGAAATTTAATCACTGCATTGTACAAATAGGCAGAGTAGTTAATTTCTAACAACAAATGGTCAAACAGCAAGGAATGCTTCAAAGGACCCAGCCATCTGAGAACTCAGCTCCCATTTCCACTCATGATCCTCTGACACAGAGGGAGGCTTAGAGATATAGATGAGAGTGACTATGGTCCGCTTTACTGAAACTGCCAGTAGAGTCAATACAGAGACAAACTGCTAGTATCAGTATGTCAGGAATCCAATCTCTCGTGGGCTTAATGGTCTACCGAGAAAGCTTCTGTGTTATTTAAATAGCACAATTAGTGCTATTTAAAATTCTAAATATAATTTTGAAGCAGTTGGTATCTTAGGGTCCTTCTAACTGATAATGAGCAAAGGAATAAAAACAGGAAATGGAGCTAGGTTAAAATGAGACTGTTGCAACAGAATATGTGCTGTAAAGACGCAGGGAAAGAACAGTACATCTGCTAGAAGACCAAGGTTCCTAAATATTTTATAAGAAGCCATCCTTTTCTGTAATAGTCTGGGTCCTTCAGGCCAAAGCTGCTTATCTACACACATACATTCAATTTGCTGCAACATCCCAAGCCCCCATGCTTCTACCTCCCCTCTTCCTTGAGGAACCATGTTCACACTCTTTTCTCCACAGCCCTGCCTCATGCCTTCCTTCATCTGCTGCGCCTGGGCATGCGCAGCAAGGGCAAACATGGACATGCCAGCAGCACTATTGCTCTCGCCAAGTCACACAAGGCTGGCTCAGCCTGCCTATTTGTTGCACTGCAGGAGAGAAGAGGCAGCAGGATGAGACACAGACCATCCCCATCAACTCCATGGACACAAAAAGCATAACCCAGGCTCATCTTCAGTCATTTGTCCCCCTAACTTCTGTCCCCACACCCAACTCAAAATAAACATTATACTTTTTGGATGGCTAGGGAACAGTCACTGGGATAAAAGGAATAAAAGACAAAAAGAGGGAAAAGTCTAGACAACATTTTCCCTGGATTTCCTGCACTTCCCAGATTGGATTCCACCTCACCATTGGGAAGACTCCCGTACAGTATAACAATGTTACTGGATAGTTGTATAATCTGCTCTTTATTACACCTGTACAAATCCAGGAGACTTCCAGCACTCTAACTGTGGTTTGGTTGATTTTGTGTGGTGGTTTTTTGTTTATTGCTTGTTTTGTTGTTTTTTTTTTTTTTTTAAATTAGTTTATCTGAATGTCTACTCTTGTATAGAGAAGAAAATGTATCCTTCTCCTCTTAAATTTTACTTTACAGTCTTCCGCTTTACTGATTTATTTATACTGACTGATTGAAAAATACAACAATTATCTAAAAAATGAATTTATAATCTTCATTAAATCCATATTAGCTGTTAAAGCACTTTGTGAATCTTATTTATATTCAATACAAACATATTTTTATATAAGCATTGGTGTTGATGAACACATATTTAGCTGTACTGTAAGCAACACTTGTAATAGCACAAAGACAGAGCAAAACTTTACTCACCAAGCCATCCTGATCCAGAATTCGGTATACACATATCTGTTTCAGCACTGGGTAACACAAATCCAACTACAAAAACTTCAACCCCATCAGCCATTAGCGCCATTCCCAACACAAAGAAGAGGGCCCACTGGAAACGACCATGTCCACATTCTTGTATTATCAGTTCATACTGCTGTGCTAGCTCTTCTTCATCAGCTTTCCTCTCTGTTTCCAGTTCATGACGATCCTTATATTCATCATGCATAGGCTGACCTAAGGCCGACATACCATCCTTGCCCTGCCCCATGTTGGGGATTCCCTGATACTCCCCTTCATAAATTTCATCATCTTCATCATGCCCTTCAGTTGCTTCACTTGATCCTTCATCATCATTAACTTCTACACCATAATTTCCTCCTTGGACATAGTAATCATCATCATCATCTTCCTCATCCTGGAATCGGTTATAGGACCTCTGTGTGTAGCCATCCTGAGCTTTGTCAACAGCTTTATTCACTTTTTTCACTGCTTGTCTCTTCACCTCTTTGGCAATATCTTTTGCCCCTTTCACTAATGAAGTCCTATCTTTGTATGTTTCCTCCATCTTGTTTGTATTAAAGAAGGACTGCCGTTATGTTGCAGAGGGATCTGCTGAATACTGTTTAGAGTATGTATTGTGTATTGGACATCAGTAGAAAAAGCCCGAGTATATGTGAAATTTTCAACCTGCAAAATATGAGAGAGAAAAGTTTATACTCCACTCCTTCTTAGTTGCATCTTCACACTGATACAGTACCATACCAAGTCTTCATTTAAGCACTGAACACCACAGTTCAGGGCTTCAAATATATAAACCTGGATTTTCTTCAGAGATGCAAATATCCTCAGTTACAAGGAAAATACTCTGAAGAGAAATCTAACATCTCTACCATTTTTCAGAATGACATTTATTACACTCTAGTCTTTCAATGGATACCAGGTTGTATTCTGACAGAAAACAAGCAATTTCATGCACCATACATCATATTGACCCTGTCTGTATTGTCGTTCCCCATTTGAACTCCATTCTGTGTAATAGAAGCCTACAAATATTAGCTTTTTCCCTCCATGAGTTACCATGAAATATCTGTCCTTTGTCCACTTACACAGATCTTGTAGGGAGTTAATATTCCTGAGATCTGTACCAGTCTCTCAAAGCTGACTGAACCTGGCCAGTGCATTTGCACAGAGTCTTAGCAACATATAGTCCCATCCTAAAAATAAAATAACTGCAGGTAACTGGGTGGATGGCAGTGGTGGCACTTTGGAGATTCCCAGTAGCTAAATTGTGGAGAGACACATCCCTCACTTCCTTGTCCATAGTGACAGTAGAGGCAGCCTGGAGCAACTGTATACCATCAGCTAATTCTCCCCAGCGTGTGTTAGTCAGGCACAAGCTCACACCAGTCTAGCTGTGTGAAAGCACCACGTCAATGTGTCCCAGTAATTCTCCCTGTTCCCCTGCTGTACCTTTCCATCTCTTCCTTTACTCAGCTCCAGGATCACAAATACAGACACAATGAGTCAAGAGCAACTTGCTTATTTGACCAAAGGCTAACCATTCTCTTCTTTTCTGGGCAGTTTTCAGATGTATCAGCAAGGCAATCTGCTCATCACACATCTGTACGATCACTAGGGGTAGCAGAAACAAATGGCATCAGTGCGCAAACAGAGGGAGGGAGAAAATGCAGGATCCTTCTTTGGCAACAGTTCATAGTTAAAACAGCTGAAATCAATTATAAAACTGCACCATTTCTCATGTGGTGGTCAGTGCAACCAGACTGCAGAAGCCTCACCTCTGGGTGAAAGCAGGCTAAAATTTCTGTAGCAGTGCTTTCAAGGAAATACTGCCTGCTTCCAGCTTGGGGGAAAGGTTATTTTAAACCATGATCGTTTTCATTATTATTTTCCAGCATAACCTCAGAAAAAGCTGCAGTAGTACAACTAAGGAGGCAGCAAGGTATAATGCAGGAGAAAGAATAAATGGCTAGAATTTTCTGAAGCAAAGCCTATTCCCCTTGCTAAAGTAGTGTGAATGGCACTGAGAGCTCCGTGAGAGAAGTCCAGGGTAGTGCTTTGAGAAGCTGTACTTTACTCATTCAGTTGGAAACACTGTTCTCAGAAGTATATTCCAGACATCAGTTTTAAAACTGAAACTATTTTGAGTGATATGAAGAGTTACAGACTGCATTACATAAACTGAGTACATGAGGTACTTCTGATAAAAGAAAACCAACCCCATTAATCACACAGACACGCAGGTAATATAACTTAAGAAGCTAAAAGATATTTCCCTAGACATTTTTATAATGACTAGAGAAATTCACCTATAGTGAAAAACATCTTTTAGTCCTTCCTCTAGAATAATTTAATACACTGAATGTTTCTCAAAGAAATCAGATGTGATGGTACTATGCAACTACTCAGTGCAAACTGAAGCATTTACTGGAGGGGAAATGCAGCCTTAGAAAAGCCAGGATGTAATATTTATGACTGAAAACTGTAGCCTGATTTTATGTACATGATGATGCTTCTAAGTAGGTCATCCTGGTGAATCTTTTATGCTAAGACAGTTTCTCTAATTACAGCTTTTCTGTTTCCAAGGTGCTCCTTAGAAGTTATTGTGTACTGAGTTAGGCATCTGATCCTTACCCTTACCTGTGACTACAGTACCTAGTAGCTGTTACTGAACATGCAATGCATAAAAACATTCACTGGGCCCACTGTAGCCTTTTACAAATACTTTCAAGAGCTTCATGAATTCCTAACATGGCATTTCAGATAACTTGGGGACCTAGTATAGCATGTTTCCTGCTTTCCTTTTGAATTTGTAAGCCCTTGTCTAAGAAAAAGAAAATACTAAAAAGCATTTTTTATTTAAGTTGATGCCTTTTAAAATGCACATTTTAACAAGCATTTTGATTCTGGTTTAATTTCTGGTTTGGTACGTTCATTTTTTACTAATCAATGTCATTTGCATGGATACAATACTTTTGTTTCTTCTCAGTTTATCTGTTACTCCAAGTTAGTCTTCATCTGAGGGTATAAACTTGTGTTAGATCATAGCTACTTCCAATTATACTACTGTGATGTGTCAAATTATTTTATTTCCCAGTGAAATATAATATACCTGAACTATGTAAACTCACAATCAGAAGATGCTTTTTTTCGTGCATGTCCTCTCAGTTTAAAAAAAAAACAACAACAAAAAACAGGTGAGAAAAAATAGAAAACTATTATGCACTGCTGTGTCAAGACAAAAAACAATGGTATTCAAATTTTACTAAAATTCTCCAACAATTTTTATATGGTACAGTTGAAATAACACAAAGGCTGCAACCCTAAAGTCACCACCGCCCTGAGCCACATGCAGAGGTACAACCCATACTTGTAGTTATTGGGATACCTGCAAACAGCCTCCCCATCTCTTCATGCACAGACCTGTTCTAGAACAGCTGTTCTTTTATTGTTCCAGGGCAGTACTTTCTTCAGTATGTCCTGATAAAGAATAGATACCTCAGTAAGAAGTATTTATTTATAATAAATAAGAGCTGGCACCAAAACTGGTGAGAATGGGATTATTTTTAGGTAACATTAGCAGATTAACAGATAAACTTCTATAGTCTAAGCAACTTTTCTTTCTCTCATGTAGAAAGTCACACACCAAGGCGGCAACGTAGTTATATCTCACGCTGAAGTTGCCAAAGCCATGTAAATCACTATAAGGCTGCAGTGCCACCAACAGTGGCAGTCCCCAATCCTCTCCCAGTTCAGATGGCATTCTCACCACTTGCCCTATACCAGCACTTTTCACTACTCATCTTAAGTGCAGCCACAGAACACATACACAAGATAAGCCTGGGAATTCATTAATCTAGTACTCGTCAAAGATCCTGAGCTCAGCAGAGATGAGTGCTTCACGGTACACTGCAATCTCTCCCTTCCCCTTTTATTCCTTTCCTTCCTCATTAAACCGCCAGAAGTAACTGTTTCTCTCTTTGAACTGTATGTTCTACCTGTCTAGATTGTCTTAAGATATTTAACTAATTTACCTAATTAGAATAAAACCAGAAGAATTGCTTTTGACTTGTTTTTGCTTGAAATTTGACAACCTTTATCAGAAAAAATGTACATCAGCCATTAACAAAAAATACTGTCACTGTCTCTTAGGGCCTTAAAGTATCACCAAAACTAAATAATTCTACTAATTATTTTCTCACACTGTCTTTGATCGCAGGCATAATTATTCCTCACTTACTGTTGGATATATAAGCACAGAATCAGGATCTGCAAAAGTTCTGCTTAAAGCAGTACAAACCCCAAAATCCAATGGTACAATGAAATCAAATCACATGTGTATGTAAGATAAAAAATGAAAAACTCTGTCCAGTGAAAATCAGGAAATCTTAACTGAATCATCTGTGATAAAAATTCAATAATATAAGAATGAATTCTCCTTTAACCAAGGGAGCCAGAGTAGAAAATGATAGGTGCAAAGTTAGAAAGTGGGATATTCTTCATTTTATACTTGCACTATATTACTTTTCCCTGCATTACTTCTATGCTCTAAATAACTTTCAAAGAACATCCTGAAGGAGAGTGCCACAATGCTGATAATTCTTATAAGCACCATTATCCTTTTAAACAGAGACATAAACATGTCTAGTTCAGCTGGCCAGCATTAAACACAGTCAGCTTTCTAAACCTCTCTGATCCACAGTTCCACCTAAGGTCACAATCTGGATTAAGGATTCATCTATGGTCCACACTCCCTTATTAAGATCTTTTCACACTTTTTTTTTTGACCTAAAAAATAGTTTTATTACTGGCAGCAAGGGAAGATGCTATCTACTCTTGTAATACTTAGCAACCCAACTAAGTCTTTAGAAGTAGATTCAGCTCAGTGTCCCCCCCTCAACAGCAGAGCTAGACAGTGTTACAAAACTGAAATAGTCCTATCTATTAATTAAATTACAGCAGCAAAATTGTAAAGACTGTATAGCTGAGTAAGCCTTTCCTTTGATTTATTTTTTTAATCAGAAGTTTACTAGGAAAAGGTGATTGAAAAAAAATAGGATATACTTTGGAATTTCTTGTTATCATTTACACAGTAAACTAATAACAGAGAACAGCATATACAAAGAAAATAACTTTACTAATATTTTTTTTTTTAAAAATCAAATGCTAACTAGTTGCTTTGCCTTTGTACTTAAATACTTTGTACTCAAATACTGGAGTTTCATTTGCTTTCATTGGTTTTACGATCAGTCTGATCACTATCTGGCTACTTGTTGTTTTTACATGGCAAACACTGAAAAATTCATTCTCATGAAAGGCAAGGCAGGATCATTGCAATGCTCTTCCAATAGTGTGGTTTTAATTTTGCACTTTGAACACCCTTCCATGCTTCCTGTGGACCTCTTAAATGAGCATTTTCAGGATCTATGTTGAGTGGTGGTTATTGAAATGCACCAACTTATTCAATAGGTATTGACAAGAATCAAGCAAGGAGAAATTTCAGCCAAACTGGATGACATAAACTGAGCCTCTTCAGTGAAAGTTAATGAGATTGCATAATGTACCCACACTACCTGCAATTACTACCTAAATCTTGGGGAAGCTGAAATTTAATTATTGTCAAAATTTTCATTTTAACCAAACACTCTTAAACCTATTTCTGCACTTTTCAGACTGTCATAGTAAAAGAAAATTTTATTTCCCACTGGAGCTCAAAGCTATCCCCCTTCTCATATCTACTTCTCTTGAAAATTCACTTTCTTCATCAGGGTATGTGCATCCAAAATGTTTTGTACTTCTCAGTTGTCAAAATCACAGTGAAAACAATCATCCTGCGTTTCAATAGTGATGGAATAGCATAAAGCAGTTTACACTGCTCAACACTGCCAACCAAAAAAAACCACAAAAAACAAATCAAACAAACAAACAAACAAAAACAAAAACAAAACAAAACAAAAACAAACACAAAAAAACCACACCAAAAAAACGTTAACCAGCACTTTCTTTCTTGTTATCTGCCATAGTCATGTTTGCTGCTGCACAGAAAGCAGACAAGAGTAGCCTCTGAAAGTAAAAGCCCACCAGCTGTCAAGAATGGCTCAAGAACAAAAGAAGACATAAAAGTAATTCCCCTCAAAATGGAAAAGACAGAAAAACTGGGGATAGATACCTAGAAAAATGTGTTTTATAAGTGCCAAGTCTGAACTGAAGTTCTCAGAATAATAGCCAAGGAGTCCTGCCCTGAAAGAAAAATAGTAAAATAATGCATTGAAGAAAGTCTCCAGGGAATAAGCCTGCACATGCAACAGGACAAGCCTCAACCACTCAAGCAGCCCCTTCGAAAATAACTCTATACAAATCTATAATGCCCAGGCACTATGAAACAGCAACCATAAAATCCTAGACTGACAAATGCCAAAGCGCAATGCTGAAGCTTAGGAAGAAAATGGGAAGATTGAAGGATATACTGTAGGGCAAGCTGTATTACAAACTGGAACTATGTACATTTCACAGAATAACAGAATCATTCAGGTTGGAAAAGACTTTGGGATTATTGAGTCCAACCACCAGCCCAACTCTACAAAGTTCTCCCCTACACCACATCCCCCAACATCTCATCTAAATGACCCTTAAACACATCCAGGGATGGTGACTCCAACACCTCCCTGGGCAGCCTATTCCACTGTATGACCACTCTTTTTCTGAAAATATTTTTCCTAACGTTCAATCTAAAACTCCCTTGTTGCAGTTTAAAGCCATTCCCCCTTGTTCTGTCACTAATTACCTGTGAGACCAGCACTAACCTCTCTACAATGTCCTCTCGGGGAGTTGTAGAGAGTGATGAGGTCTCCCCTCAGCATTCTCCTCCTCCTCCTCACACTAAACAGTCCCAGCTCCTTCAATCGCTCCTCATAGGATTTATTCTCCAGGCCCTTCACCACCTTCGTTGCCCTCCTCTGCACTCACTCCAGCACTTCAAGATCTCTCTCGTATTGAGATGCCCAAAACTGGACACAATACTCCAGGTGTGGCCTCACCAGTGCAGGGTACAGGGGGACTATCACCTCCCTACTTCTGCTGGTCACACTCTTTCTAATACAAGCCAGGATGCCGTTGGCTTTCTTGGCCACCCGGGCACACTGCTGGCTCATGTTCAGTTGGTTGTCAATGAGAACCCCCAGACCCTTCCCTTCCAGACAGCTCTCCAGCCACACCTGCCCAAGCCTGTAGCCATGCAGGGGGTTGTTGTGGACCAAGTGCAGGACCTGGCACTTGGCCCTGTTGAAGCTCATTCCGTTAACATTGGCCACCAATCCAATCTATCCAAGTCTCTCTGTAGAGCCTCCCTATCCTCATGCAGATCGACACTCCCGCTTACCTTGGTGTCATCTGCGAACTTACTGATAATATACTCCGTGTCCTTATCAAGATCATCAATAAAGATGTAGAACAGAAATGGTCCCAACACCGAGCCCTGAGGAACACCACTTGTGATCAGCTGCCAGCTGGATTTAGCTCCATTGACCATGACTCTCTGGGACCGTCCATCCATCCAGTGCTCGACTCAGCAGACCATTGGCTCATCCAGGCCATGGGCAGCCAGTTTTAATATGAGAACTCTATGGGGAACTGTGTCGAATGCTTTTCAAAAATCCAGGTTAGACTATATCCACAGCTTTTCCCTCATCCAACAGTCGGGTCATCTTGTCATAGAAGGTTTGTCAGGCAGGACTGGCCTTTCATAAACCCATGCTGACTGGGCCTGATCCCCTAGTTGTCCATTATATGACTTTTAATGGCCCTCCAGATGACCTGCTCCATGGCACCGAGGTCAGACTGATAAGTCTATAGTTTCCTGGATCCTCCTTTCTGCCTTTCTTGTAGATGGGTGTCACATTTGCCACCCTCCAGCCCAATGGGACCTCCCCAGTCAGCCATGACTTCAGGTAAATCATGGACAGCAGCTTGGCAAGCACATCTGCCAACTCCTTCAGCTCCCTTGGGTGTAACCCATCCGCTCCCACAGATTTGTGTGCCTCCAAGTGATGTAACAGGTCTCTGACCACCTCCTCTTCAACTGTGATGACCTCAACCTGCTCCCCCTCCCCATCTCCCAGCTCACGAGGCTGGGTGTGCAGGGAACAGCCTGTTCCACTGCTAGAGACTGAGGCAAAGTAAGCATTGAGCACCTCAGCCTTTTCCTCATCCTCAGTTACCACGTTTCCCTCTGCGTCCAGTAAAGGAGGGAGATTTTCCCTAATCCTCCTTTTGCTATTAACGAATTTATAGAAACATTTTTTAGTATCCTTAACAGCTGTAGCCAGGTTGAGCTCTAGCTGCGCTTTGGCTCTCCTGATGTTTTCCCTGCATAACTTCACTACATCTTAACAGTCTTCATGAATGACCTGACCCCTCTTCCAAAGGTTATAGATTCTCTTTTTGTTCTTGAGATCCAGCCAAAGGTCCCTGTTTAGACAGGCTGCTCTCCTTCCCCACCTGATTGTTTTCTGGCACCCGGGAACAGCCTGCTCCTGTGCCTTTCAGACTTCTCTCCTGAATATGTCCAGCCTTCCTGGTCTCCCATATCCTTCAGGGCAGCCTCCCAAGGGATTTTGTTAATCAGCCTTTTGAAAAGGTCAGAGTTTTCCCCCAAAAGTCCAAGGTAGCAGTTTTACTAACCCCTCTCTTTGTTTCCCCCAGGATCAAAAACTCAGTTGCGTCACAATCACTGCACCCTAGATGGCCTCCAACCTTTACCTCCCCCACAAGCTCTTCCCCGTTCACAAGAAGAATAATATTTCTGGAATAAAACAGACAAGCATTCTTTACATTTCAGGAGGAAATAAGGGGTCACAGTCTCAGCTCCCACTGGGAAAAACTTTCTGAAAAGAATCAACTTTCTGTGGTTTCGGCTTTCTGCTGGGGCACATCATCCATGCACCTGCACAATTAAAGTCCCAAGACTCTTCTTAGTTCTGAGCTAATATGTTCTGCCAACTCCCTCCTTCTCTGCTGCTGGTTTATATGGGCTTCCTCATGGGGAATCAGCTGTTATAGCCAATAAACCTTAGTAAGAGAGTAGTGGTTTCTTGGCACAATGTTAAAATACCCCATTTTTTAATCAATGCTCTCTTCCAGGCATTTTGCTATTCACTCAAAACACATACTCCTTCTATTTTTATCTTTAACACCTGTTATTTTTTGTTGTTTGTAACAGGATATGAAAAGTTGGAAAACAAATTTTTTTTAGAATTTCATAGTTCTAATTTCCTAAATATTTTATCTTCCTACATCTTCAGCATGGCAACAGCTGAACTTGCTACTTCAATTTTATTCCTCTGTTACACCAGGTTGACATCAGACTGATGATTGTTCTGAGTATCCCACACATTCATGTTAACCTGTTGCTCCTTCAGTGAAAGATATTTGCATTGTTTCTTCTGAGAAAAAAAAAAGTGACAAGCTATATACAGTGTTTTCTGTGTTTGAGAGACTGTTTCCTCACTGGCATACAGCTAGAATTCTTGCCAAAATATTTTGTAAAAATACATAAACAGTAAAACCAAGATTTACATACTAATCTTTTCTGGTGAGGGACTGCTCAGTTATGGGATTCTGAGAAGAAACCAAGCATTCATCAATTTGACCTAAATAGCGAGGGAAAAAATGAAATAATTCCAGGTGTATAGTAAAATGAAATGAGTCTGGGTGGAAACTATGAAATAAATCAGTGAGTGTAGCTATAAAATTGTACATATATTTGTATAGATGTGTATATATCTGTTAATATACACTTATAATTAATATATTAATATATTGGGAATACATATGCATATATATAATTAAATGCTTTACAATAAACATACCCCAACGTTAGTAACAACTCACATTGGATGGGAAGAATTCACAAGTTCAGTCAAAAAAGAAACACTTGTGCTTGGTGGCTGTATTGGGTTTGCGTGGCAAGGTTTTGGTAGTGGAGGAGCTGCAGGGGTGGCTTCTGTGAGAAGATGCCAGAGGCTTTCCCATGTCCAATAGAGCCAAAGACATCTGGCTCCAAGATGGACCTGCCGGTGGCCAAGGCTGAGCCCATCAGTGATGGTGGTAGCATCTCTGGGATAACACATGTAAAAAGGGAAATAAAACCTACTGTGGAACAGCATCCAGAATAGAGGAGTGAGAACATGTGAGAGAAACAACTCTGCAGACACCAAGGTCAGTGAAGAAGGAACAAGAGGAGGTGCCCCAGGTGCCAGAGCAGAGATTCCCCTGCAGCCCCCGGTGAGGCAGGCTGTGCCCCTGCAGCCCGTGGAGGTCCACGGTGGAGCAGATCTCCACCTGCAGCCCCTGGAGGAGCCTATGCTGGAGCAAGTGGATGTGCCCAAAGGAGGCTGTGACCCTGTGGAGAGGCCATGCTGGAGCAGGCTCCTGGCAGGACCTGTGGACCCATGGAAAGGAGCCCACACTGGAGCAGGTTTTCTGACAGGACTTGTGACCCCATGGGGGACCCTCACTGGATCAGTCTGTTCCTGAAAGATTGCACCCTGTGGAAGTGACCCACACTGGAGAAGTTTGTGAAGAACTGTAGCCTGTGGGAAGGACTCATGTTGGAGAAGTTTGTGGTGGACTGTCTCCCATGGGAGAGACCCCAGACTGGAGCAGGCGAAAAGTGTGAGGAGTCCTCCGAAGAGGAGGAATTAGTGGCAGAGACAACGTGTGATGAACTGACCACAACTGTCATTCCCTACCTCCCTGTGCCATTTTTGGGGGGAGGTAGGGGAAAATCATGAGTAAAGTTGAGCCTGGGAGGAAGTGAGGCATAGGGGGAAGGTGTTTTAAAATTCAGTTTTTATTTCTCATTACCCTACTCTGATTTGACTTGTAACAAATTAGATTAATTTCCACAAGTTGAGTCTGTTTTGCCCATGATGGTAACTGGTGAGTGATATCCCTGTCCTTATCTCCATCCATAAGCCTTTTCTTATATTTTCTCTCCCCTGTCCAGCTGAGGAGGGGAAGTGATAGAGTGGGTTTGGTGGACACCTGGCATCCAGCCAGGGTCAACACATTGCAGTGGCACAGTGATTAGTTTGGAGTTTGTTATCACACTAGTGCTAGAAAGCAATGAAGGAAATGAACAAACCAAGCATTCTCTGATAAGTATTTTACTATAGAGGCATATTTAATGCTATATCTCATTAAGCTGGTTACACCAAAATGCAGATTTAAGATGGGGAATCTATTCCCTGAATTGAATCAATATGTACGTAGGTTAGATTTAAGTCACTATATTAAGTCAGCAGAAATGGACCTGAGGGTATAGGTGAATAACAGGCTGAACACAGACCTGCAGAGCACCCTTTCCACTATGACAGATGAGTCACATTCTGGGTTGCATTAGCAAGAGTGCTGCTCACTGGCTGAAGGGACTTTTTCCCCTCTACCTGTGTAGTCACACATAGACTACTATGTCCTGTTTTGCGCCTCTCACCACCAGCACGGTCTAAAAAACACAATGACAAACCGGAGAGGATCACTGCAATGGTTAGAAGCCTGGTATGCATGACATACAAGGAGAGGAAGCTGTGTTTGCTCAGCCTCCAGAGGAGAAGGCTTAAGGAGGAATCCAATCACCATCTTCAATCATCTAATGGGGGTTTATAAAAACAGTGGAGTCAAGCTCTTTTTCAGAGGTAAAGATCAAAAAGAAAAGGAAAGACCTGCAAGCTTCAACAAAGGAAATTTCAGACAGTTCTAAAGAAGAAATTCTTCGTGGTGAAGCTGGAATGGCTGTACAGAGGAACTCTTGGGTCCCCAGCCTTGGAGGTATCAAAACTCAACTGGACAAGACCAAGTTTGAGACTAGATGCCCTCCAGAGGTCTTTCCCCACCTAAATTCTATAATTTTAATACATAATTTTAAAAAAAAATCAATTGTCCTGTATTAAATGAAGAGTTCATTCTTGTAAATGAAAATTAGGTGTCAAGTGCTGAATGTGAAGTGTACAAATATATCTTTCACAGAGTAACTGGAAAGATTCAGAATCCAGTCTGGGAAACTAGAGAGGGAGTAAGGGACACCTCAGCAAACTGGAGAACAGGTACACACCCAAAGGTCACAAAGCCTAGATGGTTGGCTAAAACTGATTAAACAACTTGCCCATATGAGAAAAGGAAGAGTCTTCTATCTTCATACAACATTAATCTTGGAGAAGCATTGGTCAAAGATGATAGATCTAAGCAGTAATTATACAGATCAGGTATTTGTCAAATCCTTGTCACATGCCATAAAAATGACATTTTATGATTTTGCTCTAGTTCAAAAGGTCTGATCTCTAATGATTCTGAAACACAAAAAAAAGAACTTTGGTGAATTTGCCTGCTATTTTTGTTCTGTTTTGAAATACAAAACTAGATGGCATATAGTTTTTATGTTTCCTGTAGCAAATGAATTAGTATATACAAGAAATATATAACAAATATTTTACACTATAATTGTTAAAAAACACAAGAATTTGCTTTTAGACAAGTACCTTAGATAAACCACACAGAGTGAGTATTTAACAATTTTTTATTTGCTGCTTTGAAGTAGTGACAACTGAAGCACAGAAAAGTCAGGTCACTTGTCCAGCTTGACATGGACAGTTATCCATATAGGTCTTAAAATTAATATTTAGTAATTTCAACACACTGCTATTTGAACTGTAGGTAATTTATTCCTTGTGTTGTTCCATGAACTTGCTGCCTCTGAGAGAAAACAACTCAAGAAAAGCCAAAGTCAAAATAGAAAGTTAACTACAGAAGTAAAAGCTGTACACGTCAGGTAAAGATCATCACACAGAATAAGGCAATAATAGAGTTGATAAGAAGTGTACTTGCACATAAGAAGTAACAATGACTTTCAGAGTCTGTGACATAGAAATTCATCAATATGAGAACTAGCCTATAATTGAGAATGACAGGAAGAACATTCATAGAGATAATAAAATCTGCATATTATCTGACTGTAATAAAAACAGTCAGATAATATGCAGATAACAGGTACCTTGGTAAAATGTATTTTCAGTGCTTTCCAAATAGATTTATAAATAGAAAAAAAAATCCTGCATATTTAAGTAAGAATTAATTTAAAAGCTTTATATAGTTTTAATTTATCTTCATTCTGAAACAATTAGAAGTTGATGATCTGCCTTAAAACAACTTGGCATCTCATATAAAAGGAGGAGGTTTAATGAACAGATTACTGTATTTTAAAAACAGCCTGCAAACCTAAATTCTTCTCATACATTTTTGTACAAGTACAATGAAGACTGCTATGTTCCTTCTTGCAAAGTGATTTGGTGTACATTCACCTTAGCTTTTCTGTGTTAAAGAAAAGGGTACTTTCTAAATTATGTGGCTGAAGAAAACTGTACTGTGTATATTCCATATGATGTACACCAATATTTTCTATTTCATGCTGTTCCTTTAGGGTTTTCTTAGCACTGTTTTCTTTACTGCACCAGAGATACTCTTTTTACTGGAAGCCTGTAATCACAATAACATATAACATATCCCTGTGCTTCAGACTTACCTTAGCTATTAAAGATTATAGAACATGATATCCAAATTGACCCCTACTTCTGCTGCATTTTAAAAAAGTGATTCTGCACACTCATAAAGTCTTACCTTTCCCTGGGGGAAAACTTGAACAGTTTCAGATAGAAATTGCTATTTTCACAATTAAGACCGACTCATTGTGTTCCAGGACTTAACTAGGTAAGAAAGGAAATCACAAGTTCTACAGTCTCCCCAGGCATGAATGCTGTTGCTAAAAATCCAATTGCATCTTTTAAGGCTGCACTGACTTGTACAAATTGTTTACATATTTTTTTCTCACATTGGAAAACAAAGACTTCTTAAAGATAACCATAAACTCAGGTTTTAACCATATTTAAACTGTATTTGGTGACAATACACTTAATTAAGTCTCTTCAGTTTATTAATCTGAATCACACTGTTATTGCAAGTTGTACAGTGCACATGTACCTCAGTACATGCAGTATTTCATCAAATGCAAGAAAACTTCAGCCCTAAAGTAAATAAATCCAAGCGGCTGCAGGTGCATGCCTTCCATTAAAGCACAAATTTAATATTTTAGCAGCTTATATTTTATATCCCTACCTGATTCACTAAACTTCATAAGACTTTATTTTGTAGATTTGATAACATAGGTGAGAAGGGAGCACAGAAAGAGACAAAAATCACTGATGAACAGAGTCTGTACTGAAAATGCAGTCCCAAGATTTTCAGATTCTGCAATTTAGACCTCTGACAGAATAGGATTTATTCATATCTCAGAGTGCATTATGCAAGCTGAGCACTACAGTGTGTCTTTCTTCCCTTGGGTAGAATATGTAGAGGTGGATAACACAACTAAACAAAAAAGAGTACTCTGACATTGAAAGCACAGAATAAGCAGCAAAATGAAGATAGAAGAGCTGGTGAACATTTTTTTCCCATTTCAGTTAACATCCTCCAGCTTATTTTGATAACATCCTACTTGACAACCTGAAGAAAATGTTCTGTTCCGCGTGTTTGACTTCACACAGGAACAAGGTGTGGTGAGCTGAAATATCTCAGAAACAAATTCTGCCATATGAAACAATTTCTATCTTATTTTATAGCAAAATGACACATGACAGTCTTTTTTTTTCTCAGAAAAGTATTGTTTATGCACATGGACAATTCTCCAGTTCACTAAGATTCTCAGTCTTACCACTTACTCTTAACCTAATTCTTAGTCGGTTCTTAAAACACTTGACAGCCAACACTGGAGTTGACATCTTCCTGCAATTCCCTTCTTTGAAATTGTTTTTCCTTCTTTTCTTAGAGAATTTTAATTGATTGTCAGGGCCCTAAGTGCCTTAATCACCCTGCCCGTTCTTACCTGGGGCCTCTCCCAGACACTCTCATCCTCTGCCATGGACCTGAGCTCTCTTTAAGCTCAGATCTTGGCACCCCAACTCTGTCTGAACTACATCATAGGGTACCCATCTCCTATCTCCTGCTGTTCCTGAATCTCAAACTGGATTTCCTGGGCTGATCTTGGACATAACATTGCCTCACTTTGTGTGATGAGCCCCACACTGTTGATGGAAAGCTGTTGGTCCCATCATCTCTGTACACCCTGCCCCGGGACCATTGTCCATCAGCAAAAGTACTGCCCTGCCGGCAGTTGCCTTCTCTTCCTTCCTGGAGTAATCTCATGGTTGCTGCTCCCTGGCAGCTCTCACAAAGGCTGAAGCCTGAGCTTAAACAGAGCTTGTGGACCAGCAGGCAAAAGGTGCTTGTGTGAGGGGTCCAGGTGAGGCTCATCAGGGTAAACAATATCTGTTGGGGCACTCAGCATCCTCACAGAGGCTAAGGGTATGTGCCTGACTTGCAGACCTATCCTAGCACTGTAAAAGCTCACTAAAACCATATAGTGAGATTGCTGCCAGCAGGCTGAAATTCTTTACATATGGCTCCTTACCTCCATTGGAAAACCGGAGGACATCTCTAAACTCCAAAAGGTTGAAAACTGCTTTATCCATACAGAACGGTATACCCCAAACTATGAAGCCTATTGTGATGAAAACTACAATCTGGAACAGCACTAGTAACAGCCAGGGAAAGACACACATTGGAAAATGTGGCAATGTATTTCATTAGCAATCACTAATTGTAGCTGTTATTGGAAGCGTGAGTAGAAAGCTCCCTTTTGGCATATGCAGCAAGTCTAGCTCACAGACAGAAGCTGGCTTAGTTCTCCTTTCTCATGAGACATGGGAACGAATACACACTTTCAGGTGCTGAACTGCTGGTTTTAACATCAAACCTGTTATCTGTCTGTGATCTAATTTTTCTGTTCTGCCACACAAAGCAGCAACACACTCTTCAAGACTGAAGAGGCTATTTGCAAGGAACATTAAGAATGAACATTTGGGACTGGATTAGAATTAATAAAAATACTCATTCTGAAGCCAGTGGGATTTGGAATGAATGCATTATCACTTTTTATGGAGTGATTATCCAACCGTTTACCAGGAGCGCATGCTAAAAACAGCTATGAAACAACTCAAAATTCTGCATAACTTTTAACATTGGCTGGGATTATAAATTTATAGTAATTCACCTTCTTTTACATCATGTGTGAATATGCAAGGAGAGAGCTGTCATTGAAAGAAACCCTTGAAAGACAGAAGATTGAAAGAACAGGACCTTTGTGACACCGCTGCAGTCAGGGGCCATGGGTTTGATTTCCTGTGCTGCCACTCAGACAGCATATTAGAAATTTTATCAAAGCAGGATCTGTTCTATCATATATAAAGATGGGAGTAGGAGCAATTAGGCATTTTCTGGAAGGGGTGGTGTCACAAGTCTTAAGCTGGTGAGTCTTAGGTTTGGAGCACACTGAGAAAAACTGTTAAGCTCACAGTTCTGAAGGGGGAATGGCATACTGCTGCTTCCAGTTACTGAGGCTGAATGTATGAATTCCTCTCCTTTCTTAATTCACCCTAAAAGGGTTTTCATGAAGAGGAACTCAAATTAAAATGGGAAAAAAAAGTCAGAATTATTATTTACAGATTGAAAAATGAGTAATAGTAGTTTAATACTGAAAAAAACCCTGCTGCTTATTGTATGTCTTCCTGCTAAAAGAAGTACTTGTTTATTATAGCAGTGTGGGCTGTACAATGTAGGAGCCACACAGTCATATTAATGATTTTCTCCTAACTCAATACAATTTCATAAATAAATAAATCATTCAGAGAGAGTACACTGAAGTCTTATTTAATTTTTCATGCTACCTCCATGTTTTAAAAGATGGAATATTATCAATATGTAGAGCACTTAATGTGTCTGAATCCTTTCAGTCAGGGAAGCAAAAAACATTTCAAAAATACATGTTACAAAATAAAAACTATCTGGTAATTTCCTGAAGCCTAACCTCAGACTGGCTCAGTCCTTAAAAAACATATATTCCCTAAGAGGTAAGAATTACTTAAACTCTTCACAATCTTAGTTTTATCTTTGCTAGACTTACAACAACATTCTTGCAAAAGTCAATGAGGTACCATCCTGGTCTGGCTGTGTTCTGAAGTAATTGCTCTTCAATTTCTGTGCTCAACTTGATTGACCATTATCCCTATTTTGCACACTGGCTCTTTACTGATACTGTCCTCAAACAAAACCAATCATGGCTCTTCAGCAGGTAATCAAGTAAAAAAGCCTGCACACTGGTACCATGTTCACATGTGGGTTTTGTGTAACTAAAGATATCACTACCACTAGTGAATCAGGGAAGCAGTCAGTAACATCCCCTCAATGCCATAGATGAGGTGTACCATCCCCTTACCAGCACCTCAATTACACACTCTCACAGTCTGTTGAAGGACCACTATTCACACCTGGCAGGTTCCTCCAGTGGGATATCTTTTACCTTCATGCTTGAGCAGCAAACTTTAAATGTTCTATATTACTAATGGGCATTTAGAAGCATTTCCATTTTTTTTTCTCTTCAGAATAGGCCTATTGTTATCACTTTTCTTATTCAAAAGAAACAGTAAGAATCCCCTTACCCAGGCACAAGAGCAGCCCTGGATGACCCATACCAGATAATAGTTTTGGTTTAAGGACAGAAAGTGATCTGTTCACCACCAGTGCCAGCTGACTAATGAAGGAAACTGGTGTTACATTCCAAGCAGGTCTCTTGCCTGCTTTGTGTCTGGGGGAACCTGAAGAGAGTATACTAACAAGCAGCTCTATAAGTATGTCAGTAGCAAAAGGAAGTCCCGGGATAGTCTCAATCCCCTGCTAGATGCAGGAGGAAATACGGGAACAAGAGATGAGGAGAAAGCTGAGGTGCTTCTTTGCTTCAGTCTTTAATAGCAAGGTTAGTTGTATTGATGAAATCCAGCCTCCACAGCCAGAATACAGAGACTGGGAGAACGACCCCCCACCAATCCAGGAGACAGTCAGTGACCTGCTGCATCACACAGACACACACAAGTCTATGGGACCGGATGGGATACACCTGAGGGTGCTGAAGGAGCTGGCTGGGGTGCTCGCCAGGCCACTTTCCATCATTTACCAGCAGTCCTGGCTGACCGGGGAGGTCCCAACTGATTGGAAATTGGCCAGTGTGATGTCCATATATAAGAAGGGTAGAAGGATGATCTGGGAAATTACAGGCCTGTCAGCTTGACTTTGGTGCCCGGGAAGCTGATGGAGCAGCTCATCCTGAGTACCATCACATAGCACATGGGGGACAACCAGATGCTCAGGCCCGGTCAGCATGGGTTTATGAAGGGCAGGTCCTGATTGACAAACCTGATCTCCTTCTACAACAGGACGACCTGCTTATTGGATGAGGGAAAGGCTGTGGATGTTGTTTACCTTGACTTTAGTAAGGCTCTTGACACCATTTCCCACAGCATTCTCCTGGTGAAACTGGCTGCTGGCGGCTTGGATGGACACAGGCTTTGCTGGGTAAAAAACTGTCTGGATGGCTGGGCCCAAAGAGTTGTGGTGAATGGAGTTAAATCCAGTTGGCGTCTGGTCACGAGTGGTGTCCCCCAGGGCTCGGTTTTGGGGCCACTCCTGTTTAACATCTTTATTGATGATCTAGACGAGGGGATCGAGTGCACCCTCAGTCAGTTTGCAGATGACCCCACTTGGGTGGGAGTGTTGATCTGCTCGAGGGTAGGGAGGCTCTGCAGAGAGACCTGGACAGGCTGGAGCCATGGGCTGAGGCCAACTGCAGGAGTTTCCATAAGGCCAAATGCCGGGGGCTGCCCTTGGGCCACAACAACCCCCAGCAGCGCTACAGGCTTGGGGAGGAGTGGCTGGAGAGCTGCCAGTCAGAGAGGGACCTGGGGGTGTTGATTGACAGCCGCCTGAACAGGAGCCAGCAGTGTGCCCAGGGGGCCAAGAAGGCCAATGGCATCCTGGCCTGTGTCAGCAATAGCGTGGCCAGCAGGGAGAGGGAAGGGATCTGACCCCTGTACTCGGCACTGCTGAGGCCGCACCTCGATTCCTGTGTTCAGTTTTGGGCCCCTCACTACAAAAAGGACATTGAATGACTCGAGCGTGTCCAGAGAAGGGCAACAAAGCTGGTGCAGGGTCTGGAGCACAGGTCGTACGGGGAGCGGCTGAGGGAACTGGGGGTGTTTAGTCTGGAGAAGAGGAGGCTGAGGGGAGACCTCATCACCCTCTACAGCTCCCTGAAAGGAGGGTGCAGAGAGCTGGGGATGAGCCTCTTTAGCCTAGTAGAAAGTGACAGGACAAGAGGGAATGGCCTCAAGTTGCACCAGGGAAAGTTCAGACTAGATATTAGGAAGCATTTCTTTCCAGAAGGGGTTGTTAGGTGTTGGAATGGGCTGCTCAGGGAGGTGGTGGAGTCTTCATCCCTGGAGGTGTTCAAGAGTAGGGTCGATTTACTGCTTAAAGATATGCTGTAGGTGGGAACTGTGCTAGGCAAATGGTTGGACTAGATGATCTCTAGCATCCTTTGCAACCTAGATGATTCTGTGATTCTGTAACTCACTTGTGTGCGTACAGGCATATATACAAAGTAGGCAAAATAAACAACAAATTAAGTCCCATTAAAACACAGCAGCCAAGCTCTAAAAGTAATTTTCCTTTTCTAGCCAAAAAAAAAAAAAATAAAAAAAAATAAAATCAGATGTCATAAATGTTTAAATTTAATAAGCAATTTTAGAAAATAAATTCTTGTCTCATCAGCCAATTAGTTCTCGATTACAGCTTACAATTAGCTTTTTAAAAGCACCACATTGTGGTGGCCTCAGGATATATATCACAATGATGAAGTGCTTAGTTCCTTGAATGTATGTGTATCAGATTTCATTGAAAATAGTTTTACAGATTGTATAGATGATGCAATGTTCAGTGCTTGCACCCCTAGAGCAAGGGACATTCCCATTAAGTAAAGGCAGTTTTTAATTTAATATAATTAAATTAATTTATTATTATTATTATTATTATAAATCTATTAAATTTATTAATCTAATATATAGTATATATTTTCTGACCACTGCATGCACTCTTCCTCTCCTGACCCCTTCACAGCTTTCACTGATACAGTTCACATGCACAGTGTATAACGCTTTCATTCTATGCTGTTATAGCAGTGTTAAACCAGCAGGTAACAGGGTTTTTAAACTGTATTTTACTTGGATCTTTTTAAAAACCTTTACATGGTTACAGAGCCCTTATGAAGCCCAGCAACACTTCCTTTTGTATCAACCCTATTCCAGTTATTTCAGTATGTTTACAATAAATTTCTCAGAAAATTTAATTGAATTAAAATAGCTTGCTAATTAAAATGCACATTACTAGTATATTAAAGACCAAAGGCATCACAGAATTACTTCCACTGCTTTAGAATATGAAATAAAATTTAATTTAATATTTTAACAAAAGCCATGGTTTAAAGAAAATTGCTGGCATAAAAATCAGCCAATGAAAAGATACTTCCGCTCACAGAAATTAGTTTTCCCAATCACAGCGACTGGAGGAAGTCAGTGTATTGGAACCTGTAGCTCACTCCTGTTCCTAGATATTGAAATACAGAGATACATAATGGCTTCCATTTACTTCATGTGTAAGAGATACAATATAAAACAAATTCTCCCAACTAGGGAAAAACTGACATTTTAACCCAATAACCAGAAACTAAATTGACTCAAAAGCACATTACATATTTAATAAACATCAAGATTTGACTGAAAAAGTTTTAATTGGTAATTCAGTTTGATTTTCTACCTGACTCCTAGTCAGGACTTACACTATCCATGCTTATTTGCCACAAGATTTCCACTTTATCAGCTAAGTGGTCTTATTGTGCAAGAGCTTAGGCCCTTGAGTAAAATAATTAATATAAAAAACCCTATTGCAATAACTTACATTATGTGTGTGTGTGTGTGTATATATATATATATATATATATATATATATAATATTTGTAAGAACAGCAATGTATTCCTCTCTGGGATAGGAGCTAAGTACATAAACAATAAGAAAGCACTCCTGTAAATCCTCCAGCCTCAGGGGAGGGCAGGGGGGGGGGGAGAAAAACCTCCACTAGATGTGTTTTAGGAATGACATTTCTGTGTTTTGAATTATCAGAGTCTGCTTGTGTACAACACTGGTCATAGAGCTACTAAAAGTGAATATTGGTGAAAATGAAATAGGGCATCTGACTGTATTATTTTTAAGATAAACTAGATGAGGAGACTTCAAGGAAAATATGCCAAAGCTCTTGTGCCCCTACAAGTCAGGAGAAACTTGACATGAAGAAAAACCTTATGTGTTTCCAAGAAAAGGAAAGAATAAACTATGTCTGTCAGATGTGAACTTGGATACTGCACATAAACTTTGTATCTCATGTTGGTAAAAGGTTGGTAAAAAACGTCCTACAGTCTCGATGTTTTCTGATCCTCAGTGTGGAGATTTTTTCAACATACTTGATTATTTCAGCCTTAGAATAAGTATATTTAATTAGGAGGTGCAATAACTTTTACTCAAATCCTCTCTGTGTACTCCAAAGTACAGTTCCCTAGGAAGAGAAAAGTGTCTGGAAAATGAAATCATGGCCAGCTATGAGCTGACACTATGAGATAGTGCTTCTCCATAAATAAACAGAGAATTAAATGATCAGCAGTTCTACCGTTTGGCCCCTTAACAATAGAACAACTAACCTCATTTAGCAGATAAACCAATTTTTTGATCAAGGTGATCATATGGATTTTGCTTATCAGTCTGTGCCAGTAGAAGAATTTCCAGCAAACTAAGAGAGATTTTACAGAACACAGTTTAACAGGACAGAATATTTTGCTGTTAGTAATCAAATTCCCTCTCAGATTGTAAATTCTTCACTCCTAGGTACACATCTTCTGAGCTGGTAAGCAATTGTAAAGAGAGGCTCTGATCTTGATCAGATATTATTCTGATGTGAGCAGAAGGGCTCACAGGAGAGGGAAACTGAATTCTATGATTTATTATTATAACTTTCAGTAGTACATGGTCTTTATATCTGTAGGCCCTCATATCAGTAGAATATAGAATAATGAATGTGTGAAGGAACTTCTGGAGGTCTTTTCTACTTCAATCTTTTGCTGAAGGCCAGACTAGCCTCAAAATTAGATCAAGCTGCCTCTAGCCATGTTCAGACAAGTTTTGAGCATCTCCAAGGACAGAGATGATGCAGCATTCCTCTGCACCTACCTAGCACTTCACCACCTACACAGTGAAGAATTTCTTCTATCTTGTTCAAATTTCCATCCCATTCCCTAACTCTATCTTCTTTCCAATGACTCATTAGTTGATGGAAGAAAACAATTAGATCTCCTCCATCTTCCTTTGGCCTTCCCTTCCCAGCTGAGCAAACCCACAGCCTCTCCTTATGCATTGTGTGCCCCTGATAGACTGTCAGCATCTTCCTTCACCAGGTGGAGACTGTAGTTGTTCTACTCTGAAAGACTGCACATAGACCACTAGAGACCACTGGGGAAGCACAGAACATTTAGCAAACATTTTCCTCCTATCACTACCAGAATAACACACACCCCTTAGATCACCAAGTGGAATGCTACATGGCAGAGTGCTGTTCTACTTAATCATTTTGTATAGCTGGTCATAGCAAAGAATCTTCTGTATTGTGGTCCAAGACCACATGAATCATAAATATTCACTAAAGGGGGGGGG
>NW_020799142.1:10045430-10054799 GCF_003259725.1 Athene cunicularia | reverse complement strand
GGGGGGGGGGGCAAAAAAAAAGGAACTGAAATTTCTGTGACTTTTGGTACTTTTCTGCCATGAAACTGTAGTGGAATGAAACTGAAGCTTTAAAATTAAAAAGGAAGATTATATTTAAAATTATAAAGTTATTATGAAGTCATGGAGTTTCTCATTCTATGTGGGAGAGTGATTACCTCCTCACACAGGAGACAATTCGGTCATCATCCTAGGTAAGAGGGAGACTTAGATATAGGAAATAACCATTACAAAAAGGTTCTATGAATTTCGATTCCAGACAGGGATTTGAGAAACATTTCCTGAATTTTCACGATAATATTTTCTAAAGTGATTGATAAGCCAAGCAACGTTTTTGATACTTTTGAGGAAAACACCTTGAATGAGTTACTCTTGAGCTGGTTCTTAATCACTTCAGTCAGAATATATCTCGGAGAAATTCTGTATTTAATGCTTTGCTTTTACTGGTTCTTCCAGTTTTGTAATCAACCCATAATGCTGTTTTGTGGCAGAATTAAAAGCTCTTTGTTTTAACCATTGAACAAACATGAACTGAAGGAGAATTTCCTCAAGTGTCTGTATTTCTACAAAGGAAGCTAGTCTGAAACAAGCAGCACTTGTCTTCAGGAGGTGAGATGTCCAGTACCAAAGCATTAGGGTTGCTTCTAGACTACTAATGAGTAGTGCCACAACTTGGACGGCTACCCTCTCCATGGACAGACATGGTCATGGACAGACAGTGGAAAGTCAAGCCATACTCCAGCAAATACCATACGAGATGTTTATGTTTTGTTTTTGTTGTCCTTCTTTCTTGTTTTCTTGCTTTCTTTCATTAAGGTTCTTAGGGTAGGAACAGGTTTTGCTCTGATACGTATAGGACCTAATAAATTATGATCTTTGACATGTACTTGTTTTAGCCAATTGATCCCCATTTTCTAAACATCCATTTGATAAAATGTGTTTGGAAAATTGGCTAGCATTTTTTTTCCCCTGCCTTGAGTTTTTTTGATCAAATGCACAGAACCACCCTGATGGCATTATCTTTCAATTTCTGGAAGTTTTCTACTGTTTGGTTGTTCAAGGTGTACAAGGACTAATATTTAATTAATTTTTTAAAATACAGGTATCTACTGCCTTCAACTGAAATATGTCTTCTAGTGAGAGAATTTTCAGGGCCTCTGAAAGTCAGGCCATGGTATTATGATTATAAATATGGCCCTAAATATTTTTGTTTAGATATTCAAAGTTCAAGGAGTGTGTCTATGAAGTAGAAGACGGCTCCAATCCTTAACACCACAAAATAAGCAAAAGTTTTAAGAGCATTAGAACTTACAAGTGCTTGGACTCCCCCAAGTTTGGAAGAGAACTGAACATAGAATTTTATTTGAAGAAACAAAAACTAAACAAAATTTAATTAATTGTAGCAGACAACTGCTACATATTTGTATAGGGTATCTAACACTTATATCAACTTTTTGTGTTTTCTAGGAAGTGCATTCTTGGTTCGCCATGTCCAAGTTGTTTCTTTTCCTCCTTTCAGGACTTCATTTGAAAACAAGAAGAAGACTGTCAAGGAATTAGTACTCCAGCTAAGTGGACCAAAGAAAGACTAACATATAACACTTTTCCAGTTTTCCCAGTAAGTGATCTCAATCATTGCTCTATCAGTCCTGGCTTACCCAACTTGGAAAGCCCTACAAAATACATTAAACTTAGGAATCAGTTTGATAGTTTTAGAACGTCAAAGAATGCACTTTAAGCTTACACTTGCTGTTGCCCACAGGTACTACCCCCTCAAAAGGCAAATAAATATAGTGACCTAAACTAATTTATAAATCTTAATGTCATACACTTACAGGAGTTGCATATTTTTTTAAGTCAGAGTGTGATTTGGTTTGATATGTTTCTGTTCTTTATAAAGTACAGACATATATTTATAAACCCAAATAACATTACTCATTCACACTGTGTATACTAACATTTAAAAACTTTAATACTACAAAACATTTTATTCTTCTGACTACTCACTCCATATAGAGGTTATGCTATGAGGAAAGGCTTTGTTCTGAATCTAACATCTAAATAGTCAAATTATGCAACTGATAGGAGCAACACTTCATAAATCCTGATGAGGTTAGATTAGACCATGATGATAAATGGAACTAAAGGGATGCCATCTACTAGAATAGCATTCTGTTTTATAAAGCTTTTGAAAGTGGCTGCAGATATACCACTGATTTTCCTGCCAGTTTTTGTGACATTACTACCACAATATATGTAACACTGCTTTTGCATGCTCTCCTCTAACCTATTTTTACTTCAGGTCCATGCCAGTGCACAACCCTTCTCAGCCACAAGATACGTGGGGGAAATCTGTGAGAGCAGCTATATACAAAATATGTGCAATGCATAAAATATATGGGAAAAGGCTTTTAATTCCTTTCAAAGCAATTTTTCCTTTGGCCATTTTCAACTTTAGTCTTTTTAGATGTAATAACTACAAAAGAATTAAAGGTACATACAGAAAATATAGGGTTTTTCTCTTTAAAGCTGAAGGTATGCCTTTATAAGGTTTTATAAGGTAGGTATACATCAACATAGAAGTGATTTTTTAATTTATTGTACTGACAAACACATCCATTTGAATTTTTCCAAGCTAATTAACCTGATTATCTGCCAAGGCTAACCATGTAGGTTCTATATACATATAAGTTTTAGATATGTCCAGATATGTGGAATCTTAGAAGGATACACATTTTCTGGTCAAATGCTAATTTATTTACCATTGTAGTTAAGACTATTTAAAATCAGAGAGAAAATAATTATCAGAGAAAAAAGGTCAATGACATATATAGCCCTTTTTCTCCAACAAAACCTCTAGACTGACATATTCTGAGCCAAATTCATATTGATTGCAAGTCCATTCATCTCATTTGAATTACAGTGGGTTGTACTGGAACCTAAACTAGTCAGTATATGTATGTATCTAGATCTGTAATAGTCTGTGGTGTCTCTCACAACTGAGGTGAAGCCACCTGTGGAGGACATCTTTGTTAACTGACACTTGAGCACCTACATAATACTTGATAGCTCAGTGGGACACTTACCTTCATGCTGCTTATAGATAGTCATGTCTTAAAATATTTTTCATGGATTACTATGCTTCAAAAATCATGTGCAGTAACATCTTTCTAAGAGATAATGGGAAAAGTTTTCTAAAAGAAAAATCAGGGCCCCTATACCAATGACAGTATTATGGCAAAGAGACCCCATTCTAACTTATACTGTTATATACCACACTGTACCCCACAGTAATGAAGGATAACCACAACCTGGCATGCATAAGAGTTTTACCTGCAGTAATTATTCCCCTCTGCTCGTGAAACAATATCTAGATTAGTATGTCCAATTTTGTCCCCCTTACCAACACCTAGTTGTAAGGAAGAAATTCTTCATGATGAGGCCAGTGAGGCATTGGAATGGTTTTACAGAGAAGGTTTGGGGGTCCCATCCCTGGAGATATTCAGACCTTGACTGGGCTAGACCCTGAGCAGCCCAATCTAACTGTAAAAGTTGGCCATGCTTTTAGAAGAGAACGGGATTAACTGACTCCAAGGAGTCCCTTCAGATGCACAATATTCCATTATTCCTTTGCATTGTACCAGTGTTGTGCAGAAACCTTCTTACAAGTTTTGAACTAGTTAGCTTTGAATGGAGGGAAGTCTATCAGCATCATGGTCCATGCTGTAGGATAGCCTCAAGCATGCCTGTGTTTTTTTTCAGAGCATCATACTAGTATACTAGGCTACAACAGAAACTAGCTATTTCAAACATCTTTATGTCTACAGTATACTGCAGCAAGTAATGAGATGGCATGCTGAGGAAAAGAGTCTCTTCATAGCAGAGACTCCCACAATAATGTTAAAAGCATAAATGAATCCAGTGGCAGTGCAGTCTGTGCACCAGCTATACATGAAGTGAGGCAGTGAGTCCTGCTCATGAGAAGTGATGTCTAGACATCAAGAAGAATACTGTCCAGAAGAAAAAGCCACTGTCAATTGCACAGCTACATGCCAATATGAAACATATGAGGCTAAGACATGTGAAATGTTAACATTTGGTAATTTCACCTACTGCATTTAGAATTCTTTTAACTTGTTGATTAAAATGAGCTCAAATGCAGCTCAGTAAAAACTGAGAAGTTTGCTCTGTAAAGTCAAGAAAATGCATTTTCTAAACTTATAGGAGACCATGGTAATACTTGGTCTTCCTTTCTTTTCAGGACCAGTCTTGTATGACTTATGAAGAAGCATCTCAATCATTCACAGATGTATAAGTACCCACAAAAAGCACTAACAAGCCATCACAATGAGATCTTCCATAGTCTATACTAAGTAATTTACTCTTTTGGCTTGAGACTTAAAAAGGAAAACGTCAAATAGTATCTGGTGCCTTCATATCTGTACAAGAAAGATATCACAAGTACACTGCAGAGAGCTTTCAACATGATCAGGAAATGGAAAAACACACTGTTGATCTTACCTTTAATGTTTGGTGCTTTGAAGGTGCTTTGGTCTGTGTTCCTTTTTAATAAAAATAATTGTGTATTTTGTCCCATTTTTGTAGGCAGCAAGGATGTGAGACATACATACCATCAGCTGTCCAAGAGGTAGGATTTCAAGAATCCACGCAGATAAAAGAGAAAAAAACAAAAAGCTGCATGTTAGAGAGCATGACTTCCAGCTGGAAGTGCCGCTCCAAGGAATCACTCATTTCTCAGTCTTAGGAGCAGTTCAGAGGACTGCTTCATTTGTAAGGCTGTGGAAATCACTGGGATTCCCAGATAAAAGAAAAACCTGCCATGGCTGGGGCAGGGAAGGACAGCGGGAGCATGGAATCCAGTTTGAAATATAGCTGCTTGTGATTAGCACTGTCACTCTTACAAAAAGGAAGTTTATCCTCCACCTCTTTATGACATGGAAATGGTGCCACTTACAGGTCCAGACGCCTTATGAGATGCTATGAGCAGAGTCATCTCTCTGTTCCATGGTTACCTGTATTTCTAAAGAATTAGTTTTCCTGATATATTTAATGAAGATTTTTCCTATACAAAAACTCATGATCATTAAGGGGGAAAAAATCCTGCAGGATTCTTTAATGCTGCTACCAACTCTATTCACTTGAACAAGGATTTTCAGCCAAAAATCTGGATGTGCTTGCAAGACACAGACTACCATCCTAGAACAAAGCACATAACTAGACCCACCCAGACATGACCACGAAAATAACCCACTGAGAAGGAGAGAGACAGTTACAGGGATGCTGCTTTATCTTTTAAAAAAAATGTGCTGCTGGCAAGGAAACATGAAGCTGCAGTAACACCATTTTTTTTCATAAGTCTCAGATCAATATAAAGCTATATGGCTTGTGTGTCAAAACAGCTACATTATGTGGTAGTTGTTTATATTTTCTATATGGTGAATTTTTAGTTTAATTAGAAATATTTGGATGGAATGCCCATCTAACCATGAAAGTCTCTGATGTTTTTGTTGGTGCATGGCAAGTCTTTACTGTCAGCAGCCAGTCAGCGGAAATGCAGACAGAGGTAAGAATTCGGTCTTAAAAATGAAAGGACATTATGATACAATATCTGAATTGTATTATGCTGTATTATACCTTAAGCAATTTTATTGTTGTGTCTGCCACATTTAAACTTTTGTTAGCCTCTCTAGGTGGGAAAGTGACTGAGAGTTTTAACCACAGAGAAGGAAAAGATGTGCTCAGCATTGCTTTACCCCTGTGTTTGCTTTTTTAATAAGAGGACAACAGCTTCAACAACAATCATGCTGAAGAAATTTGCATTTGATTATATTTAATGCACATTTATTTATCTCTCACTGACATGAAAATGTTAATTTGAAACCAAACCTGACTAACATATCACAGACCAGCAACATACATATTTATAGGAGAAAAGGTACTCCGCATGTTTAGAATGTCTCTAGAAGAACCATGCAGTAATACACAAAATCAAAGATAAATTAAAAGCCTGTGAAGCATCAACCAGTGTTTTACAGAAAAAAGGTTCACCATGTTTTGTAACATAGTTACCAGAGAATATATCACATTTAATTTAAAACTGAAGCTGATAATTTAACAGAAAAATTTAACTATCTTTTCTTCCTACTGTCAATATTTTGAGCATACTTTCAATTAATTTTTTCATTTTACTTCTTCAAACACTTAAAAGAAGACAAGCTCTAAACCCAGTTTTCTGAATTGTTAAAAGAAAAAGTCTCCATTCTGTTTTAATAGGAAAATGTTATGCGCTACATAATACAAAGGCCGTGGCAGCAGCTGTGGGTTCTCTATCACAGGTTTGCAAACACATTTAATCTAATTGATGAGCTTTTGTTTAAACAAGCATTGATATGCATCCTGTGATGCATATGGGTTGCAAAGATTCACAACAACATACAGCTCAAGTGATCTGCCTGTGACGCTGAAACAACTTTTATATGACTGAGAATGTGAAATACCTTAATTAATACTATTTTCATACAAAACCCCCCAGATAATTATATAGCTGGATTCATTCTGGTTCCCACTGAAGTATACAACACAATTCACACTGATTTGAACGACATGATCTGGACTAATGTGGATAAACATTTGTCCTCTGTGCTTTTGAACATATCATTAAAAAAATTATTTTGAAATCCACCGCTAATGCAAGCAACTTATACAAGCTTATACATTCAGACACATAACAAACTCGTTTATAGTCACATTGTCATCTGAGGTACAACCATGTTTTGAAACATAACTGAACATGTTACGTGATTTTCCTTTGTTGCAAACATCTTTCTTGCGCATTGCTCAGAACTGAAGATAAAAACCTAATACCTTTGCTTTACTATCATTAAAAATCAATTAGATTTCTCAAATGTAGAAAACACAGTTTGATCTAATTTGGCCAAATACAAATCTGTTTTTCTGGAATGCAATGACATGTGATATTACATCAAGTTACCATCAGAGAAAGTCTATGTTTAGACTGTACCATTGATATTCAGTCATCTTTATTGAATAAAGAGTAGGAATACAGTTTCAGAAATATAGACATTAACCTATTGTTTATTCTTTTTCTTTCGGTATCACTTGAAGATATTTGGAGGCTCAACATGTGTCAATAATTTTAATTGATAGACTGTCGTTTTGTCAATATTTGGGTTTTGCAAAGCTTTCCTTGAAATATAAATAAAAGTCCACTTGGAACTTCCTGTGACTATATTTTAATGAATTTTGCATTACTTTGGAATATACAAAAGTGATGCTTATCGTTCTCATATTACAGATAAACAAAAGTAAAATATCATATTAAAAAACAAAACAAAACAAAACAAAACAAAACAAAACAAAACAAAGTAAGGACCAAACCAGTAAAATTAAATGCATGTTATCATTCAGTAAAATTTCAGAAAATGGCTTAGATGAGAGGGAAGGAATGGGATCTCCAGACACCATGGTGTCTTGTTCACTATGAAAATGCAGAAGAAATGCTTAATTACAGGGAAAAATATGTATATTACACAAAACGGTTTCATTCCCACAGGACCTCAATCTGAAAAGGATATCCCTTGTCAAACTTTAGTAATTCAGGAGGACATACGGCATAGTTAAAACAAGTCTCTTTCCCCTAGAGAACTTGGAGGAAACAGCTTCCAACAGAAGTATACAAATTACAATTATTCTGATCAGAGAACTTCATATGGTTTGGGTGTTGGTTATTTATCCTAAAATCCTCTGTGGTTAATTGTAAATTCATCAGGAAGTTCCTTCCAAAATATCCTGACAGCTCTACTTCCAGCTCTAGCTGCAATTCCTTCGCAAAGCAGTAATTTTTGGCATAGTTTGTGCCACCTCTACAGACCAATTCAGCATCTCCCTCTCTCTGCTAAGGCAGAAGTTGCTGTGACTCCCTGCACTGCAGTGCAATGCAGCCCAAGGTACCAGCAGTACCAACAGTGTTTTGTTTGATTAGGTTTCCCTTGTGTTGTACTAACCTCTGCAATCTATTTCCCCCCACCCCAATTGGTGATACTTATCAGCCTCCTAACCCTTTACAGGAAGGAAAGCAAGAACCTATCAATCACAGAGGAGCCTCTCGATGATCTCAGCACCTTTCAAAGAGACGGTCTCCCTCCTCCCTGCCTATCTTTATGTGCTTCTTCCTCATCTCTTCCTTCTCTCCTCAGCCCACCCTTTCTGTACAGATGTGCTGTGGCCGCCCCAGTCAGCATGACTCAGCTCCCACCATTGCCCCCCACTCACAGTCCGCCCACAATGCTCTGCAAGATTAGGCTCCCAAGACTCATCAGTAAAATCCATGCTCCGTTACTCTCATGTCACTCAGACCTCAGGTCCCTGGGGTATCCTGCCTCCACTCAGGGCTGCCAGACCAGCTCCTCTGCCTCTGCATCCCTTGGGCTCTTCTGCCCTGCAATCCTCTTTAGATGGGTGTCGCCTTAAAAAAACTCAGCATCCCATGGTTCTTTCTAACCCAGGATTTGCATGATAATTTTGCCCACTCTCATTTCTCCATACTCTCCTTTCCATATACTGCTGAAGACTTCTCGGGATCTAAATCCCTAAAGCACCAGGAAAGCAGTAACTTATTGTTTTGGAGAAGTCCTTACTCCTCCTTATGGGTCATGAATGCTAAACTATTCTCCCTACGTAGTCAATGTGAGTTGCAATCCTTGAAGGCAACCTACAGTGAGAAAAGCAGCATAGTTTTGAAAACCGCTATGGTTGGGGTTTTTTTTGGTTGGTTGGCTTTTTGTTTGGTTTTGGGGGTTTGTTTTGTTTTGTTTTCCTGTTGCAGCGTCTGAAACTCTATCTGTTCCCATCTAAACACATCTTAGAAACTGTCGGTTCCCTAAGGTGCTGGAATCTCGACACGCTGCATCTTTGATTTTCCTTTCCATCCTTACCCCTAGGACATCTGCAAGCTTGTTTTCTTCAAAACATCTGGAGTCTGTGAACCTCAACATCCCTGGCTTTTGCTCCCCTAGCGTGCAAAAGTTCTGGCAGCTTTAATAATATGCCAGTCATCTTCAAAAGCATAGATTAGAGGCTGGGATCTGTGCAACCTGCTCTCTCTGTGCAAAAATCCGAGCAAGCTCTGGATAGAGCTGGAGCGAGCAGCAGCCGAGCAGACTGCTCCCGCTCACCGCAGAGATGCGAGGGAACCCCGCGCTCGTTGTAACGCTGCATCTGCCCCGAAGAGAGCTCTCCTCCCTCCCCAGCGAGCAAACCCCCTCTAAGTCCCGTGGAAAAGTTGAAGAGATTAAGAGAACATGAAAGCAG
>NW_020799142.1:10014300-10045380 GCF_003259725.1 Athene cunicularia | reverse complement strand
CTAAAAAAAAAAAAAAAAAAAAAAATCAGTCTGATAAAAGCACAATGGACAGACTCAAGACTTTTTTAAACCTTACCTTCAGATTCCCCAGAGAAAGGGCCACTACAGCAGTAACCTTCCTCCTCACTTTCTGCATCAGAGAAAGGAAGGTTCACAGGGTAGTTTTCTAGGCATTTTGTAGGAATCAGGCAGGTAGACCAAAGGATGAAACCAAGAATTTTATCCACAGAAGTAAAAACTGTGCAGTTTTGTTATCAGGTTAAACTGAAGTAACACTGTGTTGCAACTGCAGAGAACAATTCTTTCACTTCTGCATGCCCTGACACTTTCTTAGCATCAGCCCTGTTTGTGTGGTTTCAGGGTAAAATGGTTGGGCGAGTAGATTTGACTGTAGAATAAGCCTGGAAACAAAAGTATGCCAAAGCTTGATGGGTTTTTCAGTCAGCCCAGCAACTGACTCACTTGTCTCAGTTACTCTGAGTTAAACTGATCTTGAGGCTGCAGCACACATATAGGACCAACTGCAGCAGCTCAGAAAAGTTGTTGTGAGAATATGAAGCATCATTTAAGTAAACCTGTATAGTATCTCCTTGCTCTGTTTACATGAGGAGTATTTGTGTGATAGGAGAAAATTCCTTCCTCCCCTGCTGCAGGTTGGCAGGAAGCAGGTCTCACTCCTAAACCAGGAAACTCATTCTGAGGTGGATTGCCTGCACACAGGCAACTCAGATGGAAATAATAGCTTGAGTCTGAGAATTTTACACAGACTACCTCTGTCTTCCTTATCTTATCCGATGGCTTAAACCTTCCTGAAGTTTACCCTCAAGAGTACTCTTTCATATCAGATGTAAAATTTAATTTCTATACATATTCAATTAAGCTCATGACATCTGCTGCTCTGTTAGTATTCTGTAGAGACTACATGACACATCTGGACATATTCAGTTACAGCTATCACAGACCCAATAATACAAGGTTTTTTTGGTAGTGAATGATCCTAGAATATGACCATGTACAGGTTACATTGCTCTACCAAATGAACAAAACAAAAGGCACTGTTTCTAGGTTGACAGAAACCAACAAAACCTTAGTATCATTACTTTTTAAAGGAACTAAAAAATGCAGACTCTGTGATCCTTACCAATTATTTATTCCATACTGGTTTCAAAAGTACCTGACAAAAAAATGTCTGTGACAAAATATTGTAGGATTATGTCTGGTTGTTTTTGTTATTATTTATTTCAACTTGCACTTTAAATGTTTTTCTGTGAGACATTAGATTTTTTTCTCCTCTATTTCCTTTTCAGGATATAAATACAGTAATATCTGGCTACAGAACCATGACTGAAAATAGCAACCAGCAAAGTTTTATAGAATTTCTTTTGAAACCAAAGCTAAATGCTTCATAGAACCAGGGTCTTACACCATACTATATGTTTCTTTTGTACAAGTTACACTTTATCACTCATTCAATCCTGCAAGTACTTTCTTGACTTAAAATGAAATGAATAGAACATAGATGTACAGTGCACAGAAACATGTAGAGGTTAATCCTCAGCAAGGGGTCAGGGATCCTCTGAGCTGCTGTGGTAAACAGCCTACCTCAGATACTAAAGCACTTCAGTATTTTACTGTATACAGTGTATAAACATTTAAGACTGCATTCATGCACAGTGACCTAACAGAACTGGACCCAGTCCTGAAAGAAACATTTAGACACCTATTTCAAATACGTAACAACAGGAAAAGGCCACTTAAATGTACTGATGGAATTTATTACGGTTGCAGGTGACAGAGACAGAACAAATTCTACAGTTTGTCTAAAAGAAAAAGAAGAATGAAGTTTTCTTCAGTTTTCCTCAAAGTTTACTATAGTTATACATGAGATACTTGTCTGAATTTGTTCCTAACTGTGTGTCATAATCTTTAGCCACATCTAATTGGAAATATTACACAAAGAGTACTACAGTGAAAGGGAAAAATCTGATTTTTCTTTTCTGTCAAATGAAAAACACTTTTAAAATCAACCTATATGCTTACTGATTCATACACATAATAAATATCAGACCATGTGTTCCTATGGCCTCATAAAACAGACAAATAAACCACTATGACATATAAAGGCTGCCAGTGATCAAAAGATCTTCTATGTCTTCTAAAAACAAAGGTTAAAAATCACTAAATAAACCTTCACATAATGTAAACAGGAGCAACATTATCAGCTAAGTAGTCTAACAGGGGGATTATAACTACCTGAATCCTTTTGGTCATGATACAGATAGGAAAAAACAAATCTATCTCCTTCTTGACATAACATTTTTTTTTTTTTCTTTTGTCTCACTGCTGTCTAAATATAAAAATCTGATTGGCAATCAGAAGTGGTTTCCTGGACAAGAAGGAACATTAAACACGTATCTCCTAAATCCAAGTTTAGGAACTTCTGCTGACTTACTGCATTATCTTGAATGGATCATCTCCTCAAGCCACTGTTTCTTTTCTTGTTCTTTGCTGGTCTTGTTTATTTAAGATATTGTATCTTTAGACATGAGGAATAATATGGTTGCACTGCATGTAGAGGTCTTCTCATAGTTAGTATCGTAATTCATTTGTAATTCATACCCACTGTCTCTAAGTATAATAGACCTTATTTCCACAAGGACCACTACATGATCTTAACTAAGCACTATGTTCACTTGAATTCCTGGAGAGTAGTTCTTGTATGAAACAGTCCTTCTTAGAGCTGTAAATCTTTGCTGCATCGAGGCCTAAATCTGCAACAAGGTAAATCCTAGCTTTCTTCATGGCAGTAAAAGCTTAACTGAAGTAATTATTTACTAACCGTTTAGGGTTTTTTATCTATATATTAACGTACATACACTAGTACATTGAACTCGAGATGAGTTCTGAAACATAATTATATAATTTGAAATCTGCCTCTCTTTCAAACGTCATACTGCTTCTGTGATCACTCTTGTTAAAGTGATTTCTGACACTGGCACATGTTGTTTGGAGAGGTTTAGTCTTTTAGTTTTACACCATATTATAGCATATATCATACTAGAGATGGTATGTACTGTCCCCAATACTGGGGATGGCATACAGATACTAGGAAGAAAAGTTACTGACCAAAGAACTCAGACATGAATTTAACCCAGAGAAAAGTGAATTATTCAAAGTGAAGAATGGCTGAAACAAATACAAGATATCTAATGATTTTCAGTTATTGATTGATGTGATGGCAGATAAATTTAAAAGTTGATAGATACAATTCAGTGAGAAAAAAATGTATTCTATGGGCACAGTGATACACAGAATAGCAATTATGCTATAATGTAACTTGCTTTGTTACTATGATACATTAAGTATACTGAATATCTTCAAGTTTGTTTCTTAAACATGCATGCTTTTTAAAAAACAAACAAACAATTTCTATTGTGGCATGACTGACCGGTGCAAGCTACTTTTAAAGCTCTTTCACCTATAACATGACATATAGATTATGCCATGTTTACATCTAAATAAAAGTTGTAAACATGACTGTTCATATTTCTGACAGCCAGTGCTGAATTATCTAGAGGCTGTGCAATAAACCTGTATTTTCTTAGCTACATATTTGCACCTGCATTGTCTCAAGTATATTCTCTGTGACTAGATAAATGACATGAAGATACAATTAAATTATGCCAGGATTACCTTTTAAATGAAGAATATTCTCAAGGGCATCTTTCATAATTTAAAATCTGTAAATGAATCATATAAATAATATCATTCAGTCATGAACCCATAATCTTCCTGCGGGTATCTCAGTCATACATATGATGCCTCAGGGGGTTGAATCTTGCATATATATTTAAGAAATAATAAAAAACTATGTAAAACACAACTTCACTAAAGCTTCCCTATGGCCTGTGAGAACATCTGGAGAGACTTGCAAGCATTGTTTTTAGTATGAAGCTGGAACATATCATACAGCTGAAATGTGATTTGATTTGCTAGTTTCACAAAGAATGTGGAAAAAATGAAGTTTAATGGGCTACATTTGAACAGTGTTATTTATTTACTGTTTCCTTTCTGATTTTTTCCAAACAAGCAAGTGAAACAAGTATATTTGTCCTACTGCATTTCTAAACAGAGATCAATAGAAATACCACAGGCAACTTTGGGTTTCTTTTAATTACATATGTTGTTCCATCATTCGAAGTCATGTACAATCCAGACACCAGAATCAAGTAATAAGAAACTTAAATTCTGAAGATAAAACATAATAGGAGTTAAAAAGTAGGTCTATACAAAGTACACAGCAGTGCAAATGGACAATTCACTGTGGCCTACAATCAAGTATTTTGTAAAAAGTGGAAGTAAATAAGCATCATTAAACACATCAGGTGTGCTTGGCAGAGGCATTGCTCATTTTGGATTAGGTTCATGGAAAGGATCTGATTTTCCTGGAATTGTTCTAATCAGCTCAGCAACTCTAAAAGTCTTTTTTTTTTTTTTTAACACTCTGAACATAAAAGACTTCAAAACCTGGACCAGCTTTTTTTCTATTATATCTTCTGAGCCATCTTGACAGACTTTGAACCTTTAATAAATCTGTATATAAAGGATCTTTTGGGATCACATTTCTGAAAGTATTTTCATTTGGGCAACCTAATCTGTATCAGAAGGCAAATTATTTGGTGACTATTTGGTGCTTCAGGAACTCCTCTTGTCTCATCTCATCTCATCTCATCTCATCTCATCTCATCTCATCTCATCTCATCTCATCTCATCTCATCTCACCCCTTCTTGCATTGCCTCTCCTTATGCTTTTACCAAACAGTGATGTTAAATGTCAGAAGCTGTATTTAGAAAGAGAACACATTCTACTTTTTCATAAGCTTAGAAACATTACCACTTAAAAGATAAAATACTCTATGAAACAAGGAAGAAATAGAGTTAATGAAGTTTGTGATTAGGCTATCTGGCCACCCCATGGACCACATAATTTGCTCATAAAAGTAAAGGCCAAGTTCTTTCTTTACTGTTGCTTTTACCTGGACTATCTCCACTAACACCACTGGAGTAACTGACTCACACTGTTGCACAAAAGGACAACTGTATCTAGTGAGGTATATAAATTTGTTGAAAGCTGCTTTTGTAAAAGGCATTTCAGTTGAAAGGAATAAAACATATGGGCCAAATCTTGCTCTTTTTAGACTACTCATGACCTGGAACTGAAGGCAATTTCTCCAGCATAAAAGCAAAGACCTTCTGGCTGTTCACATTAAAGGGCAGTACTCCAACAAATTCTAGTAGTCAAAAGATACAGAAATGAACATGAGATTTGGTTTAGGATTTTCATCCATAAGAGTAAAGTGAATCCTTGAAAGATGCCTTTAACCCTGTATTGCAACTAACTACTTACAGAACTGAATCATTCTTCTTTTCAAAGTACAAAGGGAAGTATAAACACAGACAGGGATCAAATGGTTGAAATCTGTATGAAATTCTGCAGCAAGATACAAAATCCCTGTGTTAGAGTTACTATTTTTTTTTTATATATTCTTGTATAATACCTGAACAATGATGTTCTGAGGTGACTGGCTTCCACATGCTGCTGGAAAATATGCTAAGTGATGTACACTGTAGTGCAATTTATGCATCCATTCTAGCAGTCAAATTAACTTTGAATGTTCATTCATATAAACAAAAGCTGAAGTCACAGTTAAGCTATATAGGGTCATCACATACTATTTTCCATCCTTCCTAGTAGGAGATTTCATGCTATCATTCTTGCTTTGTAAGTTATGTTCATTTTGCAGACTTTCTAAGTGCAGTCATGAGCCTGAATCCAACCGTGAGTTATGAGCAGGCTGTGAATGGTAATGGAGAGCAAACCTTGAGCTGCTTTATACTTAAGGATTGGGAGCCAAATCTTGATATGACTTAAACTAGTAGAGATTTTGCATTTTGGCAGGAGTAGAGTTGAGCTGCAAACTGCTAAAGAGTATGCATGGCTGTGTGCAAGTAACATGTTCCAAGACACTGTCTCATTTCAGATATAATCTTATTAAACATTTCAAAAATTGAGTGAAGTTAGCAGTGCCTATAGAGTCCATCAGTTATGATACTTGTGATTCAAAGAATAAGGAGGCTTCAAACGTTTTATCTAAAATTCTAACCAAGTCACCAACATAAGTCCAAAAGGTTCAGATATCCTCTGGTAGGAAGAAAATATTGCCATAGTCTGAAGTCTGGCTTTTTTTCCCCCATCCCCAAATTATCTGTACCAGCTATATCAAGCACCTATACACAAAGACATACTGTTTTGGTGATTCATAAACATTCACAAGCCCACAATTATCATGTAATGTTTGAAAACCAGACTTGAAACACCCTGTTTCTCCCAATGATCACTTATTCATATAAGGGGAGTCTAAGTAAATACAGCATTAATAACTCACCAACATGACTAGATACTTTGCACTGGTGTTTCTGAAGGACGTTTATTTTTCATCCTTCCTCCTCTAATGATGTTCCGTTATATCTAAATTATAAAACTATATCTGGTCAAATGATTTGCAAAACAAATCTAAAAATGCTCAGTAAGCCTTTCCCAATGTCAGATAATTAACTTTATAATCATGTTCACAATGAATGTATTAAGATTATTCTATTTCTGGGCAATATGATTTACTTAACATTTGCCTTGAATAGTTTTTCTGATTGTCCTTTGCAGCTCTTCAATTAGTTTTCTTTCTCTGATATTATTTTTAATATTAAGAATGCTTAGTTCCTAGAATGGGGAAACTTGTATAAAAAGCCCACCTGAAGTCAAATTTATTTTATCTTTAGGGTGGCATAACTTTTATAACAAAAACTGATGAAGTTGTAATGGAGCATTAGAATCTACATGGGTATTTACTTTTGTTGTGGTTTAAGCCCTGCCAGGACCCGACACCACGCTGCCGTTGTCCCTCCCCCACCCTGGGACTGGATGGGGCAGGGAGTGAGATACAAACCCCGGGGTTGCGATGAGGAAAAATTTAATACAACAGTGTAACAAATAATAAAGCGAACAACAACAATAACAATAAACAGTAGTAACAAGACAGAGATATACCACAGGGATACAACAGAAATGACGAACAAAAGCTGTCCCTATTCTTCCTGTGCGTGGACTCCCAGACCTGACATTGGCATGGAATTGAATAACCTGGCTGGACCTCCATCCCCACTGCTGGGGAAACTTAACCCCATCCTAGCTGAACCAGGACAACTTTCAAAAACAACATTAAAATGCTAATGCAAAATAATAAAAAATTGGACAAAAAGCACCATATAGGAAATATTCTCCTGAAAGATAGCTGGCTTGTACTGTTTCATAAACAAGGCAAGGATATGATTTAAGTTAATCCCCGTTTTTAGAGATATGCAGCTGCAGTTGATATTATCTCCTACTTATCAACTTATAAATTACTGAGCTAATTTCACTTTTGCCTTCATCGCATACATAAAATATAGTAGTACATAAGGAAGGAGATAACAGATTAGAGATAAAAAAAAACCAAAAAAAACCAAAAAAAACAAAACAAAACAAAAAAAAAAACAACCACAGATAAGAGATTTTCTTCATCTAATAGTATTTTAATGAATATATGTAATGACCATAATATCCATGTTGAGATTTCTGTTTCTAGGAGCAGCACCATACAACATAATGTCCCAGATGCCTTGATTATTACAGATCCATCTGCTTATCATCATGGATATTTTCTACATGCAAGGTACTCACTACTAATTTAATTTTCATAACCTTCCAAGTCAACCATTTCTTCCAGAAAGCCCACTGAGATGATCATCCAAATGGTTGGTTTGTTCCAGTAACATATCTGAAAATGGGATGACATCAGAGAATAGAGAGGTAGAAAATACAAGAGTTTAGTTAATGCCAGATGTTGTTTCCCAGGACACTAAAAATGGTACCTCTATGCTTCTGTTTGAAATTCTCTGACTCTAAGGTGGAGGAGTTTAGGCCAACATTGAGTATGTTGGCAGACACGTAATGAATGACTATACATTCAAGAGCTTGTTGCCTGAGTGCATAGAGACAACCACTGTAAGAAAATTGAGATCACTGAACCTTCTGGGGATGAAGTCACTGATAGGTAAAATGATGTACACCTACATCTTTTGAACTTGCAAAATGGGTGTAAATCTGATAATTTCTGCCTCTAGCTACCTGATCTTTACCCTACCATGAGTTTATTAGAAAAGTTTAGGTATATAAGGAACATCAGATATGTTAAGGGCTAGAACTTGGTCTAAACATGATTTCCCATGTTTGGATGCTCAATTTTAAATGCTTCTAGGAATCTGGTCATCAAGTTGAGCACCCACACATCCAAATGAAGGTAAATTATGTCTGTGATTAGATCTGGATATTAAAAACAAAAATTATATGCCTAATGTCAGGGAGTAGCAGAAGCAGGCTGCTTAGCAAGGGTAAGTGAGAAGTATGACAGTAAGACAGGCAGGGGCAGTGGCAAGGAGCAGAGTCTCACAGCACCCCAACAAGGTAAACAGGACAGGTCCAGTGACAGTAACAAGGTTCAGCTAAGAATCCTGAATCTCAGATGAGTCCAGAGCCATGGGGTGGGTCCAAGGCCAAGCCAGGAAATTGAGTCATCAAGTCAGGGACAGGATCAGGTCTGGAGACAATAAACAAGACCATACATAGTCCAGTGACAGCCAGACAAGTCCACAGAAATAAGGCAGGTCTGGGATGAAGGCGGATCAGCAGGTCAGGACTGGAGTCATGGAGGCACACAGCCAGGCATGGGCAAGGTAGCTATGGTGGAGACCGAGGGCAAGGGACTGGGCTTAAAAGTAGTTCCCAAACAAAGGGGAAAAGGGTCCCACTTCTCACAGTTTTTTTCTCACACAGTGTTTTCCCTAGTGCAAGGCTGGGCAGCTGCACTGCCAAGGCTGGCCCTGAGCCCAAGCGGTGAACTTCCCAAGAAGGGAAGGTACGTTAAAGGTCCCTGACACCTAACTCCCATCCCTACAAGTAAAATGAGGTTTCTGCTGGCCTACTGTACACTATGCATACCCTTTTGTAATATAACACTTACTTATGGTCTACTTTGTTGATTAGGATATGTGTTTGAGTGAGAAAAGATTTTCACAGTAACAGATACAGAGCATTTGGGGAGAAATTTTCAAAGCATGCTTCCCTCTAATAAAAGACACCATTAATATATTTAAAGTTTTTATGTATGTGTTAACCATCACCTCGATGTTCATTATGTTATGTGCACATGCATACAAATACATACATACATATATATATATATATTTGTATATATATATATATTTGTATATATAACACATACAAACATGTACACACGCACACACACACACACACACACACACACACACACACATACACATGGAAATGCATAACCCTATATAAATATATCCTATTTGTGTTGAGGCTTATTCTCAGTATTTAAATTTGTTTGTACAATGTGAAAGAAAACCCTTTGTTATACACAGAATCCAAAGCAGAATACTTAAGGCAGAAAAAAGGTCAAAGCAAGGTTAATTGCATTTCTTGACATTTCACACAAAATATGAGTTCTTTGCATAGTAAAGTTTAAAGGAGCAGCTGGCAGTACTGGCAGAAAACTAGGATTTTGAAGAAACAATCAATATACCAACACAAAAAGGAAAAGCTATACTTTAAGTGTAATTAGTAAGGCATTGTAAAGTAGTGGGAATAATATGATTGTAAGTACAACATTATCTTAATAATGACAAAAATAACCCGACTGTTTGTTTTGTGAAAGAGGTCTTTTTTTTTTTTTTTTTTTTTTTTTTTTTTTTTTTTTTTTTTTTTTTTTCCCCCTAAACATACCCTATTTATAAACTGGAAAGAAAAAACAAAACCAGAAAAAAGGATCACTAATGGCTTTCAAAATACTGTAGAATTCAAAAGCTTAACAGACAGAAAGTCATGCAATTAAAATGAATAAGCCTATTTAAAAGAATCTCTCCTATTAAAAATCTAATTTTGGTTGCACTTTGTCTGCACTTTTCAGAGTAAAGTTGAATTCAAACAAAAAGGAGCCAAAGGGGTAGACTTGGAAACAGCCATGAAATATCTTTTTCATAACAAAAAGCATCAGGCATGTGTTCTGGAATAAACATTTTTAAAAAGTATATGTTGAAGAATTTAGAAAAATATTACAGTCAGCTGAACTTCTGCTCAGAACACTGATTTCTAATACATCCAGTTTCATAGACAGCTGTCACTAAGGTCTCATATGTGTAAACTATTAATTTCTGATCTTTCTAAATTACTTTTCATATTGTTTTCCCTGAACCTCAGTAGCAGCTGTCTCCTTGCTGCCTATTGCTTAACAAATGGGGAATGGTTATGAAGGCTAAGGGAGACTGCTTTCCACTAACTCAGATTTTAATATTAGCTGTCCCTAAATTGACCACTGCAGGTTAGTGGAAAGTGTATACTCAAGTCCCTGAAAATCCCAGACACCAAGAGTGGCGTAACATCTCTTTGAGCAGTATTTCTGCACAAGGAAAAGGACAAATGAATGTTACCTGGGTAGAGTAACCTGCAAGAGACTTGATTACAGAACTGAAGTCTGTATTCCATTAACAGAAGCATGTTTGATGTGGTTTAAGTCCTTCTGGGACCGGAGACCACATTGCCACTGCCCCTCCCCCACCATCAGCCGGTCAGGCTGGAAGTGAGGCACAAACCCCGGGTTAAAATAAGAAGAAATTTAATACAACAATGTGATAGAAAATCTGAACCACAACAATAGCAATAATAACATCAATAAAAAGGATTAGTAAACAAGACGAAAGATATACAGAGAAATACTGCAATGGACACAGCCAGCCCGTCACTGCTTCCTGTGACCAAAGCCACAAAGGAAAAAGATCCCGCTCTGCTGCGCCAGACCTGACATCAGCATGGTATGAACTGGCTCGATTCACTTCAGTGACCTGTCATGTGGGACTCCACACAGCAGCCTTCCACCGTCGATGTTTTCCCACAATGCGACAAGACCCATCAGTGAACAGGGCATATCGCTTCTCCTCATCCGGCAGCTCGTTATATGGTGGGGCCTCCTTAGCATGTGTCACCTCCTGTTCTGGTGACATCCCGGAATCTTTGCTCTCTGGCCAGTTTGTAATCACCTCTAGTATCCCTGGGCGGCTGGGGTTCCCTATTCGAGCCCGTTGTGTTATCAACACAACCCATTTACTCCACGTGGCATCTGTTGCATGATGCGTGGAGGAGGCCTTTCCTTTGAACATCCACCCCAGCCCCGGCAGTCGGGGTGCCAGGAGGAGCTGTGTTTCAGTGCCGACCACTTCTGAGGCAGCCCTAAGTCCTTCCTACACTGCCAGTATCTCCTTCTCAGTTGGTGTGTAATTAGCTTCGGAGCCTTTGTATCCCCGGCTCCAAAAGCCCAGAGGTCGGCCTCGGGTTTCTCCAGGTGCTCTCTGCCAGAGGCTCCAGGTAGGGCCGTTCTCCCTGGCTGCGGTGTAGAGCATGTTCTTAACCTCCTGCCCTTCCCGGACTGGCCCGAGGGCTCCTGCTTGGGCAATCTCCCGCTTAATTTGTTCAAAGGATTGTTGTTGCTCAGGGCCCCATTCAAAATCGTTCTTCGTACGGGTTACGTGGTAGAGAGGGCTCACAATCAGGCTGTAGTTCGGGATGTGCATCCTCCAGAACCCCACAGCGCCCAGGAAAGACTGAGTCTCCTTTTTAGAGGTTGGTGGGGCCCTGGCTGTGATCTTGTTTATCACCTCCATTGGGATGTGGCGACGCCCATCTTGCCATTTTATTCCTAGGAATTGAATTTCCCTTGCAGGCCCCTTAACTTTCTTTTGCTTAATGGCAAAGCCGGCCTTCAGGAGGATTTCAATTATCTTCTTCCCTTTCTCAAAGACTTCCTCGGCTGTGGTTCCCCCCATATAGTGATGTCATCAATGTACTGCAGGTGTTCTGGAGCCCCACCTTTCTCCAGTGCAGTATGGACCAGTCCATGGCAAACGGTGGAGCTGTGGTTCCACCCCTGGGGCAATCGATTCCAGGTGTACTGGATGCCCCTCCAAGTGAACACAAACTGTGGCCTGCACTCTGGCGCTACTGGAATGGAGAAGAACGCGTTAACAATGTCAGTCGTGGTGTACCACTTGGCTGCCTTCGACTCCAGTTCATACTGGAGCTCTAGCATGTCCGGCACTGCAGCACTCATTGCCGGCGTAACTTCACTCAGGCCACGGTAGCCCACAGTTAGCCTCCATTCACCATTAGGCTTTCTCACTGGCCATATAGGGCTGTTGAAGGGTGAGTGAGTTTTGCTGATCACCTTCTGGCTTTCTAGTTGACGGATCAGCTGATGGATGGGGACCAGGGAATCTCGGTTGGTGCGGTACTGCCGCCACTGCACCATCCTGGTAGCAATCGGCACTCGCTGCTCCTCAACCTTAAGCCGCCCCACCACTGAGGGATCCTCTGAGAGGCCGGGTAATGTGGACAACTGTTCAACCTCCTCCAGGGCAGCTACACCAAAAGCCCACCGGTACCCTTTTGGGTCTTTGAAGTACCCTCTCCTGAGATAGTCTGTGCCCAGGATGCACGGGGCATCTGGGCCAGTCACAATGGGGTGCTTATGCCAGTCCTTCCCAGTCAGGCTCACTTCAGCTTCCAGTAGGGTCAACTGTTGGGATCCCCCTGTCACTCCAGAGATGCAGATGGATTCAACCCCACTGTAGCTCGATGGCATCAGTGTGCACTGTGCGCCAGTGTCCACCAAAGCCTTATACTCTTGTGGGTCTGACGTGCCAGGCCATCGGATCCACACTGTCCAGTAAATCCGATTATCCCTTTCCTCCACCTGGCTGGAGGCAGGGCCCCTCTAATCCTGCTCGTCATCACTCATTTCTTGCAAGAACAATTTACTGGTCCCCTCAAGAGGGTCAGACATAACTTTGGCCATTCTATTCTGCCTGGGGGATTTCTGACTGGACACTGGAGCTGCGCTTTTCTTGAAGGACTCCCCTTTTGCAATTGTCTTCCCTTTCAGCTGCTCTACTCGTGCAACTAGGGCAGCAGTGGGCTGTCCATCCCACCTCCTCATGTTTTCTCCATGGTTGCGGAGCAAAAACCACAGGGTGCCTCGTGGTGTGTGCCTTCTGCTGCCTTTCTCTTGGGTGGGGAAACGTTTACTTCTACTGGCTGAGACATCAGCCCATGTAGGTGGAATGTAGGACATGTCCTCTTCCATTTTCTGGACCCTCTGAGACAGTTCCTCCACAGCTGAGACCCAGGGATGTTGAGATGAAGGGAGATTTCCCTCATATTGCCGGAGCTTGCCAACCACTCCATCCCCTGTTGGAGTGTGGGTGTCTGTCCACCAGGACACTATTGCCAGTGCTTTCGAGTGTGCTTCTGGTGCGCTCTACAGGAACTTTTGCCACATCAGGTGTGTGCAAGGGGCCTGATCTGGGTCCATGGGTGACTGCTCATCATTCAGATCACCATAAATCATCTCAAACACAGCCAGTTCCCTGAGGTTCTGGATGCCTTTCTCAATGTTGGTCCATTTGCCTAGCTGACAGGATATCATCCTTGTAGGGGTGCCTCTCCCTTACACTGGAGTCGCTTCCAAAGGCTGAGGGTTTGAGTCTGTTTCCCTATTTCCCTATCAATGCCAGCATCCTTGGACAAAGATCCCAGCTCTTGGCCTCTCTCCCCTCCATTTCAAAAGCACTGGCTCCATTGTCCCAGCATCGGAGCAGCCAGGTGCAAATCTGCTTGCCTCCCAGGCGGCCAAAATCTCTCAGCATATCTTTCAACTCAGTTGGGGATAGAGATTGGACAATCCCCACTGGCCCTTCCTCCTGTTCCCATGCTGGGCCTGGCTCATCCCCATCCCCCAGTTTGCAAACTGACTTTCTGGTATATTTTGTTTTCTGTATTGGGGCGACTGATACCGGCACTGGCTGTCTCTCTGGCTCAGCTGCTGTGCTGGTGGAGGCGACTGAAACTGGCTCTGCCTGTTCCCCTGGACCAGCTGCTGTACCAGTAAGTTCACTCTCAGATTCTGCAGCCTTTTCTTCCCGTTGAGGGCAGTGGTATTAAAGAGGACACAGTAGCCATGGGCAAGTCCCCAACACACTGCAGGGATTTGTGTCTCCTGGGTTTTGCCAGATTGGTAACACACCCTTTCTAAGCACTCTGCCAGTTTATCAGGACTCCGCATTTATTCGGGAGTAAAATTCCAGTGCTTTGGAGGCGACCACTGACCCAGCCTGTGTTGGTTTAAGCCCTGCCTGGACCAGAGACCACGTTGCTGTTGCCCCTCCCCCACCCTTAGCCGGTCAGGCTGGCAGTGAGGCACAAACCCCGGGTTAAAATAAGGAGAAATTTAATTCAACAGTGCAATAAATAACAATCTGAACAACACCAATAGGAATAATAACAACAATAAACAGCAATAACAGTGAAGAAGACAAAAGCTATACAGAGAAATACCGCAGTGAATATATCCAGCCCGCAGTGTGTGCTTCCTGCGACCAAAGCCACAAAGGAAAGCTTCCCGTGCTGCTGCACTGGACCTGATGTCAGCATGGTGTGAATATCGCGGCTGGAGATCCCTTCCCCCTGCTGGGGAAACTTAACCCTATCCTAGCTGAACCAGGACAATGTTACAGATTACCCTGCCCAAAAATTTCTTTATGACATCTGACAAGTACATCTTCATCTGCTTCATCATCTGCTTTATATCTCTAAAACAGACACTATAGCACTTTCCTAGCTGAGCAGGTTAAGGAACTATAGGTATAGTAATGACTGAGACATCCAGATATCATAAAAAATGGGCTGTATAAGAGAGAATATTTGGGGCCAAATTCTGGTTGTTTTGCTAAATTAGCCTTGGACACAACTACTACAATCCTTCATCACAGATTGCTAATGCTATATAGAATGTCATCATAATGTTTGATGGATTATGAAAGTCCATTGTTCTCATTTCGGAACACTTAGACACCACACTAGATGTATATCCAGTAACAATTTAGTCTTACTCTTTATAGTATTGGCAGCTTTGGTATTTGTTGTTATGTATTTCTGAAGGCTGTCTTTCTTATATGTCTTGCATTTATCAACAAATTATCACAAATAATTTGGAAAAAAAAAAAAACTCAATGTAGATCATAGGTCATAGAAAAGAAATCAAATTGTGATAAAAGCAGTTTAGTAAAATCCTTAAAGCAAAACTGCAGCTTGTGGATATTGAATAAGTGGTCTAAGGAAGAATGGGCAGACAAAACCTGTATAAATGGAAAATACTGTAAGTCAAATATATTTCAGTCTGGTAACAGAGTATTTGTGATTCTATTAAAACAAACAAACAAACAAACAAAAAAACAAAAAACAATAAAACAGGATAGAAAGTTACTTTAATTCTACCATAAACCAGCAAGTTTATCTATGACCAGGCACATGTTATATTAAAGTATCTGTTGTGAGATCACCTGCACAGGATTACTCACACAACCTAAGCATTATCAGATATTCAAGGTGTATGGGGTCTACACTCTGTCTAACTGTATTTATAATGTTGCGTTACCTGTTAATTTTGACCTACATGGTCAAAACAGTCATGTTCGTTAGAGACCAGTCAGGTCTTGGGTAACTTGACTCTAATGCCAAATATAATATCTGTTCATAATTTATTAAACTCATCCTAAAGGCTTTTTCTTTCCCTAAAAACATGAACAACTTATTAGGCAGGTCAGTCTAAGAAACTGACAGATACCTGAGATGACACTGTGAATAAATTAATATATAATAATACACTTTTAAACATTATTATATTCCTTCCATGACCATACCTACCTTTTACATATTATTTTTTGTATCAAAGCACTTTCACAATTCATTAAGTTTTAAACCCCATGCTCTGTAAAAACACAGCTAGTCTAATGTGCCCTGTTGAGGTGAAGAATTTGGGTCCCAAAATATTAGAAACATTCACACTCTTGGAAAAAAAGAGTGTGCTAAAGTCTGTAGAGTAAGCAGTGAGACTTTATACTCTTGAAAATCAGAAATAACTAACCTTGCCCAACTTGAACTTCTTCTAAAGAGTTTTGAATAGCATACAATTATAAATATCATAATACTGTTAAAAATAATGCCATACACTTTAAATGACAACTTATACTTTGCAGGCTATCTGGATAATAATGATTCTATGAAAATTAAAAGGACAGATCATATTTTCAAATTGAATTAGCAGCAAACTGGCATATCTCAGCTTTCCCAAATCATCAGCCTATGAAAATTAGCCTTTAGAAGTACTGAGTACACATGTAACAGTGGTTTTTTTATTTGTTGGAAACATGTGTGTTTTGTTGTTGGAAACATGTGTGTTTCCTCAGTCCTCACTAAATGTAATCTGCTTATATTTACATGACTATATGTAACCACAGATTTTCCATCCAGTGATAAAACACCTTTATTAATCATCACAGCATTCAAAAAAGAATTACCATGTACTGAATATAAAAATTGATGTATTGAAATACCACCAAGAGGGCCAATGCTCAGAAAGTACTGAATGCTAAAATACTGACAACACCAAATCACCAAGTGTTTCAAAGACCTTGACCTACGTGCTTAGAAACAGAAAAAGCTTTGGTTTGGTAAGTATACTCATTTCAAGGCAAGCACTGAACAGTGGAAAGACACCGACATCATACCATTACTTAATATGAATCTAAAAACAAAACATTACCTTTTTTTTTTTTTTTTTTTTTTTTTTTTTTAATTTCACAATGGGCAGAGTCATGGGAAGTATTTTGAGAGCTTAAATACAAAGACAAGCAAGGTCAGGCTCTTAATTTAGTTAAGAGCTAGAACTGCTAGAGCACATTGAGAATAAAGTAAACATCACATTCTGCCACGTCCAAAATTCACTGGTACTTCCTTTGATACATATACTGAGAAACATTACAAGGATATATTTTCATCACACTTAATTTTATTCTCAATTGAAGTTGTATAAATTGGATGCTGTTTATCTGAAGACAGCAGTCAAGATTGCTCATGGTGACCTAATTATAAAAACTATGGGTTTTTATTCTGCAATAAAGCAGATTTTCTGAATCTAGAAGCTTCAATTTTTGCAATTTATTAATGCTATTTATTTATTTATTGAATGACCCAAGTCATTCCTCAGAGATAACACTGATGAATTGCTTACTGGAGAAGTAGTTTGGAATCCTAGAAAAACAGGTCTGGAAGGAACCTTAAGAGAACATCTGATCTTGCCTACTACAGAGCAGGACCACTTGTATCTATGTCATTACTGAAATACCCACATGAATCTAACACCAACAGTGACTGAAACTCCATGTCCTCCACATAAGCTACTGGAATGCTTCACTGCCCTACCATTAAACCATAAATCATGCCAAAAGAATTAAAAATGAAGGCAGGTATAATTTAAAGGAAGACTGAAAATAAATACGGTTACAGGAACAGAATTATGTCTTTTGATGTAACTACAAATATGCTGGGTTTATTATATATAATTTGTTGATGTTGTATGTGTCTTGTATTGCTTGAGATTTTTCACAAATATTTTTCCATTGCTGATACTTAAAAAGCAGGTCAGAGTGCATGGAAGAAGCATCATGATCACTTTCTGTTTCCTTACTGACTGGAGGTACTCAGAGTCATGTTTCTGTGAAGATGATTTAAGTTCATATAGTCAGAATTTACTTATTGTCAGTACTCTCTAACATTTACTTAATATTTGCTGCTTTCATGAACATTTCAGCCAGCAAGCTTTGTTGCTTTAACACTTGCAGAAGCAAATACAAAAAGAGTTTAAACTTAGTAGCACTTAATTTAGCTTTAAAAATATTTGATGTAATTGTGAAAATTTACGCACCTTTAACACCATACCAGACTGCAACTACTCGAAGAACACTAATCCTAAAGTAAAATAAAAATAATGCATTGTAATATATAAGCAGCTGCATGATAATTATGTCAATAAGGTAGAATTTAGAAAAGAAAATTCTGCCTGATCTTTTTAGACTTCCATATAATTAAGTCTGATGTAATGTGAAGCACTCCAGAGAAATCACTAGATATCACTGACACTGGACTTAGAGTTTATACTCTAATATTAAACAACATTGCTGGCCCCAATGGCAACAATATTCCAGTCTACTCGAAATTGAAAATCTGAAAGAGATTGTAGTCTTCTTAGCAGTACTATCAGCAGCAGAAATATTCGAGGCCACATAATACAGTTGCTCTCCTTTCACTCTTCATTCATGATCTGGATAGACTTAAGCCCATGCATAACACAGCAATGCTATTTATATTTTTTTCAATGGGTAAAAAAAAAAAGGAAAGAAAACACGCTGTAGTATATAAAGCCAGAAGTTGTAACCCAAAATATACAGAAGAGGCAGATTAAATAAACTAAGAATCTGCCAACTCTACATAGTCACTCTTCAATTGGATTTCATGCTTTCAATGTCACAATGCATTAACCCAAAGTATGACAAGAGCACTGATTAACTGGGGTTGCTGTCCATCACAGAATACTACATCTGGTTACTATTAAACCTTAAGTAGTGATTAGTCATGAAAAACATAATTTTGATGGGTTTCTACAAAGGCAAAAGCTGAAAATTTTTTGTTTACTAATGATCTTTTACTATTAAAAAGGGGAGGGTTAGTGCTGAACATAAAAGGAGGAAAAGTTGGTTTCTGAACTCTAAAATGCAGGTTGATTGAGAGATCTGCCAAACTTGCTACATGCTTACAGTAGAACTATAATTTTTGTCACTGGAAGACTATTAGAACCATAATTTACTGAGGCATTATACTGAAGTTATATTCATGCAATCAAGGGTTTTGTTTTCGGTGATAGTAATTTATGAAAAAAAATATAGAAGGCTAAATGAAATTCTGGTCTCTTATCATTTTTATCAGTTTTAACCAGTGAAATTGTATAGTTGTTGAAGATACAGTAACTCAATATTCAATATATGTGTAACTGTATGTACAATTTATGCATGGAAGTTCCAGCCTGTTAGTCTAGACCATCTTTTCTTCAGTATGTGATTACTGCAGTATTAAACACAGTTTGGTATTGTTCCATAAAACTGTTCTAAAATGTGTTTCCTGACAAGCTAATAGTGAGCTTGAAAAAACCCAAAAGCTCAACAGCTCTGTATTTGATCTGCAAAACAGATTCAAGAGAGAATAGGCTGACATTGTCAATCACAGATGTGCTATGTTACAGGGCAGCTTGTTGCATGAGAAATGGATGATGCATTCTAGAGTTCTGGAGTGATTCAATTGGAAGACAGTAGAGGAAATCTGTGTTGGTGAACAGCTTGCCTTTTCTTCACCCTGAAAAGAAAACTTCTGCAATAAAACATAAGAAAACACATTACATAGCTGCCAGACCAAAGATCTGTCTAGCCCACTAATTTGTGCAGTGCTCAGAAGTGGATGTTTAAGAACTTTAAAAAGCTTTTTGAAATTTAAACTTTTTTAAAGTAAAAATGGTGACAGTAACTGAGCACTGGCACAGGTTGCCTGGAGAAGTTGTGGAGTCTCCATCCTGGGAGGTATACAAAAGCCATCTGGACATGGTTCTGGGCTCTATGTGACCCTGCTTGAGGAGTGGGTCTGGACTAGATGACCTTCAGAGGTCCCTTCCAACCTCAACTATTCTGTGATTCTGTGAGGAAGGATACAACAACAGGCAAATGTATAGTGATATTTCCTTTCCATACATTTTTCCTACTCCAAGCAATCTATGGTTTAAGAATCTTTGGAACTAGAGGTTGCCTCTTTGTAGTGGCTACCTGATTGGATGTTTCTTCTTAAATCTGTCCAAACACTTTTGGAAAAAAAAAAAAAAAGTAAAGGTCACACCAAGGACTCAGTCCTGCTGTGGCCACATGAAGAAGCACTGATGTGTGTTATGTAGGGGTCTATGTAGTAAGACTGTCATCCATATTCTGACACACAGAAGAGGACTGGAAAACATCATCACTTTCTCACTCGTATTTTAATTCTTTCCTTCCTCATAATGTCATCACACTTGTCTTTGTACAAAATTTCACTGCAACTTAATATTGTCTTTAAGACTTCTCATGCTGCTGAAAAAAAGGACACACATTTCTTGCTCCATTATTCACTGTAAACTCTATTTGTATTTATTCATTTATTTAAGATGCTTTACCTATTTAGCTTTTTCCTGTGCCAGATCAGTCTGGACTTCCAAACTAAGTGAGTCCACACTTTATATAACATGGTTTTATATCCCCCACATCTAAGTCATTTAGAATACTTACTAGTGTATGCTTAGTTCTTGACTAAAATTGTCAGGCAATATAAGTATTTAATAATAATGATGATAGCAAAGGTGTCCACCTGTCTGCTGCATCAGTTATTGGTAATGAAACAATAGAGCACTGAAGTTGAGTGTAAATTGTAAGGTAACTGTGTTTAGCATTGCTGGTCCCCAGGTAGACCACAAAGGCAATAACAGAGCACAGCCGAGATCTTCCTGTGCAAAGTATCATGCAGGCACAGCGCATATCCCACCCAGGTCCCACCCCAGCATTCCATCAGGAGGCAGCTGGGTGTAGACCTAGAAGTTGGGAATTGCTCCCAAGGTCATACCAATTACATACTAAAGTATGTCATTGTGATTTACCTCTTCGCTGTGGCTTTGGAGGTGTTATTGCTAATATCAAACCAGCAGAATTGAAGAAAAGGTATAAAGCCACAATGAAGGACACCTTATACTTTACTAATGGTGCCCTATCACTAGAACTTTTAGGAAAAATAAAATATCTAAATTGAATTTTTCTGTGTGCTTTTCTGAGAAGGCGTGCACAAAGTGAAGTTGAAACTAACTCCATTGTATCTTTGCTGTGTTCTTTTATATAGATGGTTGGCAATAAAAAAAGCAATGATCTATGTAAACAGAGTTTGCTTGCAGGAAATATTTTAATCTTCTCAGAGATATTTCACAAGCTAGTCAAGTGCTGTAAAAATGCAAAAAGAATTAATTCCAAACTCTCTTCCTGCCAGCAGATTAGACTATATACTGCACGGTCTCTGTGTCTAACTATGAATACTGAAATTGGTTCAATAATTCCTTGAAATAAAAGGCATTTTGTCACTAACATTCTAATTAACATGAGTAATTTATCATTTTTATTAGAGAATACATTTTTAGATATATCTAAAACTCAGCATTTTGTATTCTATTAACTTTTTGAAACTGAGAGTACCTTTTATATAAGCATTAATTCTTTCACAATGCCCTCTTAAACATATTCCAGTGGTTTAGGTTTTGCCTGGATTTGGTCTAATTTCGTGTACATATATGTATATATAAGATAAATATGTTAATCTAAAAAAAAAAAAAAAAATTGGAGACAGAAGAAATATAACAACTTCAAAAATCTTCCTGTTTATCACTATTTTCCTAAGGTTCTTTTTGGCTTTTACTATGGCATATCCCCATGGAAACAAAGTTCATAGGTCATCCAAGATCAAAAGTCTTCTCAGAATTAGAGGACTGTAATCAGCAACATGTTGAGAAATAAGTGACTGCAGCAAATCTTAAGTGAAATCTGAAGTGCACCACTTAAGAAACTTAATTTTGTCCCTATTGTGATTACAAAAATTTGACTTTAAATCTGTGAAAACTCCCTGACAACTTAATAAGTTAGCACAATGAAACATGAGATGGCCTGTGCCTGTTACTTCCTCTCTCCCAGTGGACTTACTTAAATTTCAGAACTCAAATATACAGCTACCTACATATATTTATCAAAATCAGTAGTCAAAGAAACAATTTATGGACAATTTTTCCTTCTTTTCTATTGTCAGGTTATTTTTGTGCTTTTTCTGCTTATTTTTGAAAATCAACCTTTATAATTGCCTAACCTTAGCCAGAAAATATAACATAGAACAAGAAATTACTGATTTAATTTCATATACGTTATGCAGAATACAGTAGACAGGGATTGTCATTGCTGCATTTGTCACTGAACTGCTATTGCTGATGAGAGGTCTGAACCTTGCTTTCAATCTTCCTGCAGCACAATCTGTCATTATCCTGAAATTGTCTCAGATACCATACATTAAAATTGTTGCATACACTAAGTCAAGCTCAACTAGCCATGGACACAGCAGAAATCACGCCCCTCAGAATTACACAAGGAATGGAACATCAATAACTTCAGTGTAAACTGGCTCCAGTTTTTTAAAGGCTCTAGGTCCTTTGAAGTGGTGGCTTCCTGCATTTCACCTGTGTATGCCCCAATAATCAAAAACCACAACTCATTAGTATTACTTTAGGGTGCAAAGACCACGACATTATTCATATTCCGTTTTGATATTTGCATGTCGAACAGATATCTGGAAGATTTTTCAGATTACTAGTAGCTGACAAACTCAAGAGTAATAGCTAATCCATGGGATAGAGAAGGTTTCTTCCTCTTGTTAACAATGCATCATGAGGATCAGCTAACATCAGGGGTATAAAAATTTTTCTAATGCTGAACATTTACCGTTTCTCTTGCTTGTACCACAGCTTCATAACAGCATAAACCCTGAGCAAGAGCAAGCAAAAGTTTGTAGTCATTCCTACACTCTCACTGAGGAAAATCAAATTTATGCATGCAGGGACATTATCCCTGATGATTCCCATCCCATTATTTCTAAGGTGAACAATTTCTGTCACTTCACACCCCTGATAACCTGGGTATCATGAAAGCATAGATAAAAGACTGTCTTAAAAATAAGGATTAAGGTGATAATATTTAGGTGATTTCTCAGTATGCCATGGAGAAACAGCATGGAGAACATAGGTCAGGTATGGTATGTTGCAGCTTTTAAAATGAAATGTCCTGTGTGTCATGCACTCTGACAGCTTCATAGTATATTGCTAAAATTTAACTTGGAAATGGCAAAGTTAGAAGTATTATTGAACTAGCCATTGTTTTTCAAGATAGTATGGTCTACTCAGCATTGACATGTTATGCTACACTAAGGTCAGCAGAACAATGTCTACCAGTAAGAAAAAACCAAGGGGTTAATTATGTCTCTTCCATTAAAAGGGAGAATGCTGTGTCCAGAACAAACTCTGAGCCCTTTCTTCTGGCAAGCAGCATAGTCTGTATTATGTAGCTTCTCTTTTAATCAGCTGACCTGTATCCTCCTGTATTTCTTGGCAAAATGATGGGTTATATTGGTGGTGTGGTATTCTGTGTTATACAAGATAGAAAGAAGCATGGAACTTGACATTGAATCTATAGTTCTGACTAAGTGATTTCTGTGTTTATGAATGTTTAATAGGGCCAGATATCAAAGTAATCTTTATGGTGCTCCAGAGGTAAGGGAGATACAGTTCCTCAGCACAACTAGTACATCTCCACTAGCATTAGGCAGTCTGTTTCCCTGGAATTCCTCTGTAACACTCAGGCATGTTATTAATAGTTCAGGAATGACTGATTCGAAAAGGTTTGTGTACTCTTTACCAATGGCAGGAGACCATTCAATATATTTCCCAGAAGTAGAACTGTTCAGAAACAACTTCAGTACCCTTTCCATAAACTTGCTTGTGAAAAGAGAATTTGACAAAGGGTAGTAAAACTAAAGTCAGATTTCTTCTTGACTGATCACTGTTTGTCTGAATTATGTACAGTTAGCTATTTTGGTGGGTAGGACCATCACCTGTTTTAATCTCACCAGTAAAGAAAGAGAGAGAGACAGCATCTTCCTCAAAGGTTACTTTAAGAAGCTCACTGGCTTAGGAAATTTGATTCCGTAGCTCCAAGCATCTTCCTGAATGTGGATGATCTCTTCAGAAGATGGACTTTAGATCTTTCTTGTGGATTGCAGGATTTCAGGTTTAATTAATTTACTTAGCCTCCTTTTCAGGGCATTATTTAACATCTCCAAACGCAGAGAGAAAAATTCTCTGTGACTGGAAACTTTGTATAGGCTTACATAATTTCTATATATTGCATTGTCTGTTTTTTCTTTAGTTTCACACTTCAATCCTTCTACCTACTACTCGGACATAGTACTTCAGAGAAATCTGTAAAGTAGTAGTCTTTAACACTGTAGTCTTTAGTAGTCTTTAACTACTAAAGTAGTCTTTAACATCTTTAACACTGATTTATAGATTGTATCCATCTACACTGTGGTGCATTTTCTGAATCTCATGTAATCCTTAGCCCAAGATTGGGTACTTGTTAAGTCTTTTCTAGCTGGAGATACCCTACTAACTTACTATGTCTCTTCCAGAAAAAAGGTTGTGTAGAGATAAATGGCTCTCATATGTAGAGATTTAATACAAAGGCATGTTACCATGGATAGAATACACAGACACAGGGATGACAGGAAATCTTTAAGAAGTGAGGAAAGGAATATTTAGATATTTTCTTTGAGATATTATGATAAAGGTGGTGAAGTCTCTTAAGATGGTGAATCTCATCATTATGACTAAATGCTTAGTGATGCTGTGAATTAACTTTGGTTGTAAAGCCTCTGATTTCTGGATGTTTTGGATCTGAACTTATCCCCCCCTTTTATAAGATTCCTAATGAACTGAATAATTTACAAAATTACAAGCTAAAACCACAGCTGTTAAGTTTTCACACTGATTTTGAAGGTTTCTCTTACTGTAGTTGTTGCCTGAAAATACCCTGGCAGAATGTGAGGATTTGAGGGATATGTAACAGTAACATACACCCTGTGACCTTTGCAGGTCAAATGTGCATCCCAACATCTTAAAGCTTTATGATTATCAAAGGATGTTTCTTCCCCTCTTGCTTCCCCAGTGGCACACCAATATTTCTCTCTCTGGCCTTTGCAGATGAAAGAGACATCCATTACACTACCCTCTGGGCATAATGAGAGGTGGGCTGTGCAGCTAGGGAAACCAATTTTATGTATTTGTCACACTTTTGAGAGAATATTTACATATTGTTGCCCAGCAAATTTATATCATGTTGATCTGTGGTCATTCATAGGTCAAATCCAAATAAAATAATTTATGTATGACATTCAAAATAAATAGTATGCTTAGGATTTGTAAAAGATGTAGGTAAAGGCACAGAATCTACCTATGCTAAATTAACATTAGAAAGTTTCTTACCCCATTGTCTTGCTCCTTGCTTCTGTCAAGGCTACAGTCATGGGGTTTCCAACTCTATGTCTAGCTTATGTCCCTGGATGCATTTATAAAGAGAGAGTGCTTCCATGAGAGAAGTCACCCAGGAGAGGACACCTCCCAACAAGATCTTCCTTTACAGAGTTCTTTCAGAGGTGTAACCAAATCCTCTCTGTCTTAGCAGAACATGTGATGCTATCCTTCTCCATTGTAGGAGATCCTGACAGATACAGCCTTTACCCTGAAACGCAGCCTTTTCTCTTCTATAGGTTTCATCAGTCGACAAGGGAAGAGCTACTGATGTCATCTGTCTGGATTTCTGTAAGGCCTTTGATATAGTCCCCCACAACATCCTTCTTTCTAAATTGGAGAGATATGGATTTGATGGATGGACTAGTTGAGGGATAAGAAATTGGCTGGATGGCCATATCCAGAGAATAGTGGTCAACAACTCAATGGCTGGATGGAGATTAGTGATGAGTGGCATCCCTCAGGAGTCCATTTTGAGACCAGTACTGTTTAATATTTTCATCAGTGACATAGACATAGACAATGAGATTGAGTGCATCCTCAGCAGATTTGTAGGTGACATCAAGCTGAGTGGAGCGGTTGACATGCCTGAGGGATGGGATGCCATCCAGAGGGACCTGAACAAGCTCGAGAAGTGAGGTTCAACAAGGCCAATTTGCAAGTGCAAGTTCCTGCACGTGAGCCAGGGCAAACCCTGATATCAATACAGGCTGGGAGATGAAGGGATTGAGAGCAGCCCTGTGGAGAAGGACTTGAGTGGATGAGAAGCTTGACATGAGCCAGCAATAGAAGTGTGGCCAGCAGGTCAAGGGTAATGATTCTGCCTGTCACCTGATCTTATGAGACCCCACCTGCATCCAGCTCTGGAGTCCTCAGCACAGGAAAGACATGGACCTGTTGGAGATGGAGTTAATTTTTCTTTTTAGTAACTAGAATAGAGCTGCATTTTGGATTCAGTATAGGATTTTCAATTATTAAACTATTTTTATCTCAACCTACGAGTCTCCCTTCACCTCTCCAACATTTCCCCATTCCCTGGGCAGGGGAGGGTGAGCGAGCAGCTGGCTGAGTTTAAACCATGACACTGATCTGGTTGAAGATACCCCTGCCCATGACAGGGAGGTTGGACTAGATGACCTTTAAAGGGTCACACAAACCCTTCTGATTCTATGATCTCTTTTTTGATTATTAATTAATCTCTTGCTGTACTTGACTGACCAGTTTACTTTCTAGCTAACTGTAGAATTTAAATAGGAGAAGTCTATGACTTATTTTTATATATTAGCGGGAAGTATTTTTCCACAAAATCTTAATTCTGTATTAGGCTGTAAACTAACAAACTTTCTTGGCATAAGGACGTTATGATATACTGGGAGACTAGTGCAAGCCTGGAAGTGTTTTCACAGAAAGGGTGTGGAATCTCCATGCTTGGAGACATTACAAAGCCCTGAGCAACCTGTTGTAATTTTGCAGTTAGTTCTGCTTTGAGCAAAACTTCAGCTTCCAGAGGTGCTTCCCAACCTGGATTTATCTCTATCATTTATTCAAATAAGATACACATCAGTATCTGTTTACTAGTTGTTACTGACATTAGATGTTATTATGATTAAACATTTTAGGGTGGATTTGGGATAAACTCAGAAGACCTAGAGGAGTTATGTATTTGTTTCACTTCTGTTCCTTCTGTTGTTGCTGGTAGAATTCTGGTGGACAGTGAGAAATGTCCAAATATTTTTTTGTTCTGAGGGAATACATCTCTAGTTGCCAGAATAGCCTGTCACTTGGGCAAGGCTGTTAGGGAAGTTTTATGTAGAAGAACCTTGGAATCTAGTAGAAAAAGGTGTTTCAGAAACAAGCTGTTTGACATTAATTGCTACATGACAAAATTGTTTTGCAGATCATTGAAACAGTTTCCATTCATGTACTTTCTCAGCTTCTACTTGTTGACATGTTGTTTTTGACATGGGTAGACATAGCCCTGAGAAATCTGGTGTAGTTGATAATGGTCCCTGTTATGTTGATGGTTGGACTAGATGATCTTCAAGGTCCTTTCCAACCTAGATGGTTCTGTGATTCCATGGCACAACATAGTATCAATAGGAGGATGCATGTAAATGTTGAGGGATAAAATTTAAGGTGAAAATTTAAAATGTGAAAAGACAAAGCAGATCAAATGATGAAATATTCTTAAGCTTTTACTGCTTAGCTCATTTGGACCAGACAAGCTAATTGAAAGTATTTCCATTTGTATTGAAAGTATTTCCAATTGTACCTTCCACTATTTTATCTTCTTTTGTTTGTTTCTTTGTTTGTTTGTTCCCCCCTCCCCAGTCATGCTTAATCAAAAATAACTTGCAAATACTTTGTATTTACTTGCCTTTAGCATGAAGATTTTAAGATCACTTCCCAGACAGAGTCATGTACATTGAGAAATAAGCTACTCTCTTCAGGACATGGCTAAGAACAAATACATTTGTCACAGAGTAGCTGACACACTGCAGCATTGCTCCCAACTTCAATTTCCAGTAACTTTTCTGCCAATACTTACATTTATATTGCCCAAGATTGTCCTACTATATCTGGCTAATGAAGAACAACATGTACCCACTCAAAGTATGGGCTCATTCAGTAAAAAGTGGTATTGTCATCCATAAATAGGTATCCAGTTATTTTTAGAAGCGTTGACTCATTTAATTTCAATTAAACACATTTTAGCAACTCAATTTCAAAATATAGTGAATGTGACTTAAATTTATTTTTTAACTAGTGAATGGCATTTCCAAGAATAATGTAACTAAGTTAAGGTTTAGAAACGATTTTACTGATTAACTGTGTCTTTGTATAAAAATAATATCCTCCTACATCCCCCTAGTGGCTATAATGTTAATTCCTGTATTTGTTACTGACCAATATTTCACAAGTACTTGCTGCTATATGTCAATCCAAGACTTTATTGCAAGATTAGGTACCTCAAACCATATATATATACCTCATTTCCACTCCAGTAAGTCTCAGAAAAACTTATAATTATACTTCATACAGTCAGAATCGGCCCATGATAAAAATTAAATAAGGAACAAGATTAGAATGCCTTCTCTTCTCTCTCTGAATATTGCACCCCTCTTCCTGAAAGGGAAAGACATGCTCTTGCAGTGGATACTTCTCTTCCGAGTTCTTCAAAGGCTTATAGCTCTTCAGCAATGGATAGAATAGACAACTAAGAAGATGATCTTCTTTAGATATTATCAGTCAATCCTCATCAGACTACAAGTGTCCAGACTTCTGTACCTCATCTGTTAGAGAACTGGAGGTAATGATGCTTATCTACTTTCCTGGAGTGTATATATACCTTAATGATTGTAGGGTGTTCAGATGCTACAGTGATGGGAGACACAAAAATCCTGGTAGCTGGTGAATGACAGTGGACGTTTACACGATTCAGATTGTAGCTTCTCCAATCTTTGCATTGTGCAGAGACTGAATATCTTTGCTGTTTTTGGCTGAAATCTGAGACATGAGGTAATTTTGCATGTATTGGCTACCATAGTTACAACAGCAAAATTTATAAATAAAAGTAAGAAATGCTGACACGGCAGTTCAAGTGGAAAAGTTCAACTCTGATATGGTGTTGAGTTAGGTCAAAAGTCCTAAACATGATGGACAGACTGTTGAGAATTCTGGACACATTAACAACAGAAAGTCAAGCCTTAAAATGCCATGTACTGCCTCAGTCTATCTCATCATCTGCCTTCTCGAAACCAGAAAAATTTGAAATTAGAGATCACTGGTAATATCTGCATTTCTAAGGAAGAGAAAACCTAGCATGAAATTCAGTTAAGGATAGGGAGCCCAGCTACTCTACAAAATTCAGAAAAATGCTGAGACATTTACTTCCAAAGTAATTGATACTAGAATGTACATTATTCAAACAAAACTGAGTAGAAAGGCAATCAGATTATCCAAAATCTCAAAGTTCTCATACTAACTGCCAATATTACAGAAACACCCCTTTAAGATCCTCACATATAAGGTTCTATTTTCCATAGTCATCCAGTTAGTTGCCTTTGCTTTATGCAAATCAAGCTATCAGCCTAAGCAAAGATTACTGAAATCAGATCAGAAGTGTTGATCAGCTAATGCAGGCAAACTGAATTTCGCAGAATGATGAGGACAAAAGTGAACTTGGTGGTACAGGCAATCAGTTCAGACTGGTGTAGCTTCATATATGTATACCATTTTGCATAAGTGCAAAGGACAGAAAATATTACATACAGAAAACAGGTACAGCAAAAGAACTCATTTCAAAAAACCCAGGACAAATATTGTTCATGAGATCATTTGCAGAGTGATAAATGACAATTCTCTATGTTTTATTTCAATAAAAATTTTGTAAAATTTTTTTGAAAAAATTTGTAGTGCAACTATATTTCACCTTTCAATAAGGTGAGATTAAAATGTTCAGGTTTGAAATTTAATGCTTTCTTTATTAATACATTACCTGAAATTTAGGCTAAGGGCCAATGGATATGAAGCCTTTCCAAACTTCTTATTGCATGTCCAGAAACGTCTAACTACTTAAAAGCTTCAAGACTTACTAAACAGAGACCTTAATACAGTGATCCTTGTTTGACTATGCAACCCAAAACTTACAGAAGTTGGAGTATAATACACTTGAATAACACTAATAATGTATGGCAGCAACAGTAAATCTCAAAATTCTATAAAAAAATCACTGACAAATAAAGTGAGGTTACACTTTGCATAGATGACCTACTGAATTTTATTACCTAATTCTTTCAGCATACAAAAGTACATACAGCTACCTGGAGGCAAAATAAATCTAACCATATCTGAAAGTGCAAACATCAAGGTTCTTCACTTTCACAGATAAAATTAAATATTTTGGAATCAAGGATCCAAATAAATTAGAACAGGCTTAATATTCATAGTTATGCAACCTATCCACTCATAGCTAGCACTCACCAGTTGTTAAAGAAAGACAGTGGTGGCAGTGTTTCATTTTGCCATTGAGTCATTTGTACATATAATTTGAAGAACTGGAAAAAAATGTGCAAATCATTCTCTGAATTTTCTTGTCCTGAGCAGCCTGAGTATAATTACAATGATGCCATCTATAGCAAGGTCACCTGTTACTGTAAGTGGTTGGACATCATACAAGCTGTCTTTCCAGTCCAGCATTCGTATTACAGTACTGAGCAACTTTTAATGAGAAAGTATTTTAAAATCCCTTAGGTTTCAGTGGTGGTAATATCTCATCCAGTGATTTTAGAACACTAGAACTTGCTAATCTCAAACTTTTCTTTGAAATTCCTAAAAATTAAATTAATTTAGTTGGTACTTTGGGTGTGTATGTGTGTACGAGTGCATGTGTGCGCACACAACCACATATAATTATGGCTCTTATTGTCTCCATATAAACTTATTAAACAATAAAAATAAATCCACCCCCCAAAAAAGAAATAATTGTTATGCAAAGAATTAGGAAAATTTAGCAAGAGATTTTGTAAGTTTTGGAATAATGAGTAGCAAAATCTCTTACTTCTTATAGACCCCTAGAAGCTAGCCTGTTATCACCTACAAATTATCAGAGACTGAAGAATCCATGCTATGAAATAGAATTACTGCTTTAGTATATTGATGTCTAGAAGAAACCAGAAAAGATGCAGAACATGACCTGAAGGCTATGCACACATTTATATTTGGATATATATATATATATATATATATATATATATATATATATATATATATATATATATATATA
>NW_020799142.1:9991247-10014222 GCF_003259725.1 Athene cunicularia | reverse complement strand
ATATATATATATATATATATATATATTCAAGACAGTCATAGATCTTTATTATGCCCAGATGGTTTATTTCATCTCATCTTTAAGTCATTTAATATATATGTGTTTAGTAGTTGAAAGGAAGAAAAACAAAAGGAAAAGCCCCTCAGTTATCTCCTTGTTTTCTAATTCCACATGGGTGTATGACATTTCTCATTTCTAGAAAGAACACAGAACTCAACTGGGAATATGTTCAATTCAGATTAATTTGCATATGTGCTTGTTAGATGAGAATCCAAGTACGAAACTCTACAAATGTTTGTTGATATGTCACTGATCAATGTTAACCTTCCAAAAAAAATATTAGTATTTCAAAGCAGGCATATTCTAAATTATGTTGACACAATAGAGACTTGATTGACTTAGAGCAATCTTGCAGCATATTACTTTTCAAATTATACCTGGCATGACTTTTGTAGACAGGGGGATAAATAAATGTGCATAACAAATTATTAAAAGCACTACAGTCAATAAGGTATCTCTTGTTTTCATATGAAAACTTCTACACACACAGAATCCCAAAACAATTCAAGTAATTGTGTGCGTTCCTCATGCACCTAAAATAAGAATAGTATTTTAAAAATAAAACAGTATCCTTCACAAAGCTATTGTGGAAAGATACATATTTAAGTTACAGAAGTCCCTCAGGAATTTGTTTGCCTTTGTTTGCATTTGAATTTCATAATGAAGTAAGAAATAATTTATGGACAGATTGAGGCATGGAGAAGTGGCAGTGCTACAAGTCAGCAGTCTCAGGACAGTGGTGCTAGCGTCTGCAGTCATTGAGAGAGAGACATATGAAATTCTCATCATTTAGAAGAAATTACTAAAAACTGCTCAATATATGCCCCACTTAAGCAAGAAACATTAAGACCAAAGTGGGAAAGCCACCAAGTCACTGGAGCCACAGTTCACTGGCTGTTTTTATGTTTGTGACACACATTAGAGTTCACATTGTTATTATTTAATTTAATGAAAAATCACTAATTTATTAGTCCCTTTTTATATAAAGAATCCAAATCCACCTCCAATTATACTTTTATCTGCATAATTGTCAGATGAAACTCATGCTGAGTCTTCTGCAAAATGAGAAATAGTATTTAAGTTGTAACCTTATTCAAACATTGAGCAGGAGGACAGATTAGATGAGCTCCAATGGTCCCTTTTGGTTTGGATTATTTTACTATTCTATACATTGTTACAGTGCATCTTTGCTGTTTCTAGAAGGCACCAGGCCAAGAGAAAAGCTAGCCAAACTGACTAAGTTCCTTCCTCACTGCTACATTTTCTTGGATAATTAAATTAAAATTGTATATAAGTTTTAGGAGCAATTGTGGAGAATGGTTTTAGCTTAAAGAGTAGGTATGAATTTGGATGCATACTTGACATCTCTTAGGCTTCAGGGGTGGCTTCAGTTAGACAACGATTTTGTAATCAAGTGCTTGTGGCATTGAAAGGTGAGAAGGGTGAAAGAGACTTCCTTTCTTATATACTTAAATGCTCCTTTATTTCATGAAAAGCAGAAAGAAGGATTTAGAGATATTTACTCTCAAATATAGTACTAATCAAACAGGCAGAGATTTTAATATGAGAAGTAGGAGACATAAACTTCAGTCTCTTTAGAGACAGAAAATAATTGAAATTGAGTCCCACACATTCACAGTAAGTAATCCAGTCATAGGTTTTGTGGTAAAGTATGTTCACCACTCCTGCTACTATGCTGAACCATAGTAGTGTAGTTTAAGACACAGAGAAATACTTTCAAACTTTAATAAGCTTGGGCATGAGCCAGAAACCCAACTGCTTCCCACTAGAAAGCCCTGATGTCCTCTGTGTGTGTCCATTAACAGCTACTCAAGCACTTCGGCATTTTCTGAGGAAAACATTGGCGGCCCAGTCCACCAGGTACTTCTGAGTTCAGAAGTAGCCGAACTGGCACTTGGGAATCCATGTTTTCCCCTTCAACACCTAAGTTTATTTATACATCTAAGCATTGGTGCATAAAATAGGGCTAAATTTATGGAAAGAATTAACATGACCTGTTATGAAGGCATATGAAAGAAAGGAAAAACCCATCACTCAGTTTGATAGTGATGAGAGGATGATTCTAACAGAGGAAAGTGCTCTCTATAATGAAGGAGAAATAGCTCCCAGTGGAAGGGAGACCAAAGGTCAAAGGAAAAGCTCTTTAGTGAACAAGATGTAAGAAGCATTCACTTGGCTTCACTAATTTAATGTTCTGCGTACCTCTGTCTTTTAAAATTGGTGTAGCTTTTCCCCAGTAGCTCTGATGTGCCAAAAAATCGAAATTATAAATTCTGCTCTAGTTTCAAGGAGAGTTACTTCAGCTCAGATTAATTGTTAGGAAGAGCAGTTTTGCTTTCTTTTGAAATATGTCCCATTCCTTTCGTCTTGGAAATGGTTCCTAAGAGAAGAACCACACTGGGGACTGACAAAAATAGATATGATTTTCCTGAGCATTGCAGGCAATACAAGGAAAATATATTTTTCAGTGGTGAGGAAAAGAGGGCTCCCTCCTACAATTCCTAGTACAGTTCCTAGATCTGAGGGAGTTGGTCTTGCATGGATAAAGAAATCCTTCCCTGAGGATAGAAAAGAGTTTTTTTACTCTAAGGCACTTCTCTCTGTCAAAGGGAGTAGAAAAGAAGAAAGAAACCAGCAATCAATTTCAGCCAAGGAAAGATATGTCTGAATTCATTAGGCTGAGAAGGTTTCATTGTGTAGCTGTTCTAAAAGATTAAGTAGCATGGCTGACTTCAGACTAAAGGACCTGAATTAGAATTACAAGATTCACTGATATAAGTGACTGACAACAGACTGCAGATTGTATTTTATAGGCCAGTATAATATCCTGTCCTGGTGTAAAGGTGACTCAACAGGCCAACAGTCAGAGAAAAGTATTTAAATATCAGAATCCATCCTGCTGAAGTTGAACAAAACTGAAACTGCATCTGCAAATCAAAATATGAGAAAAGAACTATCTTTTGCTCAGAGGCAGTGTTTAAATTTAAGATGGCAGAGCTCAAAAGTCACAAATGTTACTGGAGTTTTTCAGATAATAGCCTGCAGTGCCTGTTGGAAAAATATCTATACTCCAATCTCCTGCTGGGCACAACTAAAGAAAATATTTTGAAAATCAGCACTGGTTTGGCATGATTATCTCTCTGTTCTCTGACTTATATGCAGGTCCAAAAAAACCCCACACCTGAAGATCTCCATCTATACTAAAATCTCCACCAATTTCCACAGGAAGAGCAAGGCAGTTTGTTTCAGCATTCTTAGGTACTTTTCTTCACAACAAAAGACTGGGATACTCAGTACAATCAAATACAGTAAGTGTGAGAGTAGTAAGAGAAAACATTAATCTAGACTACATCTCATTCCAAGAAAGAAGTCACAGCTTATGATTCATAGACAGAGAGCTAAGGTCAGACAGGGCAGGATCACCTCTGTATTATAGGACACTACTTTTGAGGTGTTTAAGTTATCATTCAACTCAGAAATAATTTTTGTGAAGATTCAAATTTTTTAATCTGTGGAGGACAGAACTCAGTATTCCAGCATGAGTCTCACCAATGACACATGGAGAGGCAAATAATTGTTGCCCTTATCTTTTTTAAATATCCAAAAATTTGGTTTGCATTTGCTGCCACAGTATCATCCCAGGAGTTCATATAAAGATAACTATCCTTATATGTCCATGAATTTTCCCGTTTCCCAATTAGAGACTGCATTGTGCATATATCAATCATACTTTCTGACTTCATGACATTGTGACCAAATGTCTGACACCACACTTTGTTTGGAAGGACCTACTTTACCAAAGTATGCAGGTGACTATTTTCAATATTTACTCTTCCACCCACTTTAAATAATCCCATAATGTCAGATATTTATAGCCTACTTCTAGGTCACTGATAGAAATGTTGAAAAGAAATTCAACCCTTTCAAAGATGAATCCCCCCAAATTTTTTGAGATCCACCAGTCAGTTCCTAATGTTTGTTGATGTTTGATCTATCAATATTAAAGAACAGTAACATTTTTAAACAGGATTTTATGCAATAATGAATTAACCCTTAATAAAAGCTTAGTGATTACAACCATGACATTATTTTTATTAATTTGTCTTACAGTTCTCTTGGAAAAAAGAAATTATACTTGACAAGCTTTGTTTTCATTAAATTAAAATTATGGAGATAATTGTATTCTAATTCTTTCTCATCTGAACACTGTGGCAGCTTTTCAGTTATTTTCCCTCAAACTAGTAAGATTTCAGTTGGCTTGTAAAAACGTATACATTATCAATGTATCTAACTTCCTTAAACACTGATCTAATTCTTTATAATCTTTAGTAGTGACTCCAATATTCAAAAGTCAGACAGGTTTTTGCAATAGTAGATACAAGTTTCCTGGTAGCATCTAGTTATAAATCAGTTTAGGCAGAAATCCTCTACAGTTGCTGAGATATCACTCACTGAGTGACTTATTTAAAGAAGTGTTTACAATGTATGGGGTGCTTTGAATATAAGATAAGATAATATAATATATAAAAATTATCATTGTTGACCACTCAGCTATCCTACTTAATATACAGTTTTGCCTCACCCTCCTTACCCTTGTATTACAGGCTCATGCTTCAAAGGTTATTCTTCCAGAAGCATCCATCCCTTCCCAAATCAAATATAAATGCAAAGAAACAGAAGAGGTAAAATTCATATAGAATTTCCTCAAACATAAGACTGGCTTCGCAAAGTGGACTCCATAAAGTAGGTATGTGTAAATGTCTCCAATTTAGTGCATAGCAATGCCCTTACTTTCACTGCAATGCAATCGGATCATGCATCTTACCCTTAGGGCAAGTGATTGAATTACATGTTCCTGTGCCCCAAACCAGAGCTTATTCCCACCACGTAGTACAGCCACTTCTGAACAGCAGTTTGGGGAGGAAGTGCTAATGTGTCATGCTGTTGGGGTCTATAATTGCATACATTTATAGAGAAAATGTAATGGGGAAATGGAGGAAGACTGAACAAAAATGGGACTTGTTATGTCTCTGTCCCTACTATTTGGAAAAGTAACAGTTGATTTCAGCTCAAGAAGCCATACTACAATAAAACTATCATAATGACTAGCATAAAAGGATGTTTTTAAGCCAACAGGAGAGAATCTTCAGCAAATAAGTAAAAACATAAGATAACGTCTCTCATAATTTATGAATATGTCAACAGCAAAAGAAAGACCAGGGAGAGCCTCCATCCCCTGCTAGACACAGGAGGAAATGGCAACGAGTGACGAGGAAAAGGCTGAGGTGCTTAATGCCTTCTTTGATTCAGTCTTTAATAACAAGACTAGTTGTACTGAGGTAATCCAGCCTCCACAGCCAGAAGACAGAGACTGGCAGAACGACCCCTGCAATCCAGGAGACAGTCAGTGACCTACTGCATCACACAGACACACACAAGTCTATGGGACCGGATGGGATACACCCGAGGGTGCTGAAGGACCTGGCTGGGGTGCTCACCAGGCCACTTTCTATCATTTACCAGCAGTCCTGGATGACCGGGAAGGTCCTGACAGATTGGAAACTGGCCAATGTGACACCCAGCTATAAGAAGGGTCAGAAGGATGATCTGGGAAATTACAGGCCTGTCAGCTTGACTTCGGTGCCTGGGAAGCTGATGGAGCAGCTCATCCTAAACACCATCATGCAACACATGAGAGACAATCAGATGCTCAGGCCCAGTCAGCATGGGTTTATGAAAGGCAGGTCCTGCTTGACAAACCTCATCTCCTTCTATGACAGGACGACCTGCTTATTGGATGAGGGAAAGGCTGTGGATGTTGTCTACCTTGACTTTAGTAAGGCTTTTGAAACCGTTTCCCACAGCATTCTCCTGGCAAAAATTGCTGCTCGTGGCTTGGATGGACACAGGCTTTGCTGGGTAAAAAACTGTCTGGATGGCCGGGCCCAAAGAGTTGTGGTGAATGGAGTTAAATCCAGTTGGCGGCCGGTCACGAGTGGTGTCCCCCAGGGCTCGGTTTTGGGGCCACTCCTGTTCAACATCTTTATTGATGATCTAGACGAGGGGATTGAGTGCACCCTCAGTCCGTTTGCAGATGACCCCAAGTTGGGTGGGAGTGTTGATCTGCTCGAGGGTGGGGAGGCTCTGCAGAGAGACCTGGACAGGCTGGAGCCATGGGCTGAGCCCAACTGCAGGAGTTTCCATAAGGCCAAATGCCGGGGGCTGCCCTTGGGCCACAACAACCCCCAGCAGCGCTACAGGCTTGGGGAGGAGTGTCTGGAGAGCTGCCAGTCAGAGAGGGACCTGGGGGTGTTGATTGACAGCCGGCTGAAGAGAAGCCAGCAGTGTGCCCAGGTGGCCAAGAAGGCCAATGGCATCCTGGCTTGTGTCAGCAATAGCGTGGCCAGCAGGGACAGGGAAGGGATCTGACCCCTGTACTCGGCACTGCTGAGGCCGCACCTCGATTCCTGTGTTCAGTTTTGGGCCCCTCACTACAAAAAGGACATTGAATGACTCGAGCATGTCCAGAGAAGGGCAACGAAGCTGGTTCAGGGTCTGGAGCACAGGTCGTACGGGGAGCGGCTGAGGGAACTGGGGGTGTTTAGTCTGGAGAAGAGGAGGCTGAGGGGAGACCTCATCGCCCTCTTCAGCTCCCTGAAAGGAGGGTGCAGAGAGCTGGGGATGAGTCGCTTTAATCAAGTAACAAGTAACAAGTGATAGGACAAGAGGGAATGGCCTCAAGTTGTGCCAGGGAAGGTTTAGACTGGATATTAAGAAGCATTTCTTTCCAGAAGGGGTTGTTAGGTGTTGGAATGGGCTGCCCAGGGCAGTGGTATGTAAATGTTATCTGTAAATAAGTATGGAACAAAAGCCCAGCATTTTTATATCAGTAGGCAAAAAATGCCAAAAATATCTCACTCTGCAGTGAGACAGTAAGAAACACAAAAGACAAAAATGAGTCACTATTGAAATTACCCTGCCTCTGTGAGAAGCCAGATAGAGGTAGAATATATGACAGTCACTAGCCAGCATGAGTGAGGGAAGCCCACACCAAAATAAAACTGTTCCAAAACACGAATATTGTGAAATGCATAAGGAGAACTTTGAGTCTTTTGCAACACTTGACGGAAATAATTTTATGTATTTTACAAAATCGACAGTACTGAAGCTGCAAAAATTCTTTTGGTTCTGTAGAAAGACAGTGACTTGAAGGAGATAAACTAAAACAGAATTTCATTTCCATCTCTCTGCAAAACTGATGGCATTTGTACCATTCCAAGGTTATATGAAAGTACAGATAAATTTTACATTTCTACTGAGATTTTTGCTTTTGTTTAAAAAATATATAGGAAGTTTTTCTCTTAGTAGCTAGAATAGTCTTTGTCCTAACTTCTAGTAGAATAGCTGGAGTGATAGCACTGGGCTGTTGTGCTGTTGTGCTGATAGTTTTTTTTCTGGGTAAATAAGCTTCATCTGGAATCTATATTTGGTGGTAAGTGGTATCAGATGAAAATTTTCTTGTCTTGCTAAAATGCAGCACAATATCTAGATTTTTATCTCTTTCAGCAGTGTTCCTTGCACTCAGTGTGACTGCCAGGAACTAGAACAACAACTAGGAGGTTTTGTTTTGATGGTCCTTAAAGCTGAAGGGTTAATTCTTATGTTTTGGCCTTCATTTAGTTCCTTGCTGAGGAAGTATGTATTTCTTATTAATTCTGCATTGTAAAAAAAAAATCAAAGTACATATTGCAGTGAACTATGGTTAACAGACACTGAAGATACGTTTTCTCCTCCTTTTAAAAATACTTATTTCTGCAGATGCAAAATCAACTGAGGCCTGGATGCCAGGAGGTTCACCAGTGGCCATCTATGATTCTTTATATAGACATTGTTTCAAAACTAGAACCAAACCCAAGAATTCTTGAAGAGCTTTTAAATAACGAGCTCGTGTAGATTACTAAGAAAAGGCTACTAAAGTAAGCCACTGAGTGAATTTGTACAAATAGTAAGAAACTGACTATGAAAACTTTCTGATGCCAAGAAAGTGGCAACTGATTACAAAAAAATCATAAATGTTTTCAATCTTATTAAAGAGCAAATTATAACGTTCATAATGGAATGGATGAGTGGCCCGAACTTTTCTCTCTCATTGCCAGACTCTGAAATCTAATTCTCCAGTTACCTGGTAATTGACTTATATTTGCTCTTTTTAGTATTTTAGTGCTTTGTATTTTAGTATTTTAGTGCTGTGTGGAATAATGCTGTGTTTAGTGCTGTGTGGAATAATGCTGTGTGGAATAATGCTGTGTGGAATAGTGCTGTGTGTATTTAGTATTTTAGTGCTGTGTGGAATAATGGCCCTGTGTATTTTGAAGGCTTACCTGCAGAGGTAACAAAACTCAAAATAAACTCCTAACACGTGGCACTTGATGATGCTGCTCTTGGAAGGAAATCTTGATGGCCTTAGAAATCTGTGTTCCCTTGAGTGAGGTTAGAGAGGAGAAACTATCCAGAGAATAAGCAGGAGAAACTGTCATTGATTTATTGCCTTACAGAGATGATTTATTTTTTCTGATTTCCAGTTGCATCTCTTAGACTCTGTAACACAGTGCAATAATTCAAAATGAAAGCTTTAAAGGACACTATTTGGGCAACCCTTAGCCTGTCCTGAAAATATTCCTAAAGCACATGCTAACAAGGGATTTCAGGAGATCATCATACCCAACATCTTGAACCAAACTATTTAATCATAACTGGCAGCATGCATGTCTTGCCTGGTTTTTTAGAACAGTCGTAATTCACTAATTTACTCTGAGGACTTAGAAGGTACTTTCCAATGTCTAACCAAAGTCTCCTTCACAATTTGAGTTCATTACTTCTCATCCTTATCCTAATGACAAGTTCAATTTGCCAAGAGTCAATTGAAATAATTTGTATTAGATCAGTGATTTGTATTAACCACCAAGTGAGAAACTACAACTGGTTCATTGACACACTTCTGCTGTCTGATATCCTCTGTGAAAGAAAAGAACTTTGTCATATTTCTCACATACATGCTATATCCTTTTACTGTCTGTTTCTTTTAGTAAAGAGAAAAGTGATCTCTCATATATATATATATATATATATATATATATATATATTCAAAGGGTTTACTTAGAAGACTAACCTAGGGAACATTTAGAAGATATGAATCAAATGAGCACGATGTACTATTACCTTATGTGATGATACGCAACATTCACCATGGGACAAAGACACTGATGAATCTGATACATCAACAATATTTACATATTAATTCCTGAAGAAACTGACAGCCAGTTCAACTGAAACCAAGTAAGAGCTACAGCATGTAAATAAGATTAAATTAACATGAATGCTTCAGTACTCTTCACAACTTGGGAGAAGGAGCTAGGGTAAAATCAAAACAAGACTAAGGGAGATGCTTCTGCACTTCAGTCTTCTTTAATTGGTTTATTTACCAATTTTGTTGGCAATATACCTTCTACAAATTTGCATTAACTGGTGTGAAGAAAATTAGATTTGAAACAAGCAGGCATTTAGCAACAAAACTCTGTGCCCTTTCCAAAATTCTGTCTGTTTACATGTTTATTTCATGAAATCAAGATTTTTTATTTTAGCAGCCTAGTGAACACACTTCAAAGAGGCTGAGAAAACTGGGTCATCTTATACTCTAAATGTTCTGGTTTTAAACCTGTACAAATTCTGTTAAGACAGGCACTCATTAGAGCAAGTGTAGTTATAAGTTCATTGTCATCTTTTGTTTTTGAGGGGTGTTTTTTTCTGTATTTGCTCTAAAAGAGGCTCCCAGTTTAATGAAGAGCTCTTGAATCTCCATTTTATATAATTTCTTTACCCCTTTTACTTTTCTCTTATATTACAAAATAGATCTTCCTATTGAAAATAATATTTTGTAATTTTAAAGTTGGATAGGTTGGAGTAGTCTAAAATGGCTTTGAAATCGGGATACTCAACTTGATATAATTAGGACTACCCTATAAAACCGATTAAGACTCAGGTCTGTAATAACGGAATTCTGTACATATGTAAAACAAACAAATAAACAAATCCCAAACAATTACTACATAAATTTTCACTGCATAAACTTGTGTAAACCCAAGTGCTTATTATCAATCTCCATTATGTTGACAGAAAAAAACTCTTAGATTTCCCTAGTTGTCTGAAATAGATAACATCTACGTGTAGTAATATAGGATATCAGTATAATTTTGTTGTCAAATGTCCAGATCAGTTGGAAGTGTCCCAATACATATACATTGTAACAGTTCTCTTAGATGTGAAACACTTCTAGAATTTACAAAAAAAAAAAACCCGCAAGAACTTAAAAACCCAATGAATATTTCAGCACAGTGACATTTTAGAAAACTAAGTAATTTCATTTCCAAACCTCTTAAAAGTGAACTCAGTTTTAACTAGTTGCATAGTCACTGGAATACTAGCACATAATGAAAGTTTTAACCCTCAGACTGGACAGGATTCCTGAACAATAATGAATCATTAAAGCTCTAAGATTTATTTTAAAAAAGACTTCAGAGTTGACCTCTGAGTTGATCCATTCTATGCACACAATACTGGAATTAAAAGCTGTGCAGGGTCTAAGTATTAAAGCTTTATTTGCCAGAGAAACACTACCTTCCTTGTTCTATAGTAGGGTAATTCTTCCCCTTCTCTCTCAAATACAACTAAGTAATCATGTAAATATATACAACTGAGGAATAGCAAATCATAGAATCATAGAATATTTTGGGTTGGAAAGGACCTTAAAGATCATCTAGTTCCAATCCCCTTGCCATGGGTAGGGACACCTTCCACTAGATCAGGTTGTTCAAAGCCTCATCAATCCAGCCTTGAACACCTTCATGGGGGGGACATCCACAGCTTCTCTGGACAACCTGTTCCAGTGCCTCACCACCCTCACAGTAAAGAATTTCTTCCTTATATCTAATCTAAATCTACCCTCTTTCAATTTAAACCCATTACCCCTTGTCCTATCGCTACACTTGCTGATAAAGAGTCCCTCCCCTTCTTTCTTGTAGACCACCTTGAAGTTCTGAAAGGCCACTATAAGGTCTCCCAAGACCCTTCTTTTCTCTAGTCTGAACAACATCAACTCTCTCACAGGGGAGGTACTCCAGTCCCCTGATCATCTTCATGGTCCTCTTCTGGACCCACTCGAGCAGGTCTGTGTCCTTTTTATGTTGGGGGCCCCAGAGCTGGACACAGTACTGCATGTGGGGTCTCATGAGGGAGCAGAGTAGAGGGGGAGAATCATTTCCCTTGACCTGCTGGCCACACTTCTCTTGATGCAGCCCATGATACAGTTGGCTTTTGGGGCTGTGAGCACACATTGCTGGTTCAACATCAGGTTTTCATCACCAACACCCCTAAGACCTTCTCCATGGGGCTGTTCTCAATCCACTCATTGCCCAGCCTGTGTTTGTGCATGGGATTACCCCAACCCAGGTGCAAGACCTTGCACTTGGCCTTGTTGAACTTCATGACGTTTGCATGGGCCCACCTCTCAAGCCTATCAAGGTCTTTCCCTTCACTTTCCTTTACAGCAGCACACAGCTTGGTGTCTTTGGCAAATTTGCTGAGTGTGCACTCAATCCCACTTTCCATGTAACCAACAAAGATGTTAAACAGTGGCAGTCCCGACAGTGACTCCTGATGAACATCACTCATCACTGGTCTCCATTTGGACATTGAACCATTGACCGCAACTCTCTGAGTGCAACCAACCAGCCAGTCCCTTATGTACCAAGTGGTCCATCCATCAAATCCATGTCTCTCCAATTGGGAGACAAGGATGTCATGTGGGACAGTGTCAAACATTTTGCACAAGTCCAGGTATATGATGTCAGTTGCTCTTCCTTTATTCAGCAACACTTTAACCCTGTCATAGAAGGCCATCAAATTTGTCAGACACAATTTGCCCAGGTCTTTCTTTTTTTATTTTTTTAGAAACTGGGGTTATGCTTGCCCTTTTCCAGTCAGCAAGAACTTCACTGGATTGCTGCAGCTTCTCAAATATGATGGATAGTGGCTTAGTCACCCCATCTGCCACTTCCCTCAGGATTCGCAGATGCATCTCATCAGGTCCCATGTAATTTTTCACCTTCAGATTCCTTAGATCATGTATTTAGGAGTAGCAGGGATTTAAAATCAGAATATGCAGGAAGAAATCATGGATGTCCCAACTGTCAGGTGGTGATTTCTTCCTCTGTGATAAAATTAATGAGAGGCATCTTTGGTACTGAAAACATCTAAGGATCTAAGGATGTTTCTCTCTATTCTGCATATTACTTTTGGGGTTTTTCTCATTTCTGTTCTTTTGGGTTTAGTTTGCCTGACTTTTATTTAGTCTTTATATTCAATTGGTCCCGGAACATAAATTAAAATGCCATAGGCAGCACACATCTGATGGTATGAACCAGAACAGAGGCCACAAAACAGTATTTCAGATTCAAATGGCAAAATGAATATTGTCATGTAGGCAATGATGAAGCCTCCTGGAGATCTACATCTGAGAGAATAGAACGTACAAAATTATGATTGTTTATTCCTTTATTAACATGGTCAGGTACTGCTATTAATTTGCTCTCACTGTGCGAATGTCTATCAATATTTTTGTTTGTTTATGGTCTCTTTTTCAGCTACGAGAACAACCTGAAGGAAATGGAAGTCACTTACACTCCTTATTTACTCCCACTGAGACACTAGAGATGCTTAGCTGACTACATGTTCATGGATTTTGTAAATGCTATTGTATAGTCATTATCTTTTCTTCTTCTCTTGTTGAATTGTGTGGTTAACATAATGCCCATTAAAAAAAAAAAATAAAAAATTTAGTCATCAGAAACATGCTCAGTTATGGTTTAGCTTAAAAAAGTTAGTGTGGTGTTTGTGAAGTGAAATCCTTGCTTTCTCAAATTAGTGAAGGTTTTACATCTGACTTCAATAATATTGATATTTTACTCACAGAAAAGATCTCTTGAAGTTCTCTATCCAAAGAGTCAGAATCACAAGTATGCCTTGATATAGGATTGTAAAACTTCAAACTTGTACCACAGAGAAGTGCATGTTTTAATTCATTCACTTCTTAATATACTAGCTCTATTCATAATTCTTACTGCTTTTACTGGACAGGAGAACCAGAGTAGGCTAACTGGAGTTTAAGATGTTAAATCTGCAGCTTTTTGAAACACAATAACAGCTAAATTTGCTTTTGGGAGTGGAAAAGGGGTTTTTTGGTAATATTTATTGTAATTATTAATACTAATGTAGTCATAATGGCATTTTTAAAATGATTCTGTTTCATACTTGAGTCAGTTTTGTATCTTTTCTGACTGCCTGTCTAGAAGGTTATTCCACACAAAGGATTTAATATAAAATGTCAAAACTGTATTATTCTTTTTCAGTTAATAGTTTGACAGCTGCCTGAAACTGTATAACAAAATTGATTATTCTTGTTTTGTCTTTATAATGATAAAGTTAATCTTCCAGCACAGCAATGGCTACAGTGTTCTGCTCTTTCTTGTATCCTTAGCAACACAACCTGTTGCCTTAATCAGACAGTTCTGTGTAATATAAATGTGGCATATCCTTTCTGAAAGGTTATGTAGCAACGATTCCTATCACTCAGTATAAATACAGCGAGCAGTTAAAGGGTTCGTTAGTTCAACAGAAACACATGTCATTTAGAAGGCCAATTGGTGTCATAACTCCAGCACATCTTCTTTAGAGCTATGCTTCAGCATGAAAGCCATAGTAAAACTGATCTCCAGGTCTTGTCTCTGATGTAGACAGCTTCATTATAAACTACAGATTGTGCTATATTTAAAATGTCAAACATTTTAAATTTAAATTTAGATTTTAAAAACTTTTTTTCTGTTTTGTATCCTGACATTTTGAAAATTATAGGGAAAATAATTCACTAAACTCAGGATGAGCCACAAATATATAAACAAGACAGAAGTACTATTAACATCCAGCAAAATATGGGAGATTAGTGTCTCACTCATATTTACTTTGTATGAATATGCAGAATGAAAAAGGGAAACAGCATTGATTTAAAAGATACTAAAATTATTAGATTTTTTTCACTGCTTCATAACTCACAGAGATGTCATTTTCAATAAGAAAATTACATAATTAACTCAAATGAAGAAAAAGACATTTAATATTAATGTTATCTCAGATAAAATATGTCTGATATTCTTTGAAAAGTTATAAAACAAAACACAGAAGCTTTCAGGGTACTGTTATAGCTGATAATGCAGGCATATTAAATCAAAAAGAAACCCCATACATAACTTTAAGAGGTAAAGGAGTGAAAAGGTGAAAGTTTTACTTTCTTGATGTTGTCAGTTCTAGGTAAATATTATAATCTTTTATATAAATAATATTTAGGACAAAAGTAAAGTGATTGCATTCTGTTCTTCAGCTCATAACAATGAGACTATGGTGAAACTTACCTTCCTTCAATAGTGATATATTTCTTGGTGTGTTTTTGTTAATCCAATTTTGCCCTATCTGACAGACATTCATCAGGGCATTCAATGGTACACCTCAAAGCAAAATAATCTCTGAGTACCAGACAAGACTGCCATTTGGAGGTGTGTTGTTTGGAGAGATGAGAAAGAAAGCCTTGATGATTCTTGCATTTTTCTTCCCACCCAATCAGGGTTCCATCTGTCAGACCTATCTTTCTATACAGGAGCAGAATAAAACCCTACCATGACAGACAGTTGAAATTCTCTGAAGTAGCTGGAGAATAATGGGGAACACCTTTCCATTGCAGAACTTGTAGCATGTTCACATTTATTCCATTTCTGATATGAAACACAATATAGAACTGTCATATCTCAGGTTATAAAACCATCTCATAAGCCTTCTCTCTTAGAAAAGCAGATAGCTCTGACTACCCCTATTAGCGGCCTTTGCCAACTGACTTTACATTGCTATCCAGCCAAGGCTAATTTGCTTATGGGTCTCTGAAAATGCTGTCAGGGCAGGAGTACAAACCACACCTGAGTTTGACAACAGTTGTTTTTAGCTGGGCCCTGCAGATGGTCAGCTCAAAGCAGCCAAATATAATATTTGTTGGATGAAGTATCTTTAACAGGAAAAGTAGAAGAATAAATACATTAATTACTCCAACTGACTTATATCATTAAACAAGTCAACATGAATGCATATTTGATGAAGCAGTAATGGAAAATACATGTAAAAGTTTCTACACAAAGTAAAACCAGAAAAAGAATACATTAGTGAAAGACTGGTTTACAAGAAACCTTCAAAACTCTTATTTAAGAAGTTCATTGTATTTAACTGAAGCCGACTTAAACAATCAACCTGTCTCTTTTCTAGATAGAGTTGAAAAACGTGCATGATGGATGAAGTATAGCAGAGAAAGATGGTAGAGAGAAACATGCATTAAACTTGAGAGCAATGAAAGGACAGATAATTCTTCTGAATCCTCTTTGTTCACAAAAGATTAAATGCACCTCACTTTCTGAGACAGAAACCAGACCACAAGATCACAAAATATAAATTTTTTTTTTTTTTTTTTTTTTTTTTTTTTCTCTTTTCCTCCACTGAAATGCTTTTTGACAAAATGAGCAGGCAAGCTATGTACTCACTGGTTTTACCATATAATTACATTCAGGATGGTATATTGATGATTATCTTCTAGAGGCTAAATTTAAGGAACAAACATCTCTGACACAGTATTCATTATAGCTGTGGGTGCTGCAGTCTAAACTGGGGACAGGGACAAAAGCAGACTCCAGAGCTTTGTTTCATCCCAACATATTACAACAGATCTTGCCACCTTACGTGGGACAATGGCAGACTACAACAAAAAGCTAACTACAAGGGTAGTGTATAACACTAGACCAATAAAATTGATCAGAAAGTTAAAATAATAATAATTCTTACATATCTTTTATATACTGCAGTTGTCAGATACTATCCAATGATGTTTAGCTGCACATATAGGAATATCTTTTCAGAATGCTTGATTTTATATGCTGAATTAGAATTCAACAGACTTCTCAGTACTCCAGAAATAATCACATAAGAACTGAAAGATATCTGACAAACAAACAGATGAATGTGGCCCCTTTACAACAAATTCAGAAAACCTTGTATGTGAACAGACTTGTGTATGCCAGTATACGACTACACGTTATGTTCATTCACGTCAAATATAAAGAGATGAAATAATAAATGATGCAGATCCTCCTGCTAATATAAGCTGTAAAAAGATTTTTTTTTCTGATAAATACATTATGTCTGTCATATTGAGGGATCTGGGGAAAATACCTCATACAATTTATTACCTCACCTTTCACAAGCCACAGAGACACCTACAAGTTTATATTTTACCTCTTGTTATTCTCATATGATAACGTATTCTAGTGGAATATTAGAGAGGATCAGCTTATACCTAAAGAGTTAGACGTTTTAGAGAATTAACAGTCAGCTCTTAAAGATGTGGTTTTGGCTTCCTGGGGATGAGAGAAAACAACTTTCACCATTGTAACAGTAAAAAGAATAGCTAGTATATTTGTATGATCAGTTTTTGTCATTGTGGAAGGGCTAAAACTCCCTCATGTATCCATGCCTGCCCAGATTTGATCCCTCTTGCTTATATTCACAAGACCCTGTGGCCTCCAAGCTGCAAGAGTGTGTCAAGACCCTATGATCTCAAATCTAATCTTTGGAAAATGGAGCAATGAATAATTACTCTTAATACATCCTTGAAAGCAACCCTCTGCATACATAGCTGCTGTGTTTTATCAAGACCACCTATCAAGTTAATTAGGACTTTTGTGTACATTACACTCCCACTCCCAGCCAAGATTTTTTCAGCCCTCTACTACATGGAGGTGTGAGGAAGTCTACCTGTTACGTCACATCTGGTAGCACACATCTGACAAGTGAAAACAGTTTCTCATTAAAAAGCATTCACTTCTGTAATATTTATTGTATTTCTTCAGTATTACAAAAGAGGATGTATTTTAATAAACGTTTTTTAGCTATGCTTCTGAAAGACAAGTCAGAAGATCTGACTTAAAGCTAGGGAATTTTTCTGTTTAACACTGCAGATTCTAGACGTGGCACTACCTAAGCATAATAGGCTGAAAGATGCGTGTTCATAACATCACAGTTCAGGCACAAGGATTCTACTTTCAAAGGGGATAAACTATCTGTGTGAGACAAAGCCCCTGTTTAAAACAGACCATTGGCAACTAAGAAAGAAGCTTTAGAAATAAACAGTAATTAGATCCAGGATGTATTTGTAGGTCATATAGAAAGGTATTGCTCTTGATTATGAATTCATTCTTCTACAGGGTTTACTGAAGAATATACTAAAGGAGAGAGTTGTTCTGATATTTCCTCAAGGAATCAAACTGATTATGAATTATTTCAAAGAACAAATTAATATTAAGGGAACAAATTAGGTGATTCATGATGCCAACAGCAAAGTAAGATATAATATTTACTTAAGACAGCAGAAAGAAAATTATAACAGTAATGAATTATTGTTCATTATGCATTTTCTGCTATGGTGGCAATGTATCATGGGCAAGACTACTGGTATGTGTGATGTGCTATGGGCAGACTTCCTGAAAACATTGTGCTTTTTGTAGAATTCTAAGGCAAATAATGCTATTTGTGAAACAGCATGAAGATGGTACATTCATGCTGCATGCATGAAAGATCGTGTATAAATCTGAAGGGAGAATGTGAGAACTGGAATTCTGGGATTGAACTTTACACATTCATCAAATGTGTGTTATGATTTTATTGGGATGAATGCTGGTTTCTTATAAGTAACTTGCATCTTACCCTTTTTACAAGGGAGTACTATGGCATTGCCTTGGCCAAGAGTCGAGTATAAAGTGATCAGGAATTGAGTATTACAAAAAAGGTATGGACAGGCTGGAGAGGGTCCGGAAGAGGGCCACAAAGATGATCAAAGGACTGGTAGGCCTGCCATATGAGGAAAGGCTAAGAGAATTGGGTTTGTTCAGCCCTGAGAAGAGGTGGCTTAGGGGAGACCTTATCACAATGTTCCAGTATCTAAATGATGGCTCCAAGGGAAGTGGAGACTCCCTTTCTACAAGGATTCACTTGAAAGAGATGAGAGATAATGGGTACAAGTTACTCCTGGGGACATTTTGATTGGACATGAGAGGAATATTTTTCACAATGAGAACAATTAGTCACTGGAATAATCTCCCCAGGGAAGTGGAGTACTCTCCTACATTGGACACGTTCAAGATTCAGCTGGACAGCATGCTGGACCATCTTGTCTAGACTCTGTTTGCCAAGAAAGGTTGGACCAGATGATCTTTGAGGTCCCTTCCAACCTGGTATTTTATGATTCTATGATAATAAGCCATGGCAAGCAGGAACAGAGTGAGGTCAGCACCAACTAACAGGGGAAGAATCTGCAAAGGTATGCAGGGGTATCATCAAGGACCAATCTTGACCTGGCTATAAAAATGCCAATGGTAGGGATCAGGGGGACATCCATATGCAGATGTCCAACACCACATAGAAGAAGCATGCCCAGATAGGGAATCTGTAACACACAGGAGCTAACCTGTTGCTCAAGCTCAGTATGGAGACTGGTCAGAGGGAATGTCACACTCCCCAAAGCTCAGTTGCACTACCTAGTCAGAGTGAGACAGGTCTAAGCTGATGATATATGTGTACGTGTAAATATGAATTCACAAGGTCTATCTGATACTACCCTTCACTCACTTGGTCTTCCTAGCGAATCAGACTTAAGAGTGTCATGTTGTTTGGTGTGCATCACTTTTGCACCACCTTTCCACATCACCACTGAAATTGGACCAAATTAGAACTGCCTCTACTAGAAACAAGTTGCTCTGGAGTCTTCTATTACACCTATCAATCTGTGTTCATAGAAAAACTATGCAACCTCTGGCTTGGAGATATAAAACCTGTATAGCCTCTATGTATTTCCTGTTATTATATAATGGTGTATTATAACACTAGTCACACAAGTAACCTCAGTGACTTATGACAGGTCTAGAAGAAAAAAAGTCTACTTACTGTTGTGTTAGCCAAGCACAAATTAATAAAACCTCATCTCCTCTGCTTCTGACCCACAATAAGGCCTATATGTATGCTGATACAGTGACTTGAGCATTCTCCAGAAAATTCACATAGGACAAGGGAAGGAGAAGACTGGACAAAGAATTGTAGTAATGCAAGCTGAGGTCTAGAGATGGGGAGCATTAATTGATTCCTATTCATGGCAATGAGTAAAAGTAGCCATCAGATCCTATCATCTTATATGGAAAGTGAGAAAAGCATTCTAAAGCTGTCATGCATTCTCCACAGTCCACACATTCAAAATTAAGTCAAGGCTTTTGTTGAATGAGGAGGTATCTCCTCTTAGGATGCAAACATTGCCCAGAGTGCTTATACTGTGAAGACATTTGCAGACCATACAAAACCCAAAATTAAATCTGAGAAAGACACTTGACTAGTTCTGGGAAGTTTAATATCCATGGCAATTTCCTGTGAAATCAATGATTGTTTTAGTTGATTTTCTCACTGAAAAATAAAACTAATAATTTAATTGTACTGAAAAAGTCTCACAAAAATTGGTATGCCATTAGTTGTTTGACTCCATACACACAGATATTCAAAAGGTGAAAACACAATTTTCAGTCTGATGATCCAAAATCAAACTATCAAACTTCTTTAGTTAAAAGTCTAAAATGAAAGACTGACTTTTTTTTTTTTTTTTTTAAGCTTCTTATTATGTGCCTGAAGTTGAGATTTACTCTTTTATTATAATTTTGCTTTATGGCACAAAGTATTGTTGGACCAGCAAAACAGTTAGAAACATTTTTTCCTCGAGCATCCACGAGGAACCCTTACTCTTATCAATCAGCTGTGAGAGATGCATAGGACATCAGATTCAGAACCTGAGATTTACCCTGGAGATTTTGTTTAAAAAGTCAGTTATTTTTCTTTTGTGGTTTGTGATGCTGCCTATGAGGCTGAATAATAACCTTACACTGCACACCATTCAAAAAGGCCATTTGTGTCTCCCTGAAAACTGTAAGGTCAGCAGAACCAATAAAGAACAAGAAACACTGTAATGCCTGATGACTAAGCTCCCTAAAGCAAAGACTGAGAAGTAAAATGAATTTAATCTTTCAATAAATATAGACAGATTGTGGTCTGATTTATGGACAGACCGGTGAGTCTTCCAAACTAAGAAGCAGTAAAGCACATCTACTTTGACTGAGAGTCATATTAGTTCTAAATATTAGCTCTTTGAAAACAGATGGGAGAGGAAAAAAAAATCACTCATTTGGAAAAAAATCTATGCATCTTACAGAGAAGTGTGTGTAGTTTACAGTTAGTATATACAAAGGCTCAAATTACAGAAACCTGTAAATTAGAACAAAATCAATACACATCAGAAACTAGCACGGAATAAACAAAAGCTTTATAAGAAAATTTCCATCTGTTTATAAAAAATATAAAAGAAAATACTTTTAAGAACAAAAAATCTAGTCATATATATTCATGACCAAAGTATGTATTAAATTGTAGGTATGCCTGGAAAGAACAGAACCACTTTGGCCTTCTAAATCAGTGTATTATTGCTTTAATCTAAGTCAGTCAGTTATTTTTTGAAATGTCTACACACCTTGTTGACAGAAAGAATTAAAATAATTATTTCTCATTGTTCTCTGAGATTTGATTTTAGTTCCACCTCTGAAAGATGCCTCTTTTCTTTTAAAAGGAAACTAAGCATCCTGAACTTGGAAGGACAACATACTACTTAAGAGGAAAAAAAATAACACAACAACAAAAAAAAAAAAAAAAACAAACAAAAACCAAAAAAAAACCACCACTAAAGCTAGATTTAGAGCTGTGACAGGTGTGGGGAAGATTCTGGATCGTTTATCAGACTGTCAGGATACCATGTTTATTTTCTTGATTTTCCAGTTGAAGGGTGACCTAGTTGCTCTACATTTGGAAGTGATATGGTATCTTCTGATCTTCTGAGAACAGTGCAACTCAGCAAAAATGATTGTTTCTTATTGCTCTGGAAAGAATATGAACAATTGGTCTGGACAAATATGAACCAAATAGGCACATTTATGATCTCTGTTCATCTGAAAATAATTTATTGGTTTTACCTAAGGTATGAAGATCTGGATTCAACAAATCATGTTCTTAACACTAACCTTTCTACTAACCTTCTACTGTGAGTGAATTCATCTCACTTAACATTTATATCTACATTTGCATTTATACTGATTGTGTAAGTTTTCTCTGAAGTTAGCTAAGACAGACAGGGGCAACTGTAAGGTAATTCCTCCTATTTTTCATAGACATGTGTCTCAGGCTGTAGTGATTCCCATCCTAGAGATACCTGCCTCTGTCCATTAGGTATTGAGGGACCCCAGGCAACTAGATTAGACTGGCTAAAGTCTGGTGAGATTGTTGTCATTGAGTATGGGATGGTGAATTAGGATCCAGCCAAGTGTGTGATTTTACATCTATAATTAAAAAGTTGGTGATCACTTTATCCATGACACATTTTGTTGAAGATCTTAGCAGAAGCAGAAAGCTATAACAAGTGACAGAAAAAGGTAACATTGGCAACAATCCACTGCTCTGTTTTGAATATTGTGTGTTTGCGATTGTTAACAAATTATGCAATTATTTTGTGTACTGCACCTTCAAATTTCGAGGGGACATCTGTCCATGGAAGCTAACAGCCCTTTTTTCTTCAGCCTAGACACAGCCAACCACTTTACTTTCTTCTTCAGAATTTATTTAATTTTCTCCTGATTCTTGACTTTCTATTACTATTAAATATGACAAAAATGATCACTTTGAAAGCATGATGTTCTGTACCTAAAAAAAATCATAGTCTTATGAAATACGTAACAAGAAAATAAAATTAAGAAGGCTATTTAATTATCAAAATGAAGGTACAGAAAAGCTATTTTCTGTGTAATTATCCATAATCACATACTAGTAGTAACAGCTGTATGAACATTCTCCAATTTTAAGTAATGAGGGCCTGATCTCCAATTTTTTTCCACTAAACCTAATTTTAAATTGTGATGAGTAAGTCAGAAGTAATACATATGAAAAGACTTTTCTAGCAACTCACTTTCTTATTGTCTGGGTTTCATAATTACTATGTAGGATTTCATGTAAGAGCCCTGGTTCGCAGATCCATTTATATCTAAAAGCAAAATCAGTTCTACGGACAACTAATTTATCTCTTTTTTTCTCTTTTCTTTTCTTTTCTTTTCTTTTCTTTTCTTTTCTTTTCTTTTCTTTTCTTTTCTTTTCTTTTCTTTTCTTTTCTTTTCTTTTCTTTTCTTTTCTTTTCTTTTCTTTTCTTTTCTTTTCTTTTCTTTTCTTTTCTTTTCTTTTCTTTTCTTTTCTTTTCTTTTCTTTTCTTTTCTTTTCTTTTCTTTTCTTTTCTTTTCTTTTCTTTTCTTTTCTTTTCTTTTCTTTTCTTTTCTTTTCTTTTCTTTTCTTTTCTTTTCTTTTCTTTTCTTTTCTTTTCTTTTCTTTTCTTTTCTTTTCTTTTCTTTTCTTTTCTTTTCTTTTCTTTTCTTTTCTTTTCTTTTCTTTTCTTTTCTTTTCTTTTCTTTTCTTTTCTTTTCTTTTCTTTTCTTTTCTTTTCTTTTCTTTTCTTTTCTTTTCTTTTCTTTTCTTTTCTTTTCTTTTCTTTTCTTTTCTTTTCTTTTCTTTTCTTTTCTTTTCTTTTCTTTTCTTTTCTTTTCTTTTCTTTTCTTTTCTTTTCTTTTCTTTTCTT
>NW_020799142.1:9948656-9991197 GCF_003259725.1 Athene cunicularia | reverse complement strand
TCCTTTCCTTTCCTTTCCTTTCCTTTCCTTTCCTTTCCTTTCCTTTCCTTTCCTTTCCTTTCCTTTCCTTTCCTTTCCTTTCCTTTCCTTTCCTTTCCTTTCCTTTCCTTTCCTTTCCTTTCCTTTCCTTTCCTTTCCTTTCCTTTCCTTTCCTTTCCTTTCCTTTCCTTTCCTTTCCTTTCCTTTCCTTTCCTTTCCTTTCCTTTCCTTTCCTTTCCTTTCCTTTCCTTTCCTTTCCTTTCCTTTCCTTTCCTTTCCTTTCCTTTCCTTTCCTTTCCTTTCCTTTCCTTTCCTTTCCTTTCCTTTCCTTTCCTTTCCTTTCCTTTCCTTTCCTTTCCTTTCCTTTCCTTTCCTTTCCTTTCCTTTCCTTTCCTTTCCTTTCCTTTCCTTTCCTTTCCTTTCCTTTCCTTTCCTTTCCTTTCCTTTCCTTTCCTTTCCTTTCCTTTCCTTTCCTTTCCTTTCCTTTCCTTTCCTTTCCTTTCCTTTCCTTTCCTTTCCTTTCCTTTCCTTTCCTTTCCTTTCCTTTCCTTTCCTTTCCTTTCCTTTCCTTTCCTTTCCTTTCCTTTCCTTTCCTTTCCTTTCCTTTCCTTTCCTTTCCTTTCCTTTCCTTTCCTTTCCTTTCCTTTCCCTTTCATCTCTCAAGATAGAGATTCCACCAACTCCCCTGGGCAAACCATTCCAGTGTTTTACTACCTTTAGGGTGAAGAAGTTTTTCTGAACACATAATCTGAATCTAAAAAGCTGCAATTTTTGGTCATTACTCCTTGTCATACCACCTGCTAATACCAAGAAGAATTCGGCTTCATCTTTCTAACTCACCTACATGTGCTTTCAAGCTGCTATTACACTGCCCCTTAGCCTTCTATTCAAACTAAACAAGAACAACTTCCTCAGTCTCCATCCATAAATCACATACTCTATAGTCCTGACCATCAACAGGGCATCCAAAACCAGGCAAGGTATTCCAGAAGGTCCAGTCTCAACAATTGGAAAGGAATAGTAATTTCTGTCAATCCACACAACTCCTAATATACCCCAGCATACATGTGGCTTATTTGGACTGAGAGCACACTTTTGTCTTATATTCAATTTGACATGAGTTGTGATTCTGATTTGGGCTACTACTCAACCACTTGGTACACAGCCTGTACCTATGTGCACGGTTATTCCATCCCAGATACAGAACTCTGCACTTTGGATTTTATAAGGTTGTTGTTAATCTAAACTTCAAGTTTCTTAAGGACTCTCTGGAGTGTAACATTACCATTAGGTATGTAGACCACTCCCAGCTAGTATCATTCACAGACCATCTGAGCATCTGTTTTTGTCTCATCATCCATATCACTGGTGAATACACTGAACAGTGCTGGCCTCGGCATTTACTCCTGGAGTACTCTCCTTGCTACCTACTGGCTGCCAACCAGAGACTAAGACACTGAATTCAGCGTCCAGCCAATTTTCAGTCCATCCAGCACTCTACTAATACAAACATGCTTTCCAAGCTTCCAAATGATAATATTGTGGGTGTTGGTGTCACAAGCCTTGCTAAAAGCCTATTTTTAGAAGTTTCCACATAACTTGGAAATATCAAAAGAAAATCCATGTCTGGATCTGAACATTGCTTTTTTGGTATTGTAATGTGACAGTCAAGTGCCTAAAGTCACCAGTCAGAATATGGCCATAACTGTTGCTCAATGTGCAGAATGTGAAGAGACTTCAAAGCTAGCAGCAATCACCAATATAGAAACAAGGTGTACCACAGTGCTACACTGAGATAACAGCTGGGATCCTGAAGCAGTTACCTGATGGTTAGCTAACTGGTGATAAGTTAGTTACTGGGCACACTAGAATGATTGCAGGAGTCTGAGCTTGCTTTAACTGGAAAAATAGAAGTAATGTGCTGTATGATTAAAACAAAACACATTGTTTGTCTACTCTTGTGTTGGGCTTGCATGGCAAGGTTTTGGTATTGGGGGAGGCACTAGAGGGGTAGCTTCTGTGAGAACCTGCCAGAAGCTTTCCCATGTCCAAGAGAGCCAACTCCAGCCACCCCCAAGATGGACCTGCCACTGACCAAGGCAGAGCAGATCAGCAATGGTGGTAGCACCTCCCTGATAACGTATTTAAGAAGGGGGAAAAAACCTGCAAAAAGGCAACTTCAGCCAGGTGAGAGCAGTGAGAATGTGTGAGAGAAACAACTCTGCAGAGATCCAGGTCAGGGAAGAAGGAGGGGGAGGAGGTGCTGCCAGCACCAGAGCAGAGGTTCCCCTGCAGCCCATGGAAGTTCATGGTAGAGCAGATATCCATCTGCAGCCTGTGGAGGACCCCATGCTCAAGAGGTGGATGTGTCCAAAGGAGGTTGTGAACCATGGGAAGTCCAAACTGAAGCAGGGTCCTGGCAGGACCAGTGAACCTGTGGAGAGAGGAGCCCATGATGGAGCAGGTTTGCTGAAGGACTTGTGACCCCATGGGGCACTCATGCTGGATCAGTATGTTCCTGAAGGACTGCATCACATGGAAGGGACCCACAGTGGAGCAGTTTGTGAAGAACTAAAGTCTGTGGGAAGGATTCATGTTGGAGAAGTTCACAGACAACTGTCTCCCATGGAAGGGACCCCACACTGGAGCAGAGGAAGAGTTTGAGGAGTCCTCCCCCTGAGGAGGAAAGAGAGGCCAAGACAACGTGTGATGAACTGACCACAAACTCCCATTCCCCATCCTCCTGTGCTGCTGTAGGGAATGAGGCAGAGAAAATCGGGAGTGAAGTTGAGACTGGGAGGAAGGGAGAATTGGGGGGAAGGTGTTTTAAGATTTGTTCTTATTTCTCATTACCCTGCTCTGATCTGACTGGTAATACATTAAACTAATTTCCCCAAGATTACATTCTTTTGCCCATGATAGTAATTGCTGAGTGATCTCCCTGTCCTTATCTTGACCCACAAGCCTTTTGTTATATTTTCTCTCCCCTGTCCAGCCAAGAAGACGAGTAGCCAACCATAGTCAATCCACCACAACTCTAATCCAGGCTAGCAGAAGGAACTTGGTATGGTATTCAGAAACTCCATTGTTCTATCTTATGCACTCTACTATTGGTTTACCAGCAGTATCCAGCCGAATTGAGTACATAACAATGTTCCTTCTACTAGCTACACAACTCACTTTTTTCAGGTTCTCAAGCATCTAGCCTTGGTTATTTCTTTGGTTATTGTAACCTTACTTTGCATTTCATAATTTCACCTTGCATTTCTTCATTCCTTTAGACAAAATGTATTTAAACCAAATAGGCTTAAATTTCTTCTGGCTGTGTTACTGAAACACTCAGGCTGAGTTAATACAGTTATTTGTACTTACCTTGTTTGATGGACCCAACCTGAGTCTCTGGATCAGACACTGAGTGTTCTCAAAAGATCAGGATCATCTTCTTTCTATCAGCCCGCAGGATGAAAGCTGCGCTTGGAGTTTATTACACTTCTTGACAAAAGACTCAGTCAAACCAGCTAATACACAAGATTTCTTCTTCATAAGATATCAGAGATACAAACACCCTTCTTCTTAAACATTGCCTTCCATAAAAAAGAAATATGGATATGTGCTAGAGGAGATCCACAACTTGCCTTAGAGCATCAGGATTCCGAGTAGTGCCACAGCATGTACCTATATTCAGACAAAAAGCATTTATTTTATTTCCTTCGATCAAAGGGCTTTTTATTTTTTTTTTTAAGCATATGTAATTTACTCCAAAAAGCCAGTGCACTACAAAAGCTGCACCTGAAGACAGCTCAGAGTTCACACGGTTGCAGCATCATATTGCAGATCTAACCTTACTGTAACGGTCACTTAGGCCCATCTGTCTTCTTCCCTCCATGCCTGTGCTGGGTTTGTGTTGAGGGGTTTTCGGTAGCCAGGGAGAGGACTACAGCACTGGCCCTCTGAGAGGAGCTTGTTGAAGCTCCATCAGCTCCAAGTCAAATCCACTTCTGCACCAAGGCTGAGAAAATTAGTGGTGGCTGCACCTCTGTGATAACATACTTAAGAAAGGAAACCTGGGAGAAGAAGCTGGATTTGTGAGGAGGAGTTGTGAGGAGGACATTTATGTAAACACTGAGGTCAGTGAAAGAAAGGAGAAGGAAGGAAAGAAGATGTGCCAGAGCAGAGGCCCCCTGCTGCCCATGAAGGTCCATGATAGAGCAGATGCCCACCTGCAGCCCCTGAAGGACCCTATGCCAGAGAAGGTGACTGTACCCGAGGAAGTCTGGGATTCTGTGGGAAGAAGAACCTGCTGTTGTAGTTCAGCTCTGGGAGGACTGCAACACGTGGAAGAGACTCACACTGGAGGATCTCAGGAAGAATGCAACCCGTGGGAAGGACTCATGTTGGAGAAAGTTCATGGAGGATTGTCTCCCAGTAGAGAGACACCATGCTGGAGCAGGAGAATATCAGGAGTCCTCCTCCTGAGGAGGAAAAACTGGCAGGATTAACCATAACCCCCAGTCTCTGCCCTGCTATGTTGCTGGGGAAGGAGGCATAGAAATTGGGAGAAAAACTATGCCCAGAAAGAATGGAGCATTGGGGAAGGTGTTTTTAAGATGTGGTAATGCCTCTCACTGTCCTACTCTGTTCAGTGGTGGTGGTGTTAGTATTTGAATTAAATTGATAATTTTTTTTCTTCCCCTAAATTTGTCTTTTGCCCATGACTGTAATGGGTGAATCATCCTTCCCTATCCTTATCTCGATTCCCAAGCCTGTTGCATTACTTTCTCCTTCCCATTCTTGAGGGGGAAAGAGTGAGTGAGCTGCTGCATGATGCTCAGTTGCCTTCTGAGCTCAAGCCACAGCAGTGCCATAATAGACAATCACAAATATGTGGGTGGAAGGACTCACTTGAAGGTGACTGTTAAAATTCCTTTAGGCTGCACCGAATTCCCTCTGAGTCACTATATCCAGACTACATTTCTCTTAGCCACAGAATTGCTCTCAGCAATTTGGAGCCTCTTCCCTGACCTACACAGGTATGTACTTCAAGAAAAAAAGGAATACTAATACCTAAAAATTACATTTGCCCTTCATATCTCTTACTTTTCTAAGATCTACCTTTCTTAGATGACAAAGAATACTCTATGCACTTCAAGTTAAAGTTTTAGTGAGGCTAAAGGTATATATATATGATACCATGAGCATCCATATCCAAAATATGTCCCTTAAAATACACCATCTAAGCCTGGAGGCCTATGAAGGACCTAAATTTCTGCTACAGGGCAACTACAGAGCCACTTATGGAGTGGGCATGCTCAGTTTGTCTCATGCTGAGCTCAGTCAAGAGTCACATAGAAGGAATTCCCTACATATTACTTCTGGAGTCCAAAGCCTATCAGTAGTGCTTAGAAAAGTGCAAACTGTCCCACAAAACCAGCAAAAAAAGGATAATGCTGTTTCTCATCCTCTACTGCCAAACCAAGCACTTATTCAGAAGCTGAAAGAACTGTCTTGAAATTTGTTCTGTCTGGATATAGATCTTAGAGATGTAGCCTAAGCACAGGTCTGTACATTAGTTTATGGGAAAGTTAACGGGAGATGGGCAAGGAGGCCAGTAAACAGGCTCAAATGACTTGCAGCTGAGGTGTCAAAAAACATATTAATCATTGTTTAGTCTTGTGTGTCAAGTAACTAGAACATGTTCTTAGATAACATAGGCCTGTGATAGACTCAGAGGCACACTGTTGAACATGGTTGAGATTCCTGCCCAGTTGTCAGAAAAATCAAAACACACGCTTGCACAAATCCTTGATACATCAGGTTTGGTAATAGTCTAGCATGGACAAGCACTGTGGTGCCCTGTGTCCCTGCTTGTGTGCCTCTGCCCAGGTGCTGCCTTGGGCATCCCCCAGTTACCAAGGTAATGAAAATAAATTTACTCTTTGCATTTCATCTGTGGTTTTGTGATTGTTCTTGCATCCTGCCTGTGCCAGCTCACACATCGTCTTATGATACTTATGACACGTTAGCACAATGTCTTCATGAATATCATGTCTACGTACCTGACATTCCCAAAGCAATGTACAAGGAGAGAGGGCATCTAACTTGGGGGCTGAATCCCAGAACATAAGAAGACATTTAAAAATTACATTAAAGTTTTCAATGGTGCAGCATTAGCACAAAAGCAGACTAAGCTAGCAGAAGACTGTGAAGGTGCCCTAAGCATATTTGGAAGTCTGATCATAAGATCTATGTGCTAGACAGAATAATGAAGCCTGAAAATTCTCCTGCTTGTACTGTTAACTGCCTCACCTCCAAAGATCTTATTGCCTCAGCTTCTCAAATATAAATAAGAGACCAGGAAAGATGACAATACATGAGCCTTTGAAGTGAGGTTTTGTTGACATCATTCCATAAGAAAAGTTTGTGGAGAAAAATGGTTTTGAAACAAAGCATATGCAACTCTTATGGAGTAAACCTGATGCACAGCAGTGCTTGATCGTCCCACATAGTTTGATTCCAAATGTTAGAAGTTATGATAGCCTCATAAACCAAGAAGATTCACTGTGATTTCCCCAGGATTATAGCACTTCATTTGCACATTTCACCTATTGACCTCTTCATTCATTCTTGCCAAGTGACATTTCATTATATAGTGAATACATGATTTGGAACTAGAAAATTAGTTCCAAGAACTCATATCCCCTTTTCACATATGAGCAAAATGATTTCTTTTAAAATAAATTTACAAAGAAATCAGGAAAATACTGGCTGTAACCAGGAAAAAAAGTAATCGATGAGTTTTAAAGAGATTTTGTCTTCAGTGTACATATTTAATTCTAAAGAGTAAGAATAAACCTGAATCTAAATTTTTAGCTCTAATTGGCCGTCTGATAAATTACACAAACACAAACACTGTCAAATAGAATGAATGACCTCACAGACAGTTGGTGCTTGATAGAAAATTAACATAGTAATTCTGTAGTCATGGTTCTGCTCTCCTGAAGTCCGTGTTTGTAATTCTGTCATTAACTTTGCTCACTTGTCTCATTATCACCATTTCATGATGGTTAAGGCCAAGACTGCCATGACCTTCAGAGTCCCAACCAGTTCTTCCTGAGAGTAACAGATCCAGTAGAGCATCTTCCCTAGTCATATTGTCCATCAAGAAACTGTACTAAATGCACTTCAAAAAACTCCTGGATTGCGTCTGCCCAATCATCTGCACAAGGTTTTGGAATAGATCATGTTCCTCACTAGAATCGGGGCCTGCACCTGTGAGGCTTCCTCCAGTTGTCTAAAGAAAGTTTTATCTATTTCTTGCTATTAGATGGTCTGTATCAGACACCCACCATTGAGTCACTCTTGTTGACTGATGATCCTTTACCTATAAACATCCAAATCTGAGCTGCTCTGTGCCTTTGTGTAAACAGCAACCCATTCTCCTCACCTTCCTGATCTATCCTACCTAAAGACTCCATGTCCACTCATCACAACACTCTATTCAAGCAAACTATCTCACCATGTCTCTGTGATCCTAGAGATCATAGCCCTGCAACTGTACCTGGTCTTCTCTCGTGTGTTTCCCATGCTGTGTGAATTGATGTACAGGTGTCTGAGATAGGTCTCCGGTAACACTGCTCTCTGAGTGGAAATATGAGTGTCCTTCATGTTGTGTCCCCAGGCACCACCTTAGTGCCTCTCATGCTCCCTACAATTCTCTTCAGGCTTTGGTTATCATTCCCCAACAAACCTAGATTAAAGTCTTCCTTGCTCATTAGCAAAGATGTTCCTGCCCCCCACAAGTTAGTCCATCTCTCCTCTGTGGTTTTTATTCTTCAAAGTGAACCAAGTAGTTATCAAAGACAACTTGCACGTGACATCAGCTATGCAACCAGGCATTGACCTGCCAGGTGGCTTTCTGATCCACTCGGAATCAAGAATGTGAGGTGTAAGAATAAAGAGAAGTAAACAAAGAAGTTTTCGGCATAACATGTTGCTTTCCCTGGGCAGTTTCTTTGTCACAACAAGCTACCTAGTTTATCAGAGTTCTATTTTCCATTGCGTTTTGTGCTTTCTGTGCATCCTCAAAACTACAACTTAATTTTTGCCTGTTTGTGAATTTTTGTAGCAAACACTTTAGGTTTGGTTTGGGGTTTTTTTTAAGTACAAAACCAGAAAATGAAACTAAGAAAGTCAGAAATGTCAGAGCTATGATCTGTATTGAAAAATAAACCCATATAATTTTGAGAGAAAAAAGTCAGATCATGACTGCTAATGAAAAACATTAGTGAATCAAAGGTTGCCTGTCTTTCAGGAAAAAAAAAAAAAAAAAAAAAAGGCTGAATACAATCAATTTTCTTAGGTCTGCTCTGACTAAACAGCACATTTAAAAAGTAGAAATATCTGTACAAAACTGTTCTTTATTATTACTTTTGTAACAGCCTTAAGTGTGACACCAAGGAATAACTGCGTACTCATAGAGATTTTTGTTTGTTTGTTTTTCTGAGTTGACTCTTCCAAGCATATTTGCCTTCTCCTGTGTCAGTATATGAGTTGTTAATCTGGAATTAAAATGATTACCTCATTTTTATCAAAATAAGTATTTGGAGAGTGAGAGAGGTTGGTGTAGTTTAGAAATGAAGTACCTGGCAGAATGACAAGGGATACACCAGAGTTGGTAAAAGTGTTTAACAAACTCAGGTTATACTGTGTGACAGTAAGATGTTATTTCCCAGATGATGTACTCAGTGTTGCAGAGTGATTTTTATATTTTCCTATCATAATACTTAATCAATGTTCTCTTTCTATCCACATATAAGGTATTAATGAATCATTACTTCAGTAGTGAATGTCAGTTTTACTTGAGCTGCATCAGTCATTACTTTACTCTGGGTGATTTCTTCGAAGCAAAACAGAACAAAACTTTCAATGGATAATGTGCTAAAAAGAAAAGATCTAATCAGAAAAAAACTCACTCAACAATTCAACCAGCAGTACTGTTCCTATTAGCTCATCTGCATACTTCAGGTAAATTTCTCAGTGTTTGTAGATTAGACCTTTACTTTTTGATCTGTCCTTAAGGACTGATTAAAGTAAGTGAACTGATTAGATTGGCCCCCATTTAATATGCTTTTCCATACTTGTATATATAACTATTTCCCCTTCGTTTTCTTCAAACCAAGGAACACCAATGCTTGGAAACTTCCAGGTCTTATTTGCTAAGCAAATCTTTACTGCTCTATTTAAATGCACAAGAATGTTTTACACTTAATATTCAAAGAGGACTAAGCAAGTCTCAGTTAGCAACCAGCATTCCACCACAATAATCCACAAGAGATCACTGGTCCCCAGAATTTTTGAAGTCCAAATACCCTGTGAATACTAGTACCTTACTTTTGCTGAGTTTGAATGTATATAAATCATAAGCCATGTATTCATGATTGAAATGATGGATTACTCTAAAATGGCACTTGCAGTGTAACATGCATTCTGCATACACAACTGCTTGCATTTTTATTTCACATTGTTCACTGCTAATCTCAAATGAAATCCAAACTGACATGAATGAATAGCATGTGATATGCATGCACATAAAGAAAAGTAAGCCAAAGCATTATGTGCAGAACAGTTGAAAAAATCATTCCATTTATTACCAGGATGACTCCATCTGGAGTACCATGTTGTATGCTGCATAGTATGAGCAGAAAGGCATAAATCTTTCAGAAAACAAAGCTCAGAGAAGAGTATCTTGGATGATCAGAGGCTTAGGGAAAATGACATAGGATGGAAGACTGAGAACCAGGTTGATATAGTCAAGAGAAGACTGACAGGATCAGGAGAACAGTCTTAAAATATGCAAAAAAGTTTTCCACAATGAAATAACAGTTTCTCCATTGGCCTATGAAACAGACAAGAAGTCCTGGGCTAAACACAGTAAGTGAGATTACCCTAAGCATCAGGAAAAGTTTCTCAGAGGTAAGACAGTGAAGCACTGGGACATACTGCCTAAGACCATGAAATCTTCATGACTGGAGGATTTTGAAAAACATTTTGCTTACACAGGTATTTATCAGAATTATTTAAGTAGAGATTATCTTGCTTTGAAGCAAGAAGATGCTAAAATTTATCTCCTGAAGTCCTGGTTCTACTTAGCAAGATGAAATATTTACATCACTACCATTAAGAAAATGAAAAGCATAGAGACATATATAAAACATTACATCTAAACTAAAAAACAAAAACCAAAAACCATATGAAAACACCTTTTTACTGTGAGGGTGGTCAAACCCTGCAACAAATTGCCCAGAAAGGTTGTGAAGTGTCTGTCCTCTGAGACTTTTTAAACTTGACTGTATGGCCCTGAGCAACCTGGTCTAGATAACCCTACTTTGAGCAGGTGGTTGGACTCACCAAACTTCAAAGGCCCCTCCCAACTTCATCTGTGTGTCACATGTAATCAAATATTTCAAATATATTTAGACCAGTGATTCCCACCTTCCACTCAGACTGTGACCAAGACGTTTATCCAACTCATCTGCAGTTAGCAGTCCTGCAACCGATTTATTCTAGCTTTTGTTATAACTCAGGCTGTTCTGTTTCCTAGAGAAACCACATCAAGAGAAGGGTTGGATAAAGGCCTGAAGTATCAATAATTGCAGTCTTACAAACCAGTTCTCATTTTGGTCAACAGGGAAGCAATCCAAGCATCTGGGTATTCAACCACAAATTTGAGAATAGAATATTTATTAGAAGTAAGCAAATATTCATCTGAGCTGATATCAGATATAACAAGAACTGTGCTACAGAAGTCTCTTCCCAGAAAAAAACACATATTTGCATCTTGTATCACAGAGATTCTTGTAATCAGTGCATTTTTCTTCATGATTCTTTTAAATTAACAGCTACTGAAATCTGAACACAGTCTGTCATTACCATGGAATAAATGCTTAATTAAAAATGCAGAATAATTAAGTACTTGTCTTTAAACACTAGTAAATAAAACAAGCATAAATATATCATTTTGCTAAGTTGTATAAACAAAAATAAAGATTTTACCAATATGCAAACTTTTAAATTTTTTTAAGACATGCTGAGTAGTAGCACTGATACTTGTGATATTTGGAAGTGCTGCTAATCAGTTATATTTGGAAATGCTACAATACATTTATGGTTTTCATGGAAGCATTACAATAACTTACAATAAGATGGAAGCTTATAAACAGGAAAGCATTTAAGTTCAAACTAAGTCCTACATAATGAAAATATAGACAAAATTCTGTTTGTTTGTTTGTTTGTTTGTTTGTTTGTTTTTTCTCAGTGGTAGTCTTATTATGTGGTAGTTCTATTTAGACAAACACATTAAAAAACTATGTTGATCATCAGCTTTTAAACTAGCGCATTTTTCATATTCTAAAATGTATTGTACTTTATAGTAAGTCTATATGAGAATAAGATTATTTTTATCAGTATGCCCTAATGCAGTTTTAGTGTTCTGGATGGGTATTAATCTGGATGAGCAATTGTTGCTGTTCTAATAGAAAGTGAAGCCTTTTCACTACCCATGGGAGAGGCTATGAACTGCCTGGGAAAAGTTTCTGCAAAGACATGAATATTGTGCCTCTCATATATAGCAGTGCCAAAAAAACCCGAGAGAAACCCCATAGAAGTCCTTAAAATGTCAAAAAACATATTTTCTCATGAAAGACTACAAAAGATCATCAGAAAGAAAGAAGGGGTATGATCTGATTCATGCTGACATATATGGAGACAAGATGAACTAAAGCCTACAACTTCGGAGTAGATAGTATTACACAAATGGGCATAAATTTTAACAAGAAGAATAATTAACAGTTGGAGCAACTTCGAAAAACTGGAATGGGTTTTCCATCCTTGATGTATTTAGATTAAGCTCAGTTATTGTTCCAAAGCTATACGCAAGTTTGTATAGCAATTAATTAAAGGAAGACTCAGCCTATGGAGTGGAGACAGTCAATCAAGATAACTACAAAGGTACTGTCTGGCCTCATAATCAATGAATGTGTGAACTCTCATGCCTTTTATTGGAAGTTGAGAACGTTTAATATCTTATCAGAAGTTCAGCCCTAAGTGGTTAGTCAACAAAGAATGTGTTCAGGGTTTCAGAATTTCACTGAAAAAATCAGAAATTTCACTGAAAAAAAATGCAACTGCCTTTGACTGTTTTCCCTCACCTCCGAAATACTGTTGCAGTTATTGTTAATGTAATACACACTGTATTATCTCCCTAACATGACAAGGCAGTTGTTTTCCAAAGCAGTATATTGCCTGCAAGACACCAGTCTAACATTGTTTCTGTTGACAGCACTGAGTATTAAAATTTTCTATACTGCAGAAATTGTATTCATTATTAACACTTGGCTCAGAAAGTGAAAATCATGTTCAGGAAAAAACACACAAGTTACATGAAAGGATATATAATTTTAAATAGATAAGCAAAATTAAATGAGAATTTGAACTATTTCCACTTTTTCCAAAAGATTTTTTGGGGTATTAACAAAACCATTTCTCAGGCGGACTGTCCCTAACACTTCCTGTCTGCTGCTAGATTTCTTTCTCAATGTCTTTTTTATATGAAGGTTCTTTAATTCAGATCCATTTACATATTCCTTCAATTGCCTTATGGTATATCTATCACTTCTAAAGCATATCCCAAATACTTCCATCTTCTTTTACAGATAACTTAGGAGAAATAGGAAAGTTGACGTTTCTTACTGGTCATGTCATGTTATGAATTTATTCCATTCAATACTAATTGTTTCTCTCTGGTAATTTCTTTCTCTGGCATCTAGAGGCCTATCTATCACTATAGTGGATTTACAGATTTCATTTTCATACATTGAGACAGAAAAATAATTTCATTGAAGACCTATATGGGTTCTAGATTTTTCAATTATTAACTCTTGGTTTATACTTTAAAAAAAAAAAAAAACAGGTTTAATGTCAATTTAATGTCTTTTTCTGGGCATTCCTACTTAATCATATGTTACTACCAACTATATGACTTGACTCTCTGTGTCCTTTTATCGTAAGTTGTGAGACGAGCTGCTATGGGTTTTTGCTGAAGAAATTTTGGTTTTATAACAGATCATTTATTCTATTTTTAGTGTGATAAAAAGAATTTGTGGTCTTTATTTGCATCGTGCCTGAACTGCCATATAGAAGACCTGAATTTTGCTAGTGACATGCAATTTGTCTTTTCTTCTTTACCTCTTTTTTTTTTTTTTTTTTTCTACTTATTGCAAAGTCTGCAATAGTCCTAAAGAGGAGAAATAAGCAGATGTACTATTGAGAATTACATCTATGTCAGACCTTTCCTTCAAGGTTACACTTGTGTGAACTGTGAATGTTGAATCTCTAAGAAAATATTCCTAGTGAAAAAAATATATCCAGATTTTCAAAGGACTCCAACTTGTTTATCTTCTTTAATGGTAGAATATGCTCCTTTTATTATGCTCATATAATTTAAATAATTTGAAAGTATTCGCTTCCAATTTTCCCATTAAAAATAACCACTTTTGATGAAGAGCAAGCAGGAAAACACTAGGTGAAAAAGAAATTTGGGGATGCCATAAATCACTGGGAAAACTCTGAACAAAACTATTGTCTGACCCATAATTATAGCACTCTGAGAACAATGTTGTACCAAAATAAACCTCACTGCCAAACTGTGAGACAAACTTGTTGTTACACTACTGCTGAAATCATTCTGTGTACAATGCCAGCAAGCATAACATTTTGCTTTCAGCACCCACCCACAGCTACTCAGAACAGAAAGCACATGTACTGCACTTGTACAATTAGTCAGTTGGATAGATTATGAGTAACTGTTCAGCTCTGCCAGCTAAGCAAAGTGGCATTATAAATACGCCTAATAAGGGTATAAATATAACTTCCTTTTCTCTGCAATTGCAGTGAATCTTCGTAAGTCCTCTAACACAGGATAAAATCAAAAGTGGTAAAGTCACACTGCAGATTTCTTGCCCTTCGAAGGGCAGGGGATAGTATCTGGCATTAAACAGACTACCTGCAAGGATGGCGTTTCAAAGCAGAAATTAACTCAGAGTGGAAAGTCACAATGTGAATTCACTGTTGTTCTTTTCTCACAATTTATGGCAAGAACTAATACCATTAATGAAACTAAATATTTCAAGAAATGCTAATTTTGGAAAAGGGTCAAATATAGGCACAGGACTCTAGAAGTTTTACTGTAATGCCCAAAATAGGGAATTTCTTTAAAGAAGTTATGAACTTATGAGGAGGATCTCAACATTAATGATGTCTACTACAAAGACCTGTAGAGGAGCCATTATAAGATCTTACTCTTTCTGTTTCTCACAAAAAATGAGAATTTTTCCTTTCAAGTACTGAAAAAAGATGAAAATATTTTCCATTGTTCCTTTTTCTTATTCCACTACAGTACAAGTCTATCCTATGCAGAGTGAAATAATCAGAAGAGTGTGTTTGGACAGACTACTATGGACAGGCAATGCAGATTTAAGTCCAACAATCTGACAGAGCAATGAAGAATTCATATCACCTACTGACAGTTGTTAAGGCTGCTAGGTTCTGGGTCCTATTGTCTACATACTAGAGGGCTGTATCTCACTCTGTGAACACCATTAGCTCTCTTAAAATTAGACATCACAGTGAATATAGGTCATACAGCTGTGTTAAATGCCATTGTATAGATCCACAGAGAAGTTACAGCACATGTTTATTTAGCTTGTTTCATAGCTCTTTTACTTCCTGTGGTGGCTACCTGTTACCAGGACTACTTATTTTAAAGCCAGCTTAATTTACACTGCTCTTCTTTCTCTGCCTATAATATGAACATACCTACAGTTAAAACATTATCAGCAGACGAAGATTTTTTTACTATTCACTGCCAGTCTTCTTACTATGGGATAATACCAGAGAGCAGAAAACGCATTGTGTAACAAATAACGGGATGAGCTTCCACAAGGCCAAGTGCCAGGTCCTGCATTTGGGACACAACCACCCCCTGCATGGCTACAGGCTTGGGGAAGCGTGGCTGGAGAGCTGTCTGGAAGGGAAGGGGCTAGGGGTTCTCATTGACAACCAACTGTACATGATCCAGCAGTGTGCCCGGGTGGCCAAGAAAGCCAACGGCAACCTGGCTTGTATTAGAAAGAGTGTGACCAGCAGAAGTAGGGAGGTGATAGTCCCCCTGTACCCTGCACTGGTGAGGCCACACCTGGAGTATTGTGTCCGGTTTAGGGCACCTCAATACGAGAGAGATCTTGAGGTGCTGGAGCGAGTGCAGAGGAGGGCAACGAAGGTGGTGAAGGGCCTGGAGAATAAATCCTATGAGGAGCGATTGAAGGAGCTGGGACTGTTTAGTGTGAGGAGGAGGAGAAGGCTGAGGGGAGACTTCATCACTCTCTACAACTCCCCAAGAGGACATTGTAGAGAGGTTGGTGCTGGTCTTGGAAAAAACCTGAAAAATTGCAAATGAGTTATGAAGTTTCCATAATAAAGGGACTTTGACTGATTAATAGCTTGGCACCCAAAAAAACCCCACAGTAACAGCTGCTTTTCCAGCAAATTGGTAGTTCTATATATAATTAAACATAAACTTGCAGAAAAGCAAAGTCTGCATACCCATCTGAACATCCTCCAGATTAAAAGAGCTTTCAAGAATAACTTCTAAATCCTTAGTTCATCCTTACTAGGAGAAAAAAGTTTTGCACAAGATACAGGGGATAATTAGGCCCAAACACTTACAGGAAAAAAACCCTAAAACAGATTGATTCAAAAGGGTACATGGAAAACCCGTGTCAAAACCAAGACTGTCTTTGGTTAGTTCACTGTGTCTATGTGTATTCTGTATCCTTCACATTATTTTCTGTGAAGGAACAATAGAAGTCCGTTACAAGAGAAGCAATTAATTGAAAGTTAGAACTCAGCATCAGCAAAGAGAAGTAAATGCTGTGAAAAATTGAAGATGAGAAGGAAAATATTCAAAGTATATTTCTAAAGGTCAACGAAAATATCAGAGACACTAGTCAATGGAAATGTCATTAGCTTTAAAATCCTGAGAGCAGTGGCAACTAGGACTTGTACAATATGCATGGTTGAAAACATACCCTGAGTGGCCCTTACTACAACTACATTTAAAAGATGCATTGTATTGCAAATATGATTTGGTTTTTAAAAAAAAAAATTAAAAAAGTTTGCCTGCCACCAACATTGTTTCATGTTACAATGGAGAAGAGAGAGTACCCTTCAGTAGCCCAATAAGCTATACATAATAAAAGCAAGAAAATCATTGTCTTAGTGAATATATACCTTTCAGAAATGGAAAAAGTTGAAACTAGAACCACAGTAAATCAGATTTATTTCAGCATTTCAAATTTAACCAAAAGTTCATAAATGGATAAATGTCATCTTCTGCTACTGAATATAGTTTTATCGAACATGGGCTTTGATGTCCTCTTGTACAATTGTTATAGTCTCTTTTAGAACATTTCAGACTAGAGATACTTTTGGTTCCTACAAATCCATCTTACTTTTTAAATCCTCATGTTAATCCTCAGCAGCCAGATGATTTTTCAGTTTCTGAATAGAGGAAAAACAAAGGCTAAAATTTCGCCACACATTTATTGGAATATGGACTATGTCTCATTCAGTTTAGATAAATAAAATGTGAGGAATAAAAAAGAGAACAATGAAAGAACATCTAAAACTTATTAGTACAACTTCTCCCTAGGAATATACCAAATAGCATAAACTGCAGCTTCTGCATGGATTGGGAAATCCATATTGAAAAAAAAAAAAAAAAGCAAGCTATTTTTATTGAATGTACTAATGATGTAAAGCTAAAGAATTTTTTCAAGAGGACTCAATAAAACAAAATCAATTAATTGCAATATAGTTTTAGTTATTTACAAATTATTTTGGTTATTTACAAGCTACTAGTAATATGTAATAGCTATTTTAATACTGAAAATCTAGCAATTGGTGATGGTATGATTTTAAGAAACAGGTTGAAAAAAGATCAGAAGAGCAGGCAAATCATCTTATTAAGTATTTTCTGGAACACAGTCATTAGGTCTAGGGACTTCACAGTCTATCCAAATCTGAAGAGCACCAAGGGTTAAAACAAAGAATGGAATTCTGTGTTTGTTGAAAACAGGAAAACTAATTTAAGTTCAGTTGAATCAATGCTTCACCTACATACAACTCTAATGTCTTCAGTGGAAAAAAAAAATAACTGGAGGCTACAAACTATGACTTCAGCTTATTTTTTAACAAATTACAAAACCAGAGTATATGTAGATTTATGTAGCCCTTGCAAACTACTCTTTTATCTTCTACAGAATTTCAGTACCCTTTCATTTTTCTTTAAACTCCCACAATCTTTCACACAGAAGAATGGGTTTTCCAGAGTGGCTGTCTGAATAGTCACAAAATACTGCTGTTTTAAAGGTTGCTTTGGTGACATTGTTTGAATGAGTATGGGCTGCTAACTTGAAAAGAGCTTGGAAAGTCGGGGCACTATGTTAAAAAAATCTTGATCTGCCTTATAAAATATTGTTCAAAAGATTTTACATTTTACAGTCTGAAGGAATTAAGAGAAATTAGCATGATTATTTTTCTTCTGTGCCCCCTGGCATACACTTCTGCCTCTTACGTTTCCTTTACATTAAGAAAACCAGAGCTATATTCTGGACATTTTTACATCAGAGAACAATGTGTCCCATTTTTAACCTGGATTACATTGTCTCAGTAAAGATTGTTTCTCTAATCCTGGGTGCTTCGTTATAACTTTGACTGCTTTGAGAAGAGCATGTAAGCATACTAAAGAAGAAATCACCTTTGCATCGTTCCCTACTCTATTCCCATTGTGAGTTGAGTGCGCAAGGAGCCTAAGATGCTCCACAGAAGCAAAAATCTGATATTTCTCAGTGCAAAAGATCAACAAGGAAAGTTATGATGTTCTGTGCAAACATTCATTTTACCATAGTCCTAAATCAATGTCCTGCTCTTATTTAGAGAAGACTGTAAAGTTAAGATCTACCCTAAAATATGAATGAGGGATTTTAACATGCAGAGAAAAGATCTTCATAGGAGTCAAAATCTGTCAAGTGATTGAAAATATGGGTGTTTGGGCTACAAATCATTAACTAAGACCACAGTAAGTAACTCTGTACATAACTGTGGATTTTCTTATACATAGCTTACAAGCATAGAAAGCTTAATTTATTAACTACTAATGAGTGCAACATTCCAGAATTTTCCTGTTTAGATTTGCATCACAGATTTACCCTTTTCTGTTTTCTACTCCCATTACTTTGTGATTTTTCCAACAAAAATTATCCCACTTCTCAGCAAAAGTTGTAGAATAATTTCCTCTTATCTTCCTCCCACTTTGTGACTCAAGAGCATTTGCTGGCATTTCTCCTCCAAAGTACTGTTTTAGTAGATACAGCAGATATTAGTGAATGAGTACCATAGTAAGAGATGTGCTGAAAAGGAAAAAGAAGATGGAAAATAAAGTAATGATACTTGATTTGCGCCTCCTCATCTCTTCTGCATCATAAAGTGACAAGAAATACAAGGCAAGAAGGATATTACAGATTAAATGAGAACAATCAGCCATTGAATAATCTCCCCAGAGAAGTGAAGAATTCCCCATTGGACACTTTTAAGATTCAGCTGGGCAGAGTTCTGGGCCATGTTGTCTAGAGCATGCTTTTGCCAAGAAAATTTGAACTTGAATCTTTGAGGTCACTTCCAACCTGGTATTTTATGATTGTATGGTTCTGTCTTCTGTGTACTCTTGTACTGATCCCCATGACATCAAGATAATTGCTGTAATCTAAAAATCAAAGGTCTGCTTTCCAACGTGACTCGTACCTGATACAGCACTATATTGGGTCCCATCTTCTATATAAGCACTTTAAAGGATTAAAGTACTGAGTGCTGTGCTAAAGAGTGAGGTGATGTGTAAACTTGAAGCTGCATTGAACTGGCAAAGATGTATTAAAAGTATTACAGACATGTCACTGGGAGAATAAAATGGGACACCCATCTTTCAGCTAGATGAGATCACAGTGAGATCTTCCAGAAGAACAACTGTTTCTGGTCACTTCTGCCATGTAAGCGAATCTTTGAGGCATCTTTTGTTTGTATCTGAAAGAGTCAGCCAAGGAAGAGATTTCTGAAATTGTGCAGAGTCTACCAGATAGCCAGGTCAGTAAACAAGATACAGTATTGGTAATATGTGAAGACTTCAATAGTTTAAACAAAATTGTCTGAAATTGTTTTAATACACGTGTTGTTTGTGAGTTTCACTAATTTTTTTCTCCTGTGTCACATGTTTCAGCAGACATGACTAGAATTACATGTGGCATTTATTTTAGTTGCCAGACACAATGAAGAGAGGGAAACATGACTGTGATGTTAGGTCAAGCCAGAACTTACAGAATCTGAGATCAGAATATGGCCTTTTCTGAGGCTTATCAGAGACTGTAGGTTCATGCATGAGGGAATGAGTAACATCAAGACTGGGAAAGAGCAGGTATTCTACAATGTTATTTCCATGGTTCCGTGAGTCATTTTACTTATAATGATAACATATGACTATAGTACTGAATTAAAGACAGGCAAATTCACACAGCTACAGAATGATGATATTTAGTAGTAATAACAATAACAATTGTCCTTTTGAACTAACAAGAAAAATGCACCTCTGTGTTAAGAATGAGAGCTCTCTGGGGTTCTACCTATTTCCTGAACAAAGTAAATGTCCACACTTTTCCCTGAGAAGCAGTCTAATATCACAGCTAACACCCAACAAGCTAGCCATGGTAGTGTAGAACTTCATGCTACTGGCACTGTACTATTTTACTTTGCAAATTAGCTCTTTCAGAGTTTGAGTACACTTTATTATGATGTGTATGAGAAATGTATCCACAGTGACAGACCTTCTCGTACTGTCTTATTTGCATTTTAACTAGTTCTTCCTTGGGCTCACTTAGAATTAAAGATTGAATATGCCTTTTCCAAAATGTCATAGGAAAATGAAAGGACCACAGGTTGCACTAAGAGACATGACTACCCTAAGTAAATTTTTACTCAAAATTAGTATTTACTCAAAACTAGAATTTATCTGTGTTTCAGGTCAAGGAGATATGCCTTTTCATTATATGGAACGGCCCTGAATTCAACTGAGGAGTCTGAGTTTCCTTGCAAAACTGTGACAAATTTAAGCACAACTAGCTAGCTGCTTTATTCTAGGTGATTAGTTAAGTAATATTTCTGGTAAATCCATGTCTATGTTTGACACAATCATATGTGTTTGCCAAAAATATATTTCCTAAAATATCCATAAACCCAAGAGCAAATACTATGCCATGTCTCTGTTGATATTCAGCTTTTTTAGTGCCTGCCTGTTCTAGATTTGACCACGTCATGATAAAAGCATCTTACCAATACTCTTAGATGCACTTGTAGTGTCAGGCAATGCTAGACAAAACTGCAAGGCAGTTGCAATGGTAGGCCGTGCAAGGCAGACTAGACAATTCAGCCAACTCTCTCGTGTTATCGTCTTTTTTACATTTATATAGGCTAAATACAGATTAAATTAAACTAAATACAGATAAAACAGATTTTAAATGTTGACTACTTAAAATATGTGACACAGACCTTAGAAACTGTGGTGCTGGTTTCTGTTGAATCACAAATCTAAAAGCTATCCGTTTTTTTTTGAGTAAATGCATAATCCAGCTATTCTTAGAAATATTTGTTTACAAAACTGAAGCTCCAATATAACTACTGTGGAGACATAATTGAGATCAGTGGATTGCAATATATAAAATGGGATTAAATAAGATAAATGTAATATCAGTCTGGATCCACAGAAATTACTTTTTATTACATTATTTGATTGAAAATGTATGTTAAAAGACTGGGCAATAAAATTGTCATGCTCTTTTTAAAGACATAGGTGCACTAAAGGGAAGGAAGCAATACAGTATATTATGGATCTAATGATAACATTAATACATACTTGACTTTTGGAATGCAGTGATTTAGGAAACTATAAATGGAGAATGCCAATGTAATTTTGCATGATAGCACAGTGATTGCTTTTATGTCATTAATATCAAGCTGTGCATGATTAGAGGCTATTTTAATTCTAATAACAAATAATGCATCTTTGTATTGCTAAAACAAAACTGGACACACTAGCACTCTTGTTGTGACCAGCAATAATTTTAGATAATAGTAGCTAAAGCTACAAGCAAGTTACTGTGATTTAACTAGTTAACTTAGTGGTTCATATTTGCAAACTGTTCATCTACGCAATTCTAGCCAGCTGAGAGAAGAAAATTAGCAGGAGAGGTCATTCAAGCTACTTTAGCTGCCAGTGGAAGACATGAAAGCTCTTTTAAATTACCCTGTGTCCCTTACAGTCTAGAAGCATCTTCAGACAACTTTTGTGATTTCCTGATGTATAGTTACTCTTTGTTTCATAGTAACTTGTTCATTTTTCTGAGACTATAACTACAGTTGAATTGTATTTCTCCTTCTAAAACATTATTTTTAATAACCATTTTTTTCTTTGTTGCAAAGAAAAACAATCACCCTAAATTTCTTCTCTCGACAGTTTTTCCCCAAAGTAAGATTCTTCCTTTAAATTTCATATGTTATGAAAGTTATGGTATTTCCAAAATGTTCCTCTCACTGGGACTTTTGTTTACACTAGCAGTACATATAGAATGACTTCGTCTACAAATCCATATTTAGGCTTTTTAAAGTACCTGCCTTTTTTTTTTTTTTTTATGACAGGCTACAAAGGAATAATGGGAGGGTTATAAACTTATAAACAGCTAATATGAGAGAAAGGAAGAACTGTTCTCAAAAGCACCAGTAGAGACATTTAAAGGAAGTAAAGTGCACAACAGCATACAAGGAATTACATTTGTACATGAACTACAAATACTGAGAATTCAACCTTTTCTCCAATTGTTTTCTGAGTTGGACCCCACAAACATATATTGTTTATGAGCTAATACCTTTTCCTGTTCTTTAATACTTGCCAGCTTCTGTCACCCTTTTTCTGCATGTGACAGTCCTCACAAAAACAATAATCTCAGCCAATGCATTTCTCATTTGGATAACCCTCCTCAGGTTAATTCCAGTTTTAATTTTCTCTTAAATTTGTAATTAATAATAATTTGTATGTAAATAAAAATACATAAGAAGTTAAAGCATCATTCAATGGATCATTAATTTGGAGACAAATAAAGAGAGAGAGAGGTTGCACAATACAAACATATGCCCATACATATATTTTGCTGGGCACAAAGATCTATCCAGTCATCATGATACCAGTTCAATCACACAGTATTTAGATAGATATAATGTCTAAATCATTTAGCCATTTACAGTACGGACATAGCCTCCACCTGGTCTGCTGCAGGCCTAAATTGTGCTTGCTCTTTCTTATACAAGAGAAGCATCAAGGAGTTTGTTAATTCTCTTAAGGTACAGCACCAGTAACTGATCCTTTTGCATTCTTGGCCTCTTCAGTGTTGGGGCTTACCTAGTAATCACATTACCGTTGGCACCACAGCTGGCTGTTGCGTTTGATTTTATTTTGGGAGAAACAGAGTAAAGGGAGAAATTATGACATGCTCTATCAATTTCATTCTCTCCAGTTTCTGGCCTTCTTCCTTTATGACTCTTATTTGCCAGTGAAGATTTGAGAATTAAAGAAGGGTTTGCACTATGCAAGGACAATATATACCTTTCCAGGACATCCCATATGTTCTGTTATATTCTGACTTTCTTTCTTCTAATCATGAGTATTTTGAACAATAAAACTACTGAACAGTACAAAACCATAGAGCATTATCACAGAGAAACTTTTAGGAAAAAAAAAAAAAAAGATTCTATTCTTTAAAGATATATTAAGTTCAATAATGGGAGGTATAATAAAATCAGGGGTGCTAGAAATAAAAAGTAATGTGTTTGCAGAGAAGTAATGAAGAAGCATTAAAAATCCTTCAAGAATAACCTAGCCAACACACCAAGTGGGGAAAAAATAGATCTAACTGAAAAAGTAATATCCAATATTTACATATTTTGTTACTGTATGAGAACAGAAGTTGTGTTATTTAGCTTTTCAGTAAAAATTACTGCAAATTTAAAAACAATTTGAAGTTTTGGTTAAAAACATTTTACAAAAAAAAAAACGTTAAAAGAGGTAATTCTACCTATTGTAACAACCAAAAGCTGAAAAAATACATTCAGTGATGAGAAAATAGGACGAAGATCAAAAAAGTTTAATTTGGAGTGATCTGAAAGTCTTACAACAATTTCATGTTGCAGAGCATTTCTCTGATCTGTCACTGTTTCATTCTTTTCCTTTGTCATTTCTTTTCTGCTTTCATTTCTTTCATTTTCTCACTGATATTTTGCAGCCTCAAAGCTAAATCAGCTAAGCCAATGCAACACTGATCTGCCAAGAGTAGCAGCTTCCTGACAACCATAAAATAATGTCAGGTGTGTGCATTAGGATGGGGGTCAGTCAGCAGCTGCAACTTCCTGACACTTTGACTGGTCCCAGCCCTGGAGGTTGCTCTAAATTCGACTGATTACAATGATAGAAAATCACATCCAAATAGCAAGTAGGAGCCTTGCTCTGTCTCTAAACACATCAGAAATTTCTCTGAGATAGGAAAAATCTTAGATACCTATTCATAGGTTTCATCCACACCTATAGCCTATAGCTGAAGTGAAAGATTTCATTTGCACATGTTCTCACTCTACACTGTTTCTTAATTTTAAGGTCTGCTCATAAGTCATCTGGAGATGGATGTGTGTTTATACACTCTTCTTCTTGTTAAGTATTATCATAATATCTGACACACAGTGAATATATTTGTGCTCAGAAATACTGTGTTCTTCCAACTTAACATGGAAGTACTTACAGGAAAATCCAAGATTTAATTTTTTTTTTTAATAAAAATACGATTGTTCTGTAAGGTTACCCTTGTGTCCTATAATACACCAGCTAGTATTCATCTATACTTAGAAATGCAACTAGAATCACTGCAGGTTTATGAATGAGAGGGCAGCTCAGTACCACTAACTTAGCTGAAGAGAAGGTAGCCAGTGCTCTGCCCTCAAAAGTGAGTGTTCATTACAGGGCATTCGTTATATTTTAGGAACAGGGTGACAACTAAAAATCATGATTGCTATCTTTAAAGTGAAAATACCCACTATTTCTAATAAGTCTTTCTAACTTTTTTTTTCAAGCATTCCCTGCAAATTTCACACAAAAAAAATAGCGAAACTGTTGGGTTTGCACAGATGCAGACACCACATAATTTTTTATTTCTTCTATTTCTTCACACATAGGAAAAAAAGGAGCAAATATCAGAACAGTCAAAGAAGGAATAGTAAAGATTTCCTATATTTAGAAAGGTGGAGATATTATGTAGTTTACAAAGAAATATTAAATACGTAGTTTACAAAGCCAAACTCTTGTGCTTTTCCATTTGAAGTCCTTAGCTTCTTCATGATATCGTCTATTTAGAAGGTAGTTTCCTCTGTAAAGGAATTTTTCAAACTACTGATTTTGGTGTAGAAGTGCTGCTGAGATTCTGTAGGGTTTGGAAGAACATTTGCAGAAATAAAGCCCTGTTGGACGCTGATTATATTTGTGATTACAAGAAAAATTGTCCTAGAGATCTTTGTAGGTGGAATTAGCAACTGTTAAGACAGTGAGGTTTGATTATATATATATACTATTTTTCTGCTCTATACAATGTAATCTTGACAAGCAGTGCTGATTATCTGTAATATTTTTATGCTTTTAAATTTTTTTAATAAATATATTTTCATTATATGCATATAATCTATGAGGAATAAAAAAAGCTCCAAAGCTACAGCACTACAGCTAAAGATGTGGGGGAAGAAGGGAGGCAATACTAAAGTGCTCCTCTGTCTTTTGTAGTTAATTATAGGAGAGACAACTGTCTGCTTGGAGTGTCAATACCTTTAAGAACACAGTTAATACTAAAATCATAGCTGGCTTCTCATCTCTCTTCAAGGAGAAATGGCTTATTATGGAAGCACATAATTCACACTAAAGCTGTGATTTTGAAAAGGTATTTCCACCGTAAGCAGAAATTTCATTCCATTCCTAAATGCCTCTCCCATGGGACTGTGAGAGCCAGAGGGTCCCGCAGAGCATCTGATTGAGAAATAACTTCAACGGCTTTGTGATGAGAGTGCATAAAAAGTTCAGCCATTCCCTCATTGCTTTCACAGCAAAACCAAAAAAAACAACATACAACATTTTGTTCTCCACATTGTAGTAATGTATGAACATAAAAAGCCATGGCACAAAATATCAGCATACAAAGCAAGGACCTGTTTCAAATGTTATTGATGACTTTCTATGGGTCCCAAATAGGCACATGGAGAATCAGATGCTTTCAAGCTGCAAAGACACTGAAGAGTCTTGTTCATTTTCCTCGAAGAATTTTATAGAGGCATAAGTGAAGCAGTGGCGAGAAAAAGTATGCATTATAAAGATCTGACACAAAGTATTCCAAGAAGACAGTAAAAACTGTGCTGTAGAAGTATTACATGACCTTCTTCACATTCTAAAACACACATCAAATTTAAACTTACCTTTTATGTACACAACCACAGCAACACTATACAACACTTTTTGTTACATCTGCTTGCTAGGTACAGAATGTAATCCTATTCCCTCTCCTGTTCCAGAATTGAGTATCCACATTAGGGAGTTTTACTAGCAAAACCATATGTTTATTTATAATATTATTCTCCAAACAATACTGGGAAAACACCCACGGTAGACAACCCTTCCTGAATGATATGTCTTCAGGAACAGACATGAACGCATGACTGGGGGGGCTACAAATTAGACATGAATATGATCCAGCCATGTGCTATGGTAAATTGCCATATCCCTGCAATGGCTCCAGTAGACCTGTATGGAAGCTAACAATCATTGCAGTGTTATCCACTTTGCTTTGGTCATCAAAACAGTACTCTTTGTCAGCAAAGGAAACTTCTATATTGTAGTAATTTGCCTGTAAATGGCTAGAGCAAATCAAGGCCTGTCTCATATCAGCAACATGTTGTTACAGGGCCACAGTAAGTATCAACAGGCACAAAAGGAATGTGGATATTGGGGAATGATATGTCATATGAAAACACCATGGAAGTTCGTAAGACATACCTAAAGGAGGAGCTGTGAAATTCCTGGAATTACTATGAACAATACTTTCTAGACACAGCATCAACAACACAATTCTGACTTCGGATAACAGTTCAATAGCTGGCCTATGTAATTATTTTAAAGCATAAGTCAAACTATTGATGGAAACTAAAAATACAAGCAGCAAGTTAAATATGCTCATCATATTGTCAGATACATGAGGGGAAACACTACTGTTGTTTGACTTATCAAACCAGCAAACAAAATAGCCTGGCAAACACCCTAAATATTTAAGTATTTGCAAGGTATTATTACAGAGAAGCCCATCAAGCAGAATATGACTACTTTTAACACACAGTATAGTATTACCCTACCACACACTATGACATTGCAGATTGCCCAGCAGTAATGGAAAAATATTGGAGGACACCTAACAGCTACTATTCTTTTTAAAACTGCAAGAAAAGCAAGGTATGGTATGGAAACATAGGTCTATATGTAAACAGCTGTGCTTATGGTTTCTCAGAAATAGTTTTAAAAGTTAAACCCTTTTTTTTTTTTTTTTCCCTTTAATGACAGGTAAGAATATGACTAAATGGGCAGAAGTCAGTAAACTAATTTCATACATTTCATCATTTATACTAAATCAGAATACGAAAAAAAATGTTCTTGCTGAACACTAAAATAAATTTATAAGCAAATATGTTGCATATGAACAAAATACGCAGGTTTGATAGTCACTGTCTGATGCTTACTTTACCATTTTCTAATATTTACCCAGTTAAGAGTTATTATGCACTTAGTTCCTTAGCACCCTATGATCAATTGAAAAGTACGGGCTAACTGCCATTATTAGTGATATCCTGATACACTCTGAGATGACACCAGAAGGGTGGCTACCCATTCTAATTTAATATGGGACTATGTTTCAAAAGCCACATGAACAAACCATGCTCACATGATTCACTGGCCTTCATTTTAAGTATTTATTTAACATTCAGTGGCAGCATAAATACCACATAGTTCTGCAGAATCAGATGCCTTTGACAATCTTCCTCCAAAGAATGAGCCCAGACTGATATTGAATGACTCCAATCAATTGCATTTTATTTTCATATTTTGTTGGGAATTATTCTGGGATAAGAGCAGACATAATTTTGATCTGAATGCAGGAGTATACAGTCATATAAGCATGACCAGGAACATTTAACTTTTTTAAAAAGAGCAATATCACCCTCTTACATTCCTCCTCCTATAAATCCAGAACTCAGTTCAGGACTGTAAAATCTTGTTTTAAGATGTGCCATTGGAAAATTACTTATTAAGATATGTTAGCATAACAAGATGCCCAAAACCTCAGTGATTAGTCTTTTTCTATAGGAAACTTTAATATAATGATTATCGAAAACAGAAAATACACACAAAAATTAGCCAGTTTGTAACAGAGACTTTACATGTTATGGTTGGGGTTTTTTTTATACAACTATATACAATGATACAGTTATGGTCATATAGACAGGCACTTCTAGAGGTGGAGCTACATCAAATTAGCTGTGCTCTTCTATAGGTCACTTAAATCTCACCCTGAAAGACACAAAATACATTGGAAAAAAGACATTATAATCTGTATTTATAAAAGATTTTTGCAATAAAACAAAATAGGGGAGGTGATTTCTTTCAACATTTCTAACTGGCAAAATCAGCTCAGTAATATTTTATAGTCTAGGATTCCAGCAATGTTTTATACTGTAAGTTTGAGAGATTTTAAAAACAAAATTTCAGGCACAGGCATATAAATTTATCCTTGTACCTGTGATTACAGAGGGAGACTAACCAAACTGAACCTGATGAGGAAACAGGCAGAATTCTCAAATGGTTGAAACTTTCCATGTTTGTAAAAGATGAACGACAAACCTTTGAGTTAGATCCTCCTAAGAAAACTATAGTATGTAATTCAAATCAATATTAACACAAGTGGTCCTGTATTGCGTTTATATTATTAAACCCAGTCTCAGTTTTATAATAAATCCTCATAAACTATCCTCTTAATCATAGAATCATAGAATAATATATGTTGGAAAAGATGCTTAAGATCATTGAGACTGACCATAAAGCTAACACTGCCAAGTCCACCACTAAACCATGTCCCTAAGCACCACATTTATATGTCTTCTAAATACTTCCAGGGATGGTGACTTAACCACTTCCCTGGGCAGGCTGTTCCAATGTTTGACAACCTTTTCAGTGAAGATATTTTTCCTAATAGCCAGTAAGGCTCCCCTGGCGCACTGGAGGCCACTACCTCTTGTCCTATTACTTGTTACTTGAGAGAAGAGACCAACCCCACCTGGCTACAACCTCCTTTCAGGTAGTTGCAGAGCCTCCTTTTCTCCAGGCTAAACAAGTTTCCTCACTCACTCCTCATAAGAGTTTTTCTATAGATCCCCCACCAACTTCTTTGTTCTTCTTTGGATATACTCCAGCACCTCAATGACTCTCCTGTAGTGAGGGGCCCAAAACTGAACACAGGAATCGAGGGGCGGCCTCAGCAGTGCCGAGTACAGGGGTCAGATCCCTTCCCTGTCCCTGCTGGCCACGCTATTGCTGACACAAGCCAGGATGCCATTGGCCTTCTTGGCCACCTGGGTACACTGCTGGCTCCTGTTCAGCCGGCTGTCAACCAACACTCTGAAGTCCTTTTCTGCCGGCCAGCTTTCCAGCCACCCTTCCCCAAGCCTGTAAAGCTCTGTGGGGTTGTTGTGACCCATGTGCAGCACCCGACACTCAGCCTTGTTAAACCTCATACAACTGGCACCAGCCCACTGATCCAGCCTGTCCAGATCCCTCTGTAGAGCCTTTCTACCCTCAAGCAGATCAACACTTCCATCTAACTTGGTGTCATCTGCAAACTTACTGAGGGTGCACTTGATCTTCTCCTCCAGATCATTGATAAAGATATTAAACAGAACTGGGAATATTATAATATCCTCATAATAATAAAACCAGTTTACCCAAAAATGATACTTATGCAAAATTGTAGATCTGTTGTTATATGGTGTCTAATGTATATACGGATTATGTGTTTAAAATTTGTTCCACAAACATGAAGACTAAAGTATGTAATTGATCAGAAGTTTATACAATCAAGTTTTGAGCATTCAGTTAGAGACCAAATTTCAATAATAATAATCCATGTGCTGATACCACTTTAATGAGGAAATTATAGGTAATAGCTGTTACATTTACCACTGTGCAAGTTTTAATTGTTGCCGGGATCAGGGACCACGTGGCCATTGCCCCTCCCCCACCCGCGCCGGTTGGGCTGGAAGTTAAACACAGACCCCGGCTGAAATAACAAGAAATTTAATACAACAGAGTGATAGAACAATCTGAATAACAACAGTATCAATGGTAAACGACAGCAAACAGCAATAACAGTGAACAAGACAAACGATAATCAGAGAAATACCGCTAGCTGGTTTACGGAAAGCAAAATTCCCTCCCGAGCCCGCCAAAGAGCAAGGAAAAGGTTCCCGCCCCTGGACCTGACGTCAGCATGGTATGAATAACCCGGCTGGAGATCCCTTCCCCCTCTCTCTCTGCTGGGGAAAACTTTACTCTATCCTGGCTGAACCAGGACAACCACAATGCTGAGGTCTATTTTCATCATCATTTTCACAACCAACATTATGCCTTGCTAGAACTGCAAAGTCCACCCAAGTGATCTTTGTGAGAAGAGATGGAAAATACTCTAGAGATTATACAAAATGTTTTGAGAAACATTCTGCAGAACTTGTATGCACTTTGTGATAAGCACTAATACATGACTGTTCGATTCAGAAGTTTTGAATTTTCAGTTTACCTGGTCTTTACTGCCACACAATGCATACTATATCAGGGACAGCTGATTAGCTACAGATGCACTTTCGCAGTATACAGTTCCGAATGCCTTAGAAACATTTTCACAAAACCCCACAATTTAGTAGTGTGTTTTCTGGTATTTTCTATTGCAGAAAGAGCTTGTAACTTTACTCTGCATGTTGCACAAGAATATACAGCCATTTCAAGACAGTACTTTTCTCTGTCTCCTAATCAGCCCCCACACAGTCCTTGATTTATTGCTTAGGAAAAGAGCAATTTTTGAAATAATGACCTTCTGGGACAGTCTGTGGAAATCCTTTGAAATGTGGACAACATCGATGTGTCATGACCAATACTAAAATGTTAAAAACTGACACCTTTTTTCAAAATGCCCATTTTTGCCCTTAATGGTGACTCCTAGGCACAATGGTAATAAAAGTAAATAACATTACAAATTTGGCTTACACTTTGTGGGATGACACAAAATTTCACCTGTGTTTGATCTTTTAAGATTTAATCAGCTTCTTAGTGGATAGAAGCACTTAACACCAGGAAATAGTAAGGTAAAAGGCTCACAACAAAAATGTTGAAGGAGAAGTATTCAGACTATAAGTAGCAAGAAGCAAAGATCAGTTAAACAGTTTATCAGTCTCTGACACCAACTTATTTTTACTTGCAATGCTTTTCTGGTGATCAATGAGATGTTATAAATTCCACAGTCCACACTACAATTAAGCTATTCAGTAAAAAGAAAATAATTATTTCTGTTAAATGTATAAACCCCCTCAAAAGAACCACTGGAAAAGATCTAAGCACTGGGGATTTGTCTAGGCTTTTGTAAGAATAAAATATTTTTAGAATTTTATTTCTAGCTACTGCTTACTGAGCAAAATTCTGTGCAAAAACTTTGTTTGCACTGATATCAATTAAAAAAAAAAAAAACAAAAACAAAAACAAAAACCAAATCCAAAAATATTTCCACTGATTTCTACATAATCAAGAATATTCTCAAAATATTTAATATTCAGAGTGTAGTCCTTAGCTACAAACTGTAGAGTTTCACTGGTCTGTTTTCCACATCCTGTTAAAATTATTGTGGTTCATGACCAAGAGTTTACTCCCATGTGTTCTGTGTACAGGATCAAATTAATTTCATAACCAAATGAATTTATACTTTGGAAGTGCTTCATCTTAGTGTTTTTTACATATATTCCATTAACTTAAGTACTTTTTCTCACAGTTTTCAGAGTTTACTTCCAAGTTTTTTAACCTGTTCTCTTTCCTAACATTTACAGTAGGGTGTAAAACTGTGGCTTTGAAGTCATAATAATAGTCATACAGTTAGCTGGTGAACAAACTTGATTTTTAAATATAAGTGTGTCAAATTTGCAAACATTTCACTCCTGTATCACAAAAATGATCCAGAGTATAATAATTTCAAAGTTTAATGTATGCTATATATAATCTCTCCTTGAGTGAAAAAATAAATCTGATTATTATAATGTCCACACTAATGTTTATTAGATGACTTATCTTAAAAAGTCTAAGCAAGTCAATAGTTTAAAATTTCAAATAGCCTCCCCTCTATTTACTCAGATACTCAGAGGACTTAAAGGCAAATTTATCGCTCCAACATGAAAAGAAATTAAACTAATTGACATTTTTCTGAAGAGAGGCAATTACCTTTAAAAAACTGAAAAAGATGGTTACCAAGCAACTAAATTCAGCCTACATACATTGTCTATTCATAATCTCTAGCAGAGTACAGGAAATGACAGCCTGTCACTACAGAACAGAGACATGCAGAATTATACCATTTCTGTCCTGTGTTACCTCCTACAGGAGAGAGAGCAATTATATCCTGCATACACTGATTAGGTTAAATAACTGCTGTAATTTTGAAATATTAGCATGGCTCAGAGTAGTCACAAAACGCAGTCCGAATGCTTCCAAGAATATAGCCACTTACCTCTAAAACCTCATTACCATCAACATGCTGGACAAACATCTCTTGCACAGCTCTCTGGGTTAAGAGGAGACTGAGTTCCCCCAGAGTTTCAGAACTAGCATTAGCATTTCCGTTTGGGCCATCAGTGTTGTCAATTACAAATCCTTGCCTTTATCCTGCAATTATAGCGGACAGCCAGATTGTTGTGTCAGCATGGAACACAGTTAACTTCACTGAGGCTCTGCATGGGTGTAACCTTCAGTCTATACACAGTAAATTACTGGACTAGGGCTTATCATTATTTCTTCTGGGCTTCTAATAAATGACAGCATCACACTTTCCCAAAGGTCCATCATTGGTAACTTTCTGAATACCTGGCAGAATCAAGGCATAAATGAAGTCAGTAAGAATTCTGCCATTAATTTCTATGGCAACTTCATAAATTTCTTTATAATTTTTATGTCTAAAAGAATGATGACACTAGGGGACATTTATTTTCAAAATTAATTTGGAAAAAAATAAAAAAAGGAAATCTTGAAAGTTGATATTGCTGCAATTTTAGCCATACGGTTGGGATAATAAGAACTGATTCCTCTGCTGCAATAATAACAAAAGTACTTGAATGTCTGGTCAGGCAGCATATTTCTCACTGTCAGCAGCAAACAGATACTGTAAAACAGAATTTGAAAATTTGTAAAAACATTTCATATAACTGTATTGTCTTTTTCCTCTGTTTTCCCAAATAGATTCCTCTTGGCAGACACCAAAAGGAATAAAGAAATGTAAAAACAGTGGGCTTATTAGTTGGTTAATTGAAGGAAAAGAAGGCACACACTTTCTTCTTTATTCCAGTAAAATCGTAAATCAAGGAACATGATTAAAAAATCATAAAGATACAGAAATAATAATATCAGTGTTTGTTTGTCTTTAGAACGTGGACTTTATTCTCCATTGGCATCCATTTTTTTCCTTTTATGATTGCAGAAAAACTCTTTCGAGCTTGTTTTCTTCTCCTTATTACTGCATTCATGCACATTTGTTCAGTTAGGAAAAACTTACCTCTCTTTAACTGCAGGAACAGAGTTATTTCCCACCTTGTTTTGTGCTAAGATCTACAGATCTCACACAGAATTTAGGCTCTGTAAACATCGCTATGCAATGAGGTAGAGAAAGGCCAGGAGTTTGGGGTCTGTTTAGAGGAGCAACAGAAGCTACATTTACTCCAACACAATATAGTGTTTGCACAGAAAACCCATTTTCTTCTCAGATGTCAAGAAAAGGTGCTTTCTAGGGCTCCACACAGCACTGATCAGCTGCTTAGGTTAAGCATAGGGAGGAGGCATCTTGTTGCACCCATGTTGCTTTTCCAATAATACACTCTAAAAGAAATTGAAATCTAGTCGTCATGAATGTTGGGAATACTGTAACAAACAAATCATCTGAGGCCAACAGATCAGACTATGAGAATTTGGAGAGATGGCAAGTTCAGCTATATAAGGAAGCATTACTTTATGCTGGACATCTGAACTGATTGCTAATAGCTAATTAATTAATTTTATCTATTTACTAGTGATTAAGTGTTTCTGGAACTAGCAGAATGAATCATTTCTGTATACAATTGTATATACTCCATGCTTCATTTTGCTTACTAAAAAACTAAAAACGGTCTACAGAAGACTAATCACTAAAAGTAGATCTGAGATATAGCTGGCTTACTTGTAAGTTTTTAATTGAGTTAGTCATCATAAATCAGGAATGTGAACTACAGTCATTTTAATAATCATCCTTGTCATCAAAAGCAGTGGTGCCTCAAAATTTTGCTTGAGCCCTTCACAAGTCAAGGAAAGCGAATGGCATTAAATGAATGATGGTGTGTGTTTTCTTACAAATAAGAGGGCTAGATCCCAGGAAGGGGACAATGTAAAGGAAAGGAAGTGGAATCAACGGTGGCTTCATGTTCAAAGGTAAAGATGCAAGTGAATGATAAAGGATGAGTGAGTAACTATTGACCAGAGGGTCCAGAAGAGGAGTAAAAATGGCTTACAGGGTAACAGAAACCTCCAGTTCATCATGCTCAAAACCCCCTTTCATGGCTACCTAAGTTTTTGTATGATTTTTGTGATTTGCTTCTACTTCAAAAATTTAAAAAGCAAATAAACCACTAACATTTTCCATGTAGTGCCAAAGTGTTTTCCTTCCTTCTCATCAGTGGCAGTGCTTCATGGTCAGCTCTTTGTTACAGTCATTAAGTACATATGATATGCATACGGCACAGCTGCAAAGTCGGACACAGTCTATGCCCTGGAATGCCTCATCAGAACAGCTCATGTTCAGCTCCTGTATCCCTTGCAAGATTAATTGGTTGTACAGACAATTCTGTCAATGCTGAAGAAGACAAAATTATGTTTCTAAGCAGAAATACATACAGTAGAGAGAGGATGTCAAATATTGTCTTGAACCTAGGCATTTGCATTTTTTTGCTAGTTAGGTTGTGAGTAGGAGCATATAAGGAAACTCTTCTGAGGGTTAGATCAGCTGAGATATGTAACAGCACCGTTATGATAAACAAATGGCTAGTGTGCTTTTTGTTTTTCTGTCACCAGTGAATTGCCAGTTCAAATGTAGTAATAGAATTACTTTCTCTTAAGTATCAAAATAGCTTTAAAAGAAAAATCTGTACCTGAGCTTTTATTACAGATGAATTGCACAAAATTAAATTTCTTAGATTTGTAGAAGCATAGTGTTAACTCATAGTGAGGCAGAGATGCATGCCCAGTAGAAATATCTGGGTAACAGCTGTTGCTATGAAATGCCTAGTAGAATATTTTTTTCAAGCATTTCTTTAAACAGTGGAAGAATTGAGAAGGTGTACAAAGAATCTTATAAAAAAAACAGAGCCAGAGCAAACAGCAGGAGGTTCATTCATTCTATGCTCTCATTAATATTTTTAAAGTTATTATAGATTTACTGCTGCTAAGTCTTATTCTAATTAGAAATGAGCTAGTGGTGTGAATCCATAGCAGCTGCTGCAGTCAGTCTTATCTTCTCAGTTATTAGCCCATGTGGTGAACTGAAGAAAAATAAAACAGAAGATCCCCAAAAGTGTTCTCTCTGCTTTTACTTTCTAAATTTCTAAACATTTTTGTGGGGGGAAAATGCTTTACTCATGTTCAACATTAGTCTTCTTGCCACACTGGACCTAGGACTGAAGACCAACTGAGCATTAAGACTTCTCAGAACACCAAGTCTCCAGCTTAGACCTGATTTCTTTTGCAGGGAATCTGTTTCTAACAGCGCTGTAAGCTTCAACATATATTTTTATCTCTAAAGGGCATAGATAAAGAGGCAGCCTCCAAAATATCTCATGCTTGGTTCATTAATACATCTGTAGACTTAAACAAGGATATTGAGTTCAGCCCAACAGCAGATGGAGAATATAAATCTTTCAAATATTCTGTATGAATGGACACACTTTTTCATCACACAAGAGATGGAAATAACTGGGTCTACCATTGTGTAGCATTCTTCAAGTCAAGAAAGGCAGAAATCTTTTTTGAAAGGAAAGCCTTGGGAAAAGGCACAGTTGGTAATGCCCAATATTTTTGTTTGGGCTTTTCTTCTAAAGATCAGTAAACTGATCATAACCAACCCTTTCCAGGAAAAACTTGTAGTCCTACTAAATGAACATTTTTCAACTAGTCACAAAACTGTACTGAAAAACTCCCGAGCAGCTTCAGTGCTGAACCAGGTAATAATTTGGAATAGTGTTCAAACCAGTCCACTGCCATTAGACACTTAGTCCAACACAAGCCAAACACCAAGCGGGTATGGCTCTTGTAAGGTTCAGAATGGGAAGATAAGACTTGGAGTAAAATGCCCTGTTTCAAACAAAATAATCTGAGTTAACTATGTCTCTCTGACACTTTAAAAGCAAAGACAAAGCCAGGCAGGTTTCAAATCTGAATAGAATAAATAGGTATGTATATAAATTAATTGAACTGTGCTAGGCAACATTTCTGGGAACTGGAATTTGACCATCTATTCCTTTTGTTTGTTAAAATGCTGCTTGGACCTGTGACAACTAGGACTTTCACAAAAAACAATGGATTTGTGAACTGGCACAGGCTAGATTTTTCCTAGGAGGTAGTTTGGATGTGACTATCATGGTTTGACAGGTGAAAGAATTCAATAGCATGGACACAGGCCACTCCATGCAAGTTGATATCAGTGCTAAAGATTAGGGACAAGCATGTTTACTTTGCTATCACAGCATATATGGGTTGTACTTTTCATAAATATTCAGATAGTAGTATTCAATGATCAGTAATACTGAAGGTCACTGATAAGTCTAATATTTAGTATGAATATTCACACCACTCTGTTGTCCTAAGTGTCTCCACAATACCCAGGTTATTATGCATGTGTTAAAATTTGGTATGCATCTTTGAAAACCACTTTATGCTAAATTTGGCTTGCCACTGTTTTTTACCACTTTTTACCATCTTTTCCAAAAAGACAGACTAGCAGCTTTAGCAGTTGTTATGAAATTTGTTGGTATCAACACTGTGTCTTTAAGAGAAAGCAATAAATTATTGTTGATTAAAGGGTTTAAGAACTAAACTAGTTCCTCTCTTTCAGAGAGTTTTCTGCCATGGTTTGTACCATGCCTTCTAGGCTCTTTCTACTATTCAGAAATAAACACAGATGAGCAAAAAGGCAATGATGTGGTGTCACAGAACCTGAATGTGACAAGAAATCTATACAATACACACAAAAAATATCCAGTGTAAGAATTTGACATTTACGTGTCAAAACACACACATCTCACATGAGCTTGGCCAAGACTTTAATCTCACTCAGCCTCAAAAATCATGTCCTTCAAATGAAAACAATTTGTTCCTAAAGAATGAGATACAATTTTTATGCAAATAAAACACTGTAATCAGAGGGTGGAAGAATTCAATATCATTGGTCTAGTCACTGCCATCTAGTGTTCCAGCATCAGATGCTGGAGTTTTTTCTGAAATTAGTTTTTCACAGCTCTTACTTCAGTTCTTAAGGTGATCTCAAGAAATATGGGCAGGCATCTCAAATCCTTCTATTGCAGGACTTTTGAGTCTGATGTTACCTGCCCAGGTGGACATGAGGTACTAGTCCAAACATGTCTTTGATCCACTAAAGCAATACCCCTGTTCCCATAAGAGCAAGTAAGATAATACTATGAAAATTTGTACAGTTTACTCCATAAGCTGCTTTCTTCTGTCATAAATAAAGCCTGTAAGAGCACTGCTTTTTTTGTCTTCCTAAATTCTATACTCATACTTTTGATTTGTATGATGCCCAAACCTGTGACATTACTACAAGACATGAGGGTTGAAAGCCCACAATAGCACAGGTTGTCGCTGGCTTTTTAGCATCACCTGGCTGTTAAATTTCAAATTTTCTTGACAATGCAGTGACCTATATTGTGAAAATGCTGTCTATCTCTTCTGTTGTCTTCTGAAAATATGAGCAAGATGCTCTCGCCCTGTAAACCCAAGATCTAGAAAATCCTTGCCTGTAGAACTCTGGATCACATAATATCTTCTCATGGTTGTAAGTCAAAAGCCCACGACGTAATAAGAGCTACTTTTTGGCATGTTATTCAGCATCACACAGGCAGATTTCACTCTTTGTCCTCCTTAGAACACTTCATCTTCTAGTATCCTCCTGATAAACAGGCAATAAAGATAATTTAGTAATTTACAAGAACTTTCTTCTAACAAAATGCTGCCCACTGTATCCATAGAACAAAAATTAATGAATTTGTGAGTTCTTGAGGAAACAGCTGTCCACAGATATCCAATTAATTAGATATTATAAAAAGGAAAGAACTAGAAAAACAATTATCTCCAGGCAATAAGATAGAAACCTGGTTATAAACAGCAACTCCATTTTAAGCTTCTGTGGAACTAAGATTTGCGTATTTCATTCAAGTGAAAACACAAAGCTCAGATGACCAACAGCCAAGAATGACAGACACCAAATCAGGATGGTTGACAGCACATATGGAGCCCAAACATATTAAATATATTTAAGTGCTTCCCATTGCATTATTTGGATCAGATACATTTATCTGAAGAAGGTAAAATGCTTTTAAGAAATATCTCAAGATGTCTCTCAAAAACCTGTGTTTGACCTGGGTTTATTCTTTAAATTATGCAATATGAAAAACATGAACATTTGTTCACCTTTATTGGACATGATGTTTGCTTTTTCCAGAGAAACATCTTCACGAAAATGTAAATTAAGGTGATCATTTCCCAGCCAAAGTAAGAAAGTTTTAAACAGAGCAATTTAAAAAAAAAAAAATGTAACTCTTGTTAGTGTGTCTTTCTTCCTTTGGTAGCACTACCTGTAATCACTTAGTGACTTAGACTGCTCATGTCATTAGAAAAATTAGAAACTTGCACTCTGTGCCACAGTTGATCATGCCAAACAGCATCCTAAAGAGCGGTAAACACTAGCTGGCATGGTAGCTTTGGAAATCTTTAGAAAATTGGAAGTATTTGTTTTCATAGAATTAATTTCTCTTTCATTTCCCTTCTCTGGCTTGTTCTGAAAATATTGAAACCCTGAAGAACCCCTGCAGAAGTAGAACTGGAAAACAGGCTGTATGACTGGACTGCATTCATCTAGGAGTGAGGGATCCCACACATGCAGAGAAAGGAACAAATTATACACTTAAACTCTCAAAGTTTCACAGAAAGATTACATATAAATAATAGGCACAAATAGCATTCTAATATGGCAACTTCCTAACAGTTTTACATGGCAGCAAAGAGTGAGCAGCATTCTAACAATTTGATGGGCTACAAAAATCAACAGCCTTCTTTTAGTACTAAGTGAATGCTTAGTATAAATCCCACTAGAATATTAATCTCTCTAAAACCTGAAAGATTTTTACTATCTTCAATACCTGAAGAAAACTTTCAGAGAAAACTTAGTAAAAATAGTAGCAGTTACATTTTGCCAAAACCATTTTCTGAGTGAAAATTGTGTTGACCCTCTCACAGTCATGCAAAGTAGGGGAGTGGTGAGTTCTATTTACAAGACTGTTGCAAATATTAAATCTAATAAACATTTCCCTAGTTTGATTTCTTCTTTAATATGCATTGCCTTTGCTCCATATCATATGATGATGAAAGCATAATCCTCTCTAAAGACATGGGCCTTTCTTCAGGTGGTCTTCATTACCCCCTGCATCCAAGCCAGATGCCAGTCATGTTCATTACAACATCAGAACTGGAAGCATAAAACTAGCCTCCTACACGAGATCTTCTGGGATTAAATTTTGCTTTTACAATAGTTTTTCAAATAACTTGCAGGACTGGAATGTAAATGGTAAGAATGGAATCAACAGGAAGGAAAAAACATTCCTTACAACTGGCTAATATAGTTTCTCTACTAACTGCACTTTAATCCTTTTATGAGTACTCTTGCATTATCTGACATACCTCTTCCCTTCTCCAACTTTACTATCACCACTTTTTAAAGGTCAGCCTGTCATCTAAAATGGAACATAATACACAGGCACTAGTCTATAAAGAGTCTCTTTGCAAGGCATACACTATTTTGTTTATAGAAATTAAATGCAAGGACTGGCATTTTTTTTAAAGTACAAAACATTTCACCACCCGATTTAATAATAGGATATTCATTTGCTCAGCAGCATGCAAAAGGATAGTACTTTCAAAATAATGAATAATAAAATATGGAACTATGGTAACAGAAACTGAAATAGAAAGCACATACTGGATGGGACTAGGGATAATTAAAAAACATTACCTTTTACTGCGTAGTAAGCCATACTAAAGTGCAGGACATGTGAACATACCCAAATGTTGCTGGTCTATGTGTAGATTTTTGCCACCTCAAACCACAGTGGGGCAAGATTCAGGCATGTGTTAACCTATCAGATTCTTCCTGTCTCATTCCATTCCTTCCCAGGGATGGGGAGGGATGAAAGGAGGCCTGCGTGCAAGGACTGGCTGGAAGAGAGCTAGACATACACTGTCCTGTAAGCAGGAAATCAGGACCTTTGCCATTACGTGGTAATGGGACATTCAGGCATAGGTCAGGATGCTGGAATGCCAGGTACAGAACACAGTACAAGAATACTTCTCTCCAAAGAATACTCCATAAACATAAATGTTGAAGAAATCCATCTTTTTGATCAAAGTTAACTTTCCTCTAAACATTTCATGAACAGATATTAACGTGAATAACATGATGGAGGGAGTGGCGTGTTGTTACTGCTTCACCTTAAATCTCCAATATTGATAAGGGCCAAATTAAAAGTTTATTTTCTCTGACATTTCATTGTTCCAATTACAGATGAATATTTCTGAACTTAGGGCAGGTGGGGGGGAGTGTTGTGACTTTTGTGACAGGTTGATCCAAATTCTTTTGTGGCAGAACTTCATTTACTTAAGTCACAGGAAGGATAAATTTGGTTTGGTGCATTCTTTCTTCCAAGTGAAGGATTTCACTCAGAGTTTCAAAATGCATTTTCTCAGTTTATCTCTTTATGAGGACCTGACTGACTCAGGTTAAATTGGTTTTATTCTATGTACTATAAATCCATACTTAAAATTGACACAAGTAACATGACAGAGTCAAGCAAACAATATATTCTTTTGGTAGAAAGAAAAGCAAAATAAAACCTGTGATACTGTTTATAAACTGGGGGGAAAAAATACATCTAGGCATTGTGTAGAGGGACACATCACAGACAGGAGAAATATGTACTACTAGGAGAACTGGAAAACTGTATAAGGGCCTACATTTTCATAGTTATCCAGAAAAAAATAGATCCTAAACATATCATTGTATTATTATTGACGTTAGTAAGGAAGAGCTAGAGAAAAAAATGTATCCCAACTTTTACTCTGGACTAAATACTTAATGAACAAAAAATTTAGAAGAGGTCTAGAGAAAAAAAAAAATGTGGACCTGTTAAAAACAGTATATAACAGGCAAATCAAGTGGAATTGGTATGTAACACAAAGCTTGATATCAACAGATAAGCTAGTCACCAGTGTGAGTTATATGATGGGAAGAGCAAGTAGTATCCATCAATATAAAATAAAGTAGGTTTCTCCTCTTCCAGAATAATCTTCTCCCATGACTTAGTACAAGGATCAGTAAACAAATACGTTAGTTACAATACATTTTCTTATCTTTGGGGAAGTAATAATTTGTTTATGTAATAATCTGTTACTCTGCAAGACAGTCAGAACTTCCCCAAGGAAAAAAAAAAAAAAAAAAAAAAAATTGCATGAGGTAAATATTTTGGTCCTTGTCAGTATGATATTGTAATAAATCAAGTTTCTATGGAAAGCTGTACTCATTCTGAATATTTCAAATTTTGAGACTCTGTAAACCAATTTTTATTTATTTTAGATATATCCTGACCAACAAGCTGATCCAGCATGTCTGAAAAATGGTTCATAAAAACTTAGAAAACAGAAAAAAAGCAAAAGAAGACCCTGATTTTTAAAATCTGAGCATACCAAAAAATTCTCAATCCAAACATTAAACTCTGAGCCTAATTCTACGGATGAAGTATTTCTGAAAACTAATACATACTAATGGATCTGACCAGTCTATTACTAGTGCACCTTGACAGGAGGCATAGAGAAGAAGCCTGGGTACTGGACAACTGGTGTCTGTAACATCAAAGAGAACATGTTTGAACAGGTCAGATGTAGGATGAGCTCAGGAAACTGAAACTAAATATGTGTGGAGGGTATCGCTGACTGGGGGCGACCAAATTTTGTTATCAGAAGATGAGGCCCAGGGGTACTGGGGGCCAGGGGTTTCCTTAGTTACTGACAACCCGAGAGAACCGTGGTCGTTAACTCAACGAGCTGCTTATTGGGCTGGGAGTCTGGACCCCTTGGAAAGGAGGGATCCAGTATGTATTGAGATCCCAACCATAAATCATTTGACTGAAAGTCTGCAGAAGGCTGCTTGTCTCCAATTAATGCATGACAGACATTTGGTTCTGCAGCAGCCTGCCCCGATGCTATTAATTGCTAACCCCGATCAAATGACTCCCCTGATTCAGGGCTTGCTGGACTCTTTGAAATCATATGCAGTACAATTACAAAATCGCTTGCGGATTGTATTAACCCCACGGAGGGGGAGACGGGGAGAGGGAGAGCCCATGACTTGGGGAGAGATAGCTCAGGACTTAATAAATTATGGCCGGAGAATGGGCCTTACCAGGGGAACGGGTAAACCTAAGCCCTCCTTACGCAGAATGGAAAAGCAGGAAAATCTGTTTCCTTCCCCTCTGCAAGTTTTAAGAGCAAAGAGAAACCTCTTGTGGATTGAGGGAATGAATCAGGGGATTCCCCGAGAGTTAATGGATGGTCTGACTACCGCAGTTTTAGAAAAGCTCATTCCAGCCTGGAAAGGCAGAAGGAAGATGCCCCCCCCCC
>NW_020799142.1:9863592-9948606 GCF_003259725.1 Athene cunicularia | reverse complement strand
GCTGTCTGGAGAGAGCAATGAAGCGAAGAAGACGGATGCAGCAAAGAAGACAGCCGCCTCCTGGAACCCTCACCGGCAGGATCAGCGCAGGAACCCAGACCGGTGATCTGTATTCCCCCATTCCCTCTATCTCCCTCTTTTCCTTTTTCTATTAAGAAATGCAAAGCATATTATATTGCTCGCCACAACTTGCTCTGTACTTAGCCAATTATCATGTGTTCAATTAGTACATTGTAGGTAGTTAATAAATGCTTAAACTTGGAGACTTGTTGTCTGCTCCAATTGGGGATTTGCAAATCTGAGTCACTTGTCCCCCTTGTCAGAGCGGGACATGACAGGACCAGATAGCAGCAGAGGACTGGATGATAATAGAAGCAGTTCCACAAATACATCTTGCTATTAGGCACGTAATTACATGGATATTTTTTGGCCTTGCACATTACTTTTACTTTAAAGGGAGCCTCAGGGCAAAATAAGCCCTCTGAGTGCTATAGTCTCAGAAAGATTAGCTGAACAGGTAACATCACTTTCCAAGTAAAACACATTTTTTATGTGTACATATATGTACTGCACAATCTGCAACAAATAGTTCCATTACAAATGAGGTAAAAACCATTTGTACTATCAAACCTAAAATGACCAAATAAGATGCTAGACTTAAATGCAGGGCTCATGCTAGTCATAAACAAAGTCTGGAATTGACAAGTTCAGAGCAGGAGTAAAATAGTCATAGTTGACTACTTGACCCCTACTAGAGCTCTAAAAAAATATTTACCACTGATGTCACCACTGAGAGATGAATCAGCAGCTACCACTAGGAGAAAGACAGGAAGGAAAATGGTCCCCCCTCATCACCATAAATACCACTCTTGAGTCTTATAGTGAAAGAGAAGGATTATCTTTCACTGAATGTACCAGTACAATTGAATCCTAGTTTGATTTCAGTCTTCCACTATTTGAGTGGCAAAACTGCATTCCAGGCATGCTGCTAAAATGTTTTGAGCCAGACACTTCTAAACCCAAACTACAGTGGAAAAATATAAACCTGGAAAAACTCTTCAGTATAGCCAAACATGTTCATTAAAATCTGATTGCTAGAGCTAACTTACTGAATAGCAATGTAGTATTTAAGTGAAACTGTTGCATGTTTCCAATAATCTCAATTGTCTTCACTGACTAGTTGAGATAACTTGCTTAATAAGAGGCATCTCCCGCTAACCTTCATGTCAGTTAATAGAGCACATGCAGCTTTGGACCCAAAAGGATTTGAAAATCCAAACAAACCAGCTAAAAATAGTGGACTAAAATAAGGCTTCCAAACACAAATCAATGCCATTCATAAATAAAGAAGCAGGTAAAACAAATCATGTTAGCTTCAAGTCCTAAAAGCAGTTCATCTCTAGAAAGAAGGGATTTTTTTAACAGATAAGATTAAAAAAACCTTAAATATATTCCTCCTCTTCCTGACACATAATATTTTCATATACACCAGAATCTAGCAAAGTGCCAGAGCTCATACTTAATTTTAAGCACATTAATTGTAATCACTCTATGTTACAGTGCGGGAGAGCTTAGCATGCACACCAATGTGATCAAGCAATGCCCGTTTATTACAACTAAGAAAGCCCTTTTATAATGTTTTCCCACACACGTGAGTAACATGCAGTACAAGTCCTCAAGATTGGACAGTTAACTTAGCCCGCGCTTTAAACCTCCTTACGACTGGATAAAAAGTGCCACATCAGCCGTGCCAGGCTTTCTGCCTTGTGTAACTTCCTTTTCCGTCCCAATCCCTTTCGGGGGTTGTTTGTCTCGTCGAGTTTCTCCCCCCTCATTCAGGGTCACATCCTTATCGCATTCTTGCTCAGGCTGAGGCTCTTGTCAGTCTTGTTCTCACGCAGGATTGTTCACATGTCCATTCTCTCACAGAAAGTCCTCTTGAATCCCAACATTATAGTATATACATTTGTAATATAAATATTATTATAAAATATAGTCTGATAACACAGTTAAAAACTAAATAGGGATTGGTTTATTGTTTATTAATAAAACAAAAACCAGTAAACAGCCCTAGGAACAGAAGCTCACATGACATTGATACTGCACCCTGTAAGTACATTGGATGAAATCCTAGCCCCATGTAGGTCCTGGGCAGATCTGTGTATCTCCAGTAAGGACAAGGTTTTACATACTATAGATAGGTTTGAAAACAAATACTTGAAAATAACCTCCATTGTTTCCATTACCAGAACATTATCTATCTTCCGTATCAGAAAAGCAAGTTACCCCAGCTTTGGCACTGCCTGAAGACTTCTGCAACGTTTGACATTGAATCACAGCTTTGCATATATGCACTTTTGAGATCAGTGTTCAGTGACTCTCTGCTTCCAGAGATGAGTTCTCATTATCCCACTAGCCTGGATATTGCTGGCCTGAACACTGTACATTCATAGAAAAGATCGTTAAAGAAAAGAAATTGCTCCATCTCTCTTAAGTATTTCCCACAGAGACATCCACATGCTCCCAAACATAGAGAAAATAATACTTATATGTGGGGGTTTTTTGTGTGCTAGAATTATAATCATAGGATAGTACCAACATTTTTACTATTGCATCTTAAAATACCAAGGAAAATTAATTCTCTTTAAGAAATGTTGGAAGCTGCAAAATTTAATGTGGATCTCAACTCTAGCAATTCCCAACATATCTTCATCCCAGTTCCAGCCTCGTTACTCTGCATTTATGTCCATCTCCCAGAACTGTAGTATCAGATGGTTTTATGATTTGTTTTCTCTTCCTGCATCTTTATTCATCAAGTTTCATACTGCTTGTCACAGGTCATTTCAAAATTTCCCAGTTATCACCCAACATATTAATTAGAGAAGCGCACAGTCAGGGACTTTAGCCTGGACTGTTTTGCTTTAAATACAAGTCAAAACTAAATCAACAAGCTGTTGAAAAAGGTAAATGTGACAAAAATCTAACAAGGATTCCAGTCAAGGAATACCTCTAAGTGCATGAATAAATGTAATCCCTATTCAGCAAATTCCCAAGTCCTTAGAGCATATGTTTAAGTTAAACAGTCCCCAGCATGACATAAGAATTTGTTCAAATTCTTCCCAAAGTTAGTGATACAAATAATTTTCATTATTATCATTATTGCAAATTTCCATTTAAGACAGGTGGTAAAAGAGGAGGCAGAGATTGATACACACAGCATGAGATGTGCTTTTGCAAGTGCAGAACCTCAGCAAGTTATTCTTTAAATTTTTTTCTCATTCATATATTCAAATTCTTATCCGATGGAAGACTGGTCACAGACAGGCATATGTGAGCATGCTAGAAAATAAACATTCCTAAACATTCATTTTACAATTCACTTAAACACTTCAGCCAAGAAATCATTACTTAGTTTGCTTCATATACTGTAGAAGCTGACAAAGCTGATTTTGAGAAGACAACTGAGCCTCAAGAAGAAATGATGAAAGAAGAAATGTCTCTAGCAGCTGTTTACAGGAAAGACATTAGACACTGGGCTGTAAAGTCAATTTGACTGAATAATGATACACACTTCATTCAAAAGCCATCTGGAAACTAACAAATTAATTCCTATACGACCTTACTGCAAAGCTTAATTTCTCAACACCAACATTAGGGTTTTCTTTAGCTAACATTCTGTTACCATTTCCTTTTCTTTAGAAAAAGAAAATAAAGTTGCATGACAGGACTGAATTTCACACAGTAAAAATCAGTTTGTGGATGGATTTCAAAAGCGTCATGAAAAACTGAAAGCAGCAGCACATTGGATACCATAATTTCACAACACCTTTTCTTCCGTCATTTAAAGCAAGAAGAATCTTTTGGTGCATCTGCTACCTTTTTGTCCTTCACATCAGGAATGTCAGAGTTTCAGTCACGAAAGAAACCTGTAAGAAGTACTAGCTATAGCAGTTCATGGATTTAAGAAATATCTCTCAGATATCTTTGTGGAAATAGAAATGCTGAATGAGATTTTCATAAAAGGTTCACGTATGTCAGTATTGAGAAGCAAAACCTAAACTAATATACTATTATCCTGTCCAGGATACATGTTGAATTTGCACACCTATGAAATGGGCATTCAGTTCCTCATCTTAATGTCCATAAAAGTTGATGTCTTCTACTAACATAATATCTTCCACCATTACATTAACTTCAGAAGCACAAGTTTAAAAACATTTAAAAATGTTAGCATGGCTGTAGTTTCATGGCATAATTGGCATGCCTGCATTTTTTATAAACATCATTTCAGGATGGAATTTTTGACATTGTCACTTGATTTGGATGCTGTCAGAAGTGATATAATTCGCATCTCTAAATCTCATTTTGATGTTCATCTCCAGTTTTCCCCTGATAAGTGATGAACTGACTCCTGGCACTTTTATTTCAACTTTCTCATTCTGGGCTGTCAGAAAACACCATCTCTTGCACCTTTTATTAAAAAGAAAGAACATATGCAGCTCCTCTGTGGGAAGGACCAATGACTTGCCATACTAAAATAAATGATGTTCTATATATATAAAAAAATTAAGTTTACTGAAATACAAAATTAATAGAGTATTAAAATTAAAGTTGCGCTAGCAAAAAAAAGATTGTGCATTACAACTGAGATTAGCTCACGCAGAGCTCTGGGGAACACATTGATGAAGAGAATTCTAGCTCCCATTATGTTTCAGGGTGTGCATGTGTGTGTATGTGTGTGTGCGCATGCACATGCACACATGCAAGATTAATTTCTGAACAGGAAATGGCAGGGAGAGAAAACAGCTTTTGTTCCCTGAAGCTGGCTCCTGCTGTGGCAATCAGCCCAGGCTTTTGTAACACACAAGTATACATACACTGCTGGGAGAAAAGCTTTTAGCATTCTGGTCCCTTCATTTGATTTCTAACCAAAAATAAGTGAGAAATGAGAGGGGAACAAAGAAAGACTGGAGGCCCAAATTAACATTTTATTTGCAATTTATACCAAATCACATTTATCTTTACAGTTCCAAAATAGTAGTGGCATATTGCCAAATGAAAAACAAAACTGCTGCTTCTGACACATTTTATGGATCAGACTTCAGATATTACACCACTAGAGAAGCAAAGATCATCCTGAATGCTTAAGTAGCAGATATTTGGGGATTTCACAGTTTAAGGGGAATCCTTGCTTACTGTAAAGGAGGCATAATTTTTCTTACATCTTTTCCCTCAGTGTAAAGGAACATAAGATTTTTGACAGTCTGGATGTCAAAAGTTTAGGGCTGGAAAACTCATGTCCCTCAGTACCACAGCATTTTCCAGCTGCCAATGTCAGATTCACAGTAGTTGTTGCAGCTGGATACAACTTGGAATGGCCCAGTGCTCCCACAGATCGACCATAAGGTAAATGGGGAATTGGGTGGCCTGAGAACTGAGACAGAAAATAAATGTCACACAAAGTCACGGCACCAGGTGCTCAGAATACAAACAGGAGGGCTGACTATCTGGGGCAGTATTAGTAAAGTAAAAGCTTAACTATCTATATGTGTGTGCTAGAATTTCTTGACATATTCCTGACATTTCTTGATACCATTTCTTGAGCATAGCTCAACTATTATACACTTGGAGTATTTTCTAATCTTACATGGCTCTGTGTTGTTATTTGTCTGGTTTATTTTGTTTTGTACTTGTAGTAATTGTCAGAGGGCCTGTGATACTGACTGAGACATTTAGATATATACTCTTTTGAGTGATGTATTCAGGGTTTTCCTTCACCACAGACTTTAACCAGTCCCATCACTTTCCATCACCGCAGAAACGAGTTACATAACTGTTGTTAATTTCATTGTGGATAGAGAAAACCTGAAATTTTCTCACTATTTCCTGTTGCATGCTTCCACACAAAAACTGTTAAAGGAGTAAAAACATCTAAGCAAAGAACTAAGAATGGAGATCTGTGGTGCTTATGCAAGCTTGATCTTAGCATTTGTATGAAAATAATCAATTATATTTTTATTCTCCTGTTTCTCATAGGGAGTACCTATCCCATTCCACACTAAATGGTTTATACTAATTCAGCAATCTTCTATTCAGCTCTATCTATATTGTCTGGTGCAAGACATTAAATCTAATTTACACCATTCCACTCCAGCCTTTCTTTGATGTACAAATCAGTATTAATTATCTGTTGATTTTTTTTTTCATTATAGTCATTACTTTAATATCTAAGTGCTTTGCACAAATTAGGGCCTCAGTTCAGATCCCTAGACATAGATGTCTCATATGACATATGAGATACCTGCACGAGGCTGTCACGTGACACAGGATTTACAGAAGATTCATGTAATTCAGAATTTGTCAAGTTGCAATAGTTTACAGTATCAAAAATGCCTATGCTCATGCAACTGATCTAAACTCTGATCTAAAGCTTATTTTCATGATACCCCACCCCCTTACTACAATTCCCTGCCACATTCACTGGAAAGTATTAAATTCATGCAGTAAATGAGGCAGAATCCTACAAACCCTAAATCTCCATCTACAGCACAATATCATCCCCTATCTGAAGGAAACAGGTGAGCCTGTAATTAAAGACTGAAGTACATACCTGTTAGCAGTTTTACTGTCTTTTTTTTCTTTTTTAGATCTCATCTGTGGTACCTTTGTGAGATTTTTGTATAGAAAATACATAGAGAAACTAAGTTTTAATGAACGAAAACTGAAAATCCAAAATCCCCTATACACTGTTTTAGTGACACCTCTATGAGTCATGCCTATAACACTTAAACAGACTAACCTCAGACAGGCTGTCATTCTCCTGATTGTCTCAGGGGGTTTTACAAGTATCTCCTGAGAGCATAGGAACTGAATCTTTCACCACCACTTTGTAAGACAGAGATATTTTCTTCAATGGATAGATATTTTTTCAACCCATTCCTCTAAATTTGGACCTTTTGAGTTGTTCCCTTCAAAAAGTCCCTGCCCTAGACCCAGTTCATGATATCCAGTCTGGTTCTTACTTTCTTTGTTTAATGGATCTGGTACTCGGGGTCTTCCTCCCAGTCCAAGTCTTCTCATCCAGCCCAATTTTTTTCAATTTCATCCAAGTCCCACAACACAATGTCATTTCCAGTTGCTTCTTTTCTTTGCCCTCAGTCTCCATAATTAATTAAATCTAATTCTTTTCATTCTCTCTCACTACGTTGATGCAAACTCTGACCTGCAGACTGACTTCCAGGCTTGATGTAGAACTCACGATTATAAACCTGTCTGGTGATCACTGGACTGCTTCAAACCCTGGTTACCATCATTGGATGTGATCCTGACCTGCTCACTGACTTAGCATCTTGACCTTGGGCCTGTCTCATCACCATATACTTATCTGATGATCCGGACTCTTGGTTGAAACTGGCTATTATCTCCAGGTCTTCCCCACTCACCTTACAGGGGGCAGTAGGACGGTGCCTCAGCGGGTAAGGCACCACTCTGCCATCCACGCTACTGCCCTTGGCTTCTTGTCCCTTAGGAATCTATTGGACTAATACTTTCTTCTGTATTAAACAGATGCCAAAACTTAGGTAAGGCAGAGGTGAGCAACACCGCTTCCAATGCTCAGCCTCAACCTGCTGCAGGGGAGGCAAAAGCATCACAGAGACATTGCAGCAGCCTTAAATACTCTGCCTAAACATCTCATGCATGGCCTTGTCAGCACTAGGAGCTGTGTGACACTGAAGCATACCCTGACAGACCAGGATTTGCAATTTGAGTTGATTAATACTAAAAGACTTGTGCATATGCAAATTAGAATCCTTCATAGAATTATATAAACAGAATGTTGTAAGAACAAAATAAGTGTATCCTTGAATGAAAGGCTGTTCCTATGGCAAATTTCAATACTGTCCCAAAGCATAGGAATGTCAGATTAAAGAACTTTTGTTTACTCTTATTTTAAGAACTGGAAAAAGGCACTTTTACTCTATCTTTATTCCTAAAAATAACTGAAAACAAATATAATACTGAAGTAAACCACCCACAAAAAACTTCAGAACAAACAATCACAATCTGAGGCAATTATAAGCACCATAGGAAATCCTGGGCAATTTTATTAAAAGGTAGTTGTACCACTCCTAAATATTCAGCTGAAAACCCTAAATGAATGGGGACTTTATCAGAGGAGTGAGACTTGCTTCTCCATGCATGGAACATTCAATTTATCATAGTCATTTAAACTAACATAGTAGGTTTACTTGGTGTAACACATATTTTTTTCACTCTAGATACTTTCCATTTCACCCAAATACACAGCAAGTATAGTTGGTTTCAAGTTGTTTCCAACTTCCAATTAAACAAATTTGTTATATAAAACAGCAAGAACAGGCCAGATAATTACTATGTATGTTTCACAGTCAAACCATGCTGCAAATTAAATGCCTTGAAATCAGAGCTTACATTTTAAAAGGACACTGTCAAAATATTTTCATAAAATAGACATTTTTTGTTATAGAATAAAGAATTGAATACTGAAAGTAAAAATCTATTTCTTCACCAAATCTCTGTCTTCCCTCCATGCATACACACTGCATGTTTCTGTATAGTTCCTCAGGAATAAGAATACCTGCTAGCAGGTATTCATTCTTTTTAGAAAACACCAGTAAAGCATTTATTTTGGGAAGAAAAGAATAGGTAAATACTGCAGTTTGATTGTGCTTGGTTTTATAAAAAGAGAAATACCTATGACAACTCCCCATATATCATCTTTAGAAGCTCCTTTCCATTCTGTAATAGCCAATACTCCTCAGGAGGGTCTGCAACACTAATTCAGGGACTTCCTGGTGCCTTGAAAGGAACAGGTTGTGCTTCTATGAATCCCAGCAAAATAATACAGGAAAAGGATGCCTAGGGTGCTCTCTCGACCAGCATCTTACTATTCAGCATCAGAGCTCTCTCTTGAATCTTGCTGCAATTATTTTTTCATTAAAGCATAAGTACTTTCTCCTTAAGGTTAAGAGAAGAAATTAAAGCTTGCTGTAGTAACACTGCCTGAATTTACTGTCCATGGGCTGTGGAACAGGCAGCCTACCAAAATACCAAAGACCTGAAGCCATACTGTGCAAGGTTTGGAGCTGATTATATCTCTGAGACTGTTAGGCTCGATCCTATTAACTGCAGAACATATTGGTATTATTACAGCAAAACAACTAATTTGAGCTGTGAATAGTCCATTGAAACCACACTAACTTGTTCGTTTCAAGTCAAATATATGAATGAGCGGGGACTAAATGTTAATCAGATCAACATTTATGATGAAACTCATTTTTTCAGTATTCATTTGAACAGATTTAATTTACATAGCTAAATAAATAGCAAAATACCCTAGCTTCTCAGAAACTCTCCACATAATATTCCACTATTCTGAGAATATTGGTAAAGTAAAAAGAGCATGGAAAAACATTAGAAATCTATTTCTTCTGAAGCTCTTAACTGTTGTGATCAGACAGGCTGCTCAGCTGACACTGCCTTTTGACGCACTTTATCCCTCTACACAGAAAACACATTGAAAACCACATAGGGTTGCAGCTTTAATCTAACACCCTTTGTTACTCTTATTTAAATTAAATCTGTCAATAAATTTATGATCTTACACCGGTTTATAATCTGCCTCACTGAAATCAATGAAGTTAAAGCAGTTCAAAACAGGTTTGATGTGGCCGAAAAATATCAGGCTTTCAATCTACAGAAACCACATTTTAGATCATTAACTCTGTTATATCTGAAGTTAACATAAAAGGTTGGGTTGTTGGTGGTTTGTTGTTTTTTTTTTTTCTGGCTTATCTTCATGGTGTGCAGGTTAAATTGGTGATCAAGAACACTAATGAGTTAATACAGGACTACTTCTTTTAGATGCAGTTTTGTGAAAATCTGCTCCTCTAGGGTGGGGCTAGTTTGGGCAGGGAAGCTGGGGGGTGCTTTTTCTGTTTTTTTAACTGGGTAAGTGAAACACTTTCAAATTTTCCAGGTAAGTTATCACCACTCTAAAGGGAAAGCAAGCATATGTTTTGCCTGGCCTGGTAAACCTTCATGACAATTTTGCAAGGCTGCTTAAAGATTTTTTTCCCTCTCACAGACACACAATTACAGTATCACATGTAACTGGGAACAAAGGCTACAGGGAACAGAATTTAATGGACTGTGATTACTGTTCTGGAACAGATTGAGCCTCTTTATAGCCTATGACAAGATGATGTGAACTGAATTCAAACAAAGAACTCATAATGGATTTTACTAAAAGCTACACAGTTTAAAAAGACACTCATAACCATGGAAGGTATCTCAAAGCAAAAAGGCATTTAAAATAAATAAGAGGTATACTACGTGTAAAACAACAGACTTAGAAATTTTATGTTTATATAGTACTCTACTTCCAAGAAAGGAAAATCAATAATATTATTTAATTTTATTTTAAATGTTTTCATTAATAGTGTTGTGTTCTGGCTTTTTTTTCACTAATACAGTAACTATCCCTTCCTTGTTCAGGCAGTTCTGTTCATGTTTCTATCTAACATAAGTCCTTGGTGTTACTAAAGCAAATTAAATCAACCCTTGTCAGCCATTCTGTTTTCCTCTACTTCTTACTCAAAATCAACTATCTAGATATTTTCTTCTTCTCCCATCAGTGAGATAAGTGATTTTTCAGCTACCCATAATGATCCTTCTTGACTTGCTCACAGCATGGGGGAGGGAAGTGCCTCATGCTTGCATAAATACCTCCCTTTGTGACTATAGACGTCATTTCTGATGTGCTGTCCTTGATGGCTGTTTTCTTTAATCTGGTATCTCTCCAAGCACTGGAGGAGTAGGCTGCTTTTCTGCGTAAACAGCTTTTGAATTTAGTCAGTGGATGAGAAAATCAATTTAAAATATGTTTTCTGCAGTATTACCTGGTTCAAATTCTACCCTTCACACCCTTTTTGTAAATCAGAATACATGATATTAAACTTCTTATCAAATGAGATTGAAGGATTAAAACAATGAATAGAAGTTGCTGTGCTGTTTATCAGTAGGACTGATGAGTTAACCTGTAAAAATCACCAAACACCCCACTTTCTGATTTTTGAGACACATTTTCAAATACCATTTCACTAACATCTCTCATAAGAGCTGATCTAATATTAAAACTACATCCCAAATCTACCCCCAGATAGATGGACCTTCATGGTCCTTTTCCACTGTATTAAAAAGGAATAACCTGCAGATGAACAATCATTTCCATACCTCAAATTGCATTGTACAAATACTTTAAAATGGAAATTTTGGTGAGTTTGTAATAAGTAAGCTCAAGATGAAGTTTTTCTAATAGGTATTTTTCCTCTAACTTTGAATCCTCCCACCAGACGCCCACATTGTCCTAATCTTTTTGTACTGCCTGTGTAACAGACATCTCCCACTAGAAAAGACTGAAAGAATTACCTAATGGTGCAGAACTAGCACGACAGCCCTTGCTGCTGTGCACCCCATTTCAATGAGGATGTGTTTTGTATGAGTCAGAATGAATCAGACTGAGGAAAGAGAACTGCAACCCAGAAATAATAAACAGCGGCATACAATTTGTAAGAAAGATCCTATGCTGCTTAATCATCACTCCCCTACAGCTAATTGCATTGCACATTATATTGCATGCCTAAACAAGAATCATGTGTGGATGTATGATCACGCTTCTAAAGAGCTCCACAAATATTAATCAATGCCCTTTGTTGAAAATATCAAGGCCTAATCAATCATAACTGGGTACTGATATAAAGCTAGATGCCTTAGCAAAAGACATCAAGACATTTAGAACTCCATTCCCATACCCATGCTCCCCACAAGCCAGACTGATGCCTACCTGTGGGAGAGGGGCACATTACTTAGGAGGCACAAAACCACTTCTTCCAAGGAGCCAGCACAATGGCCAGGCACAATGAGTTGCAGCCTCAAGATCCTCCAAAATGGAGAATGCTTATGGCTTACAGCCCTTCCACACAGCCAGTCTTAAAGCTAACAGAATGCTTACTACTTTTAGAGGATCATCAGAACTGTCCTCCCAAGTCCTCTAAAGGAACAGTGAAATTGCTACTTATATAACAAAGCGCAGGTGCCAGGTGTTCACAGCAAAGCCACACACATATTATGAGGCTCCTAACAGCATCTGCCCTTAGCCACATGTGTGCAGTCGGGACACAGCCTGTGGAAGGATCTGGGGAAACATGCTGCAGACCCCTACCACTGCAGTGACCTCACATGAATATTTCCTGTGGAAGTACAAGACTTACAAACAGCATTACAACAAAACTTGCACTCTTAACTGGTCATTACAGCTGGTCATTACAACACCCTCCCCAAACTGGGTCAGATTAATTTTGTAGAGTGGTGATGTCAAAATCCATATAACATATACACACTGAAGGTATGTCTTACCTCAGCCAAAACATACTGAATTCTGCTGATGTCACTCATCATCACATATTGCTCAGAACCCCACTCCCGTCTCTTAAGCACAGGTCTGTAGCAGCTGCTTTTACTCACAGAAAATCCAACTCTATTTCTCCACAAAAACAAAAAGGAACAATCCCTTTATTAAAATGCTATCAACTTACAGTACTTTTGGTAGAAAAGAAAATTAAAAGCTATCTTAGATAATACAAAACAACAATAAAATTACTGCATTTCCATAAGATGTACCTTTTTTTTTCCTCCCTTATCCTCCATTATTTACTTCCTGGTTCGGTTTGTCTCACTTTTTCTTGCATATATTAATGCTTTTAAGATCAATGGCTATTTAATCTGCTTCCTTCTTACATTTAGGTAGAGGTCTCCTTTTATTCCATTATTTGCATAATGCCTCTTATTTTCATATACTTTTAGAGGAATAAATAGTTTTTGTAGATCAAATTTTAAGAAGCCACCATAAAAGGCAATTAACCTCAGTGAAATCACCAAGTCCAGTTCCTTCACTTTTAGGAAGAAGTCTAATATTTAAAATCACTGCACACAATCAAAAATTCTTGAAGCATCCTGTACTGCACCATCTTATGGTCAACTGCATTTGTTTAAAAGACTTGAAAGTACTGCAGTACTCGCGAACTTTTCAAAAGAGTATCACATTCCCTGAGGCAGTGTATCAGAGGTATCACAGCTGCATAGTTTTCCTAAAAAACATTATTTATTAGTGTTTTCAGTTCATTGCCTTTGGTCATGAAAAGAATGCCATCTTGTGTCCCTAGGGCTGGAATCTCAGGAAGGGTTTCCATGAAAGATTTCAACTTTCTCTACAGGACAAAAAGAAGGCATGAATATGTTTGTTTGCCAGCTTTACTTCAATACATATTTAATATCAACAATTTATATGTCAGCATTTTCCTACTTCCAAAGGTGAAAAAAACTGAATATGCAAGATAAATTATCAGTCAGCAGCTATGCCTACTTTTGTTTTATAACCTCTTCAGCAGCTTTCTGTTCCATAAGGGATGACTGCCTACTGGTTTTTGTTTCCTATCTAGCTACTGTGCTGCACTTCTTTACAAGAAATGGCCTTTTCTTCTGCAGACCATGACTGAGAGCACACCACAGCCTGCACAGCATTCACCTACTATCAGTAAGGCTTTCAGAAGCTTGCTTAGGGATAGAAACATTAATGGTGGTAAGGAAATGCAGACCTGGACTGGCAGTGTGTTAATCCACTGGGCTGTCTGGATACACAGATCCCACTGGGCTTTCACATCTGAACTAGTATTTGTTGTGTGGTTCCTGCATAATCTGTGAGCATGGTCTTGAGGATAATGCTGGAACTGCCCTGAGAAAAGAGTATAGACACACACACAGAGGAAAATACTGTTATTTGTATACTTCTGAATTAAAAAGAACCTATTATTTTAAATCTAAATAATCCCAATTCTAAAACATTAAAGGGACCAAAGGCACAAATTAACCCTAGACTTTTACAATCCATATACTCAGTCAAATAAATACTTCTGTGAGTCCAGGCCTTGAATTTTACAATAACTAATAACAAGAAAACAAGGTCTGTATTTCCTCCATGCCAAACAGAAGATAGGTTTCATGACCAAAGGGGACCATTATCATCAGGCCTTTTGTTTAAGGCAGTTCACTGAGCCTCCTCAGTAGCATTTGAGTTGAGCTCAGAACTTGTGATTGAATCTTTTAGAAATATATCCAAGTAACTAGGAAAAATGGAAATACAGTCTACTATGCTGAGCTCTTAAGTCGTGAAAAAGAGCTGGAGAGATGTAAAACTTAGAAACTACTTTCTGGGTTGAGATTTCTGTTGGAATACTGAAGAGTCCTCCCTGGATCTGGGGTACAAATATTCCAGATTTGTGAAAAATGCTGTTATTGACATTCATGCTGGATAATTTGCCTCTTAATTCGATGTGTCATTATATCACACTATAGCTACCTGTTCATATTAATGATTTTGTTTATGTATCAGATCAATTATAGTTTCTATTGAGAAAAACGTTATGCCTTTAGCCACACAGAACCACAGAATGATTCAGGTTAGAAAAGACCCTTGGGATCATCGAGTCCAACCATCAACCCAACTCTACAAATTCTCCCCTACACCATATCCCCCAACATCTCATGTAAATGACCCTTAAACACATCCAGGGATGATGACTCCACCACCACCCTGGGCAGCCTATTCCACTGCATGACCACTCTTTTTCTGAAAATTTTTTTTCCTACCGTTCAATCTAAAACTCCCCTGTTGCAGTTTAAAGCCATTCCCCCTTGTTCTGTCACTAATTACCTGTGAGACCAGCACTAACCTCTCTACAATGTCCTCTCGGGGAGTTGTAGAGAGTGATGAGGTGTCCCCTCAGCATTCTCCTCCTCCTCACACTAAACAGTCCCAGCTCCTTCAATCGCTCCTCATAGGATTTATTCTCCAGGCCCTTCACCACCCTCGTTGCCCTCCTCTGCACTCACTCCAGCACCTCAAGATCTCTCTCGTATTGAGGTGCCCTAAACCGGACACAATACCCCAGGTGTGGCCTCACCAGTGCAGAGCACAGGGGGACTATCACCTCCCTACTTCTGCTGGTCACACTCTTTCTAATACAAGCCAGGATGCCGTTGGCTTTCCTGGCCACCCGGGCACACTCCTGGCTCATGTTCAGTTGGTTGTCAATGAGAACCCCCAGACCCTTCTCTTCCACACAGCTCTCCAGCCACGCTTCCCCAAGACTGTAGCCATGCAGGGGGTTGTTGTGGACCAAGTGCAGGACCTGGCACTTGGCCCTGTTGAAGCTCATCCCGTTAATGTTGGCCCACTGATCCAATCTATCCAAGATGTTGAACAGAAACGGTCCCAACACCGAGCCCTGAGGAACACCACTCGTGACCGGCTGCCAGCTGGATTTAGCTCCACTGACCACCACTCTCTGGGACCGTCCATCCAGCCAGTGCTCAACCCAGCAGACCATTCACTCACCCAGGCCATGGGCAGCCAGTTTTTCTATGAGAACTCTATGGGGAACTGTGTCCAATGCTTTTCAAAAATCCAGGTTAGACTATATCCACAGCTTTTCCCTTGTCCAACAGTCGGGTCGTCTTGTCATAGAAGGTTTGTCACGCAGGACCTGCCTTTCATAAACCCATGCTGACTGGGCCTGATCCCCTAGTTGTCCATTATATGACTTTTAATGGCCCTCCAGATGACCTGCTCCATGGCACCGAGGTCAGACTGATAAGTCTATAGTTTCCTGGATCCTCCTTTCTGCCTTTCTTGTAGATGGGTGTCACATTTGCCACCCTCCAGCCCAATGGGACCTTCCCAGTCAGCCATGACTTCAGGTAAATCATGGACAGCAGCTTGGCAAGCACATCTGACAATTCCCTCAGCACCCCCAGGTGTAACCCATACAGTCCCAAAGACTTGTGTGTCTCCAAGTGATGTAACAGGTCTCTGACCACCTCCTCTTCAACTGTGCTGACTTCAACCTGCTCCCCCTCCCCATCTCCCAGCTCACGAGGCTGGGTGTGCAGGGAACAGCCTGTTCCACTGCTAGAGACTGAAGCAAAGTAGGCATTGAGCACCCCAGCCTTTTCCTCATCCTTAATTACCATGTTTCCCTCTGCATCCAGTAAAGGAGGGAGATTTTCCCTAATCCTCCTTTTGCTATTAACAAATTTATAGAAACATTTTTATTATCCTTAACAGCTGTAGCCAGGTTGAGCTCTAGCTGTACTTTGGCTCTCCTGATGTTCTCCCTGCATAACTTCACTACATCTTTATAGTCTTGATGAGAGACCTGCCTCCTCTTCCAAAGGTCACAGATTCTCCTTTTGTTTTTGAGATCCAGCCAAAGGTCCCTGTTTAGACAGGCTGCTCTCCTTCCCCGCCTGCTTGTTTTCTGGCACCTGGGAACAGCCTGCTCCTGTGCCTTTCAGACTTCTCTCTTGAAGTATGTCCAGCCTTCCTGGTCTCCCATATACTTCAGGGCAGCCTCCCAAGGGCTGTTAATCAGCCTTTTGAACAGGTCAGTTTGCCCTCTGGAAGTCTAAGGTGGCAGTTTTACTAACCCCTCTCTTTGTTTCTCCCAGGATCAAAAACTCACTCGCCCCATGATCACTGCACCCTAGACAGCCTCCAACCTTTACCTCCCCACAAGCTCTTCCCTGTTCACAAGAAGCAGGTCCAGGAGGGCACTTTCCCTGGTCAATATTTATTCATCATTTAGGAAATTAATCAAGATTAAGACTGCTGAAATTTGAAGAATTACAATAGGAAAAACGTTAACTATATATTTAAGATACTGTGACTCCATAGATTCAGTTTACAGGCAAAACTGCTACAAAGTTATTGATTAATTTTAATGAAAATGCACATTCTTGAAATTATGAAAAAATATTATTCAGTGAGCTACAGTTTCAAAAAAAGTTTAAAAAAAATCAGAAAAATCACAGCTTATACAAGGAAAATACACATCATATTTTATATTTGAAAGCTTTGAAGATAAAATCTTATTTTACTGTTTGAACCAAATCTTCACCTACTCTCTAAAGCTCACCTTTATGCAAAAGGTTCAGTCTAAACCTATGGACCCAGTGCTCCATGTAAGATTAAATTAAGGGACACTTAAAGTAGCATATACACTTAATGTCTGTAAAATCATTAATTTCAACCACTAAGAGGATGACTTGATTAATTCTGCATGCCAAGAGTAACATCAAAGAAAATGCACCATGGTGTTCATTGAGATACTGGAGAACCTTTCAGTGTCTAGTCAGTGGGTCTTCTTAGACCAAAAGTTCTTTGGAACATGAAATTCTATTTCCTTAGAGAAAAAGCCTCATAATATGGGTCTGTAGGAATTGCTCCAGTTATTGCGAGAAAGCAGATATACCTAAATGTATCTAAAAAAAAAAAAAAATTTATCTGCAAATATCAGGTGACTGTAAGAACAAAGTCATTCTAAAAATTGAATGTTCCTGTTTTTCATTAAGATGTAGTAATGATCTATCCTAAATATGCTATCCACCAAGGATAAAATGTTCTTTCGAGGTGATGAAAAATAACCAGTCCCAAAACACAACAGAATTCCCTACACCACTGTAATGGCAATTATTAAACAAAGGCAGGAAACAGTGTAGCTCTTCTATTTCTTAAAACATCCAGGGTGTCACTTCTAGAAGCCTATGTCCAGGCCTATGTCCTAACCAATATTACATTTTTCTTTGGTAACAGCCAGAAGAGTTGATGCAGACTGAAACCATCACAATGTTTGGCATGTTTGTATCTTCTCTTAGTCCTTCTCTGAAATCTACTGAGTAAAAAAACCTTCTAACTCAATTTCCATCTTCCACTTACAGACCTCCAACATTTTAGATTTAAAAATTTAGATTTGACACTGTCCCACTTGACAATCTTGTGTCTAAATTGAAGAGACATGGATTTAATGGATGGATTACTCAGTGCCTAAGGAATTGGCTGGATGGGCACACTCAAAAGAGTTGCAGTCAATGGCCTGATGTCCAAGTGAAGAACAGTGACTAGTGGCATTCCTCAGGGGTCAGTGTTGGGACTGTACTATTTAACATCTTGTCGGTGACATGGACAGTGTCATTGAGTGCACCCTCAGCAAGTTTTCTGAAGACACCAAGCTGTGTGGTGTGGTCAAGACTTTGGAGGGAAGAGGAGTGTCACTGACAGGCTTGAGAGGTGGGCCCATGCAAACTTCATTAAGTTCATCAAGGCCAAGTACAAGGTCCTGCACAGAGGTTGTGGTAATCCCATGCACAAATACAGGTAGGGCAATGAGTGGGTTAAGAGAAGCTCTGCAGAGAAGGACTTGAGGGTATTAGTGGATGAAAAAGTCATCAGGAGCCGGTAATGTGCACTCACAGACCAGAAAGCCAGCCATATCCTGGGCTGCATCAAGAGAATCATGGCCAGCAGGTCGAGGGAGGTGATTCTCCCCCTCTACTCTGCTCCTGTGAGACCCACCTGCAGTACTGTGTTCAGCTCTGGGGCCCCCAACATAAGAAAGAAGACATGGACCTGCTCGAGGAGGTCTAGAGGAAGCCATGAAGATGATCAGGGGACTGGAACACCTCTGCTATGAGGACAGGCTGAGACAGCTGGGTTTGTTTAGTCTAGAGGAGAGAAGGCTCTAAGGACACCTTATAGTGGCCAGTACTTCAAGAAGGCCTACAAGATAGATGGACTCTGTACTAGAAGTATTGATAGGATGAGGGATAATGGCTTTAAACTGAAAGGGATAAATTTAGATTAGACACGGGGAAGAAATTCTTCACTGTGAGGCTGGTGAAGCTCTGGAACAGGCTGCCCAGAGAAATTGTGGATGTTCCCTGCCTGGAAGTGTTCAAGGCCAGGCTGGATGAGGCTGTGAGCAACCTGATCTAGTGGAAGGTGTCTCTGCCCATGGCAGAGAGGTTGGAGCTAGATGATGGAACTAGAGGTCCCTTCCAACCCAAACCATTCTATGATTCTATGATTTTATAATATTTTAGCTGATTCTAATTTCTCAGCTCTTATACCAACTGCTTGATCAAAAGGTACTCCTTCAGGTGTGCTTTGCTGGATAGTGGTTACTATCTCCTAGTCCTTTCAACTTCTTGTTTGCAAGGTGGTTTCATTCATCAATTTGAAAGACAGAGGTAAATGTGCAGCTTGTAGGGATGCTCTTTTGATTTTATAGCCCAATACAGAAACAAGAAAACATGAATTTGAGTCTATTTCTCTCTGCCTCAGGTCATTACGGACATAGTCCACAGTTCACCTTTACTGAGCTGGAGTTTATTAGTATCTAAGGTGGTATGTGCAAAACTGACTGCTGAAGAAGAATCTGCTCCCAACATAACTGACTCAGGAGACACAGGAAATGAATGCTATGCAAATGTCTGGAAGTCATACCTTGAAAGAACATTTAGGAGTTACATGGGTTCAGCTCCAGAGTTTCATACATCCTTTGCCTTCTATGAGTTTCCCTTAGTAAAGAACACATAATCCATGGGTTTTTAGGGCCATAGAGGACTATCACTATTGTTAATTCTCATATTAAATACGTATACTGGCTATAAAACTGTACTTTGTAAGTCCTGCAACACGCCTCACCATTTCTGACATTAATTCAGGTTTTCCTCCAAAGAATCAGCCCTCATCTCAAATGTCTATCTAACATTAAAGAACATATACAAATTCAAAATTGCATACTGAAATATTTTTCTAATGATTTCTGGTACACTGTCACACCTTTCATTCCCTAAGGGGAACCATTTGTTATCCTTTTATTTCTTCCAAATGTTGTGATTTTCAGATTCTGCTGAAGATTATGTCTACAGTACACAACACCACCCAGAAACATCCTGAACACTAGAACATACCTGTCTGTACAAGCAAGTTCTTAAAATATTCCTGACAACAAAACAACTTGGTCACCTCTCACAAAGAATTCATGAGCATGATTTGGGAGACACAGTCTTCCCAGAACTATTCCTAAAAGGCAGTTTGTACATAACCACCTTGGGTTTTGGATGGACAGTTTGCTAAAATACGTGCATGGCATTATCTATCAATTAGTCCCAGTGCCTGGGAGAAGTTTTAATTTACTAGCACAAACATAGCTTTAATTTAGATAGCTAGGAGATTCTTACATTGGTATGTAGAAGTAGCAACGGAAACTGTTCATTTGCTAGCCCACAATATTTGTTCATCATTGAAAACATTATTAATGAGTCATATCCAGAGAGATCCTGAGTAGCTCATGAGGGCTATTGAGTATTCTAAAATCCAACTTCAAGAAAACAAACACTCCCTATAGGTGAGGGAGGACACACTGGAATAGACATGAATGTGATGACAATATTGAATAAAAGTTCAAATGCAGTGGTAAGAGTGCAGTTTAGAGTGAAGCCAGTATTGGTGAATATAGCAAATGTTACAAAATCACTGACAGCAAAAAGCTAATTGCAGTCATGTTAGAGAACCATGTTCAAGGGATGGGCTGGAGAGTTTAATGGGAGAAGTAAAGAAACAAACAGTACAGACTTATCATGCCTTCATCTGTCTTTCTCCTCCTGCATTTTATCAAATGTGCATTACTTGTAGCAGTGAGTAGAAGTTTGCATGTACTCATAACATTGCAGGACATACTGTATTTTGAAATGCAGCTTTTTATACAGCTTCTATCACTGCCTTCCAGGCTGGAAGGATTTTACAGCACATTTTTCACTCCTTCCTACCTTAAAATTGCATATGTTTCTCCTAGAAAACAGGCATGTTTCCTATCAAAAACATTTCTTCAGTAAAGTGTCTTTATTAAAGAAAACTGCATTGCTTTTGGAAGCCCAAATAGCTGAAATTATTTTTTCATTTACTGTTGTAAGAAAACTATAAATGCTCTGTTGATTAAAAATGCCCTGTTATAAATAAATAGATAGATAGATAGATAGATAGATAGATAGATAGATAGATAGATAGATAGATAAATAAATAAATAAATGTGTGAAGACTATAGCACCTTTTTCCATCATTCTTTGGAAAATTTCTGGCTGTTCTTGCAGTCAGTTGCTCCAGTACAGGCTTTAGTATCAGCAGAAATCTGACTCACAATCAGAGAACCTAACAGGAACCAAGGAAATGATCAGGCTGAACATCACTGAGCTAGCTAACCTTACTCCTTATGAAAGGCATTGGGATCCCTGAGAATCTTACTGGCCAAGCTCTGGAAATTACAGTTCCTCCACAAAGACTTTAAGACCAGCTACTTGTTAAGCTAAAGAGTGCCTATTCTACAGGAGTGAAGGAAAGGAATGACTTGTTACTAGTAAACATCTCCAAATATCCAATAATACTAACTGACAAGCAAGTTTATATCTGCTGTTCAGCTCCAGATATAGTGAACAGTTGCAGCTTCTACTGCTTTTGAAAGAACCTGAGTATTCAGCACATTTGAAGAAAAAAAACATGAAGTCCTATCCTCAGCAGAGGACCTTGATATCAAATTCTTTTTTCTCTTGTAGTCAGCACATCCAAATGAACACATGCAAAATTAACAGCTGATTTAAAAACCGTAAGACTACAATTGCCTACATTCCAATTTTGTAGTTTCTTAAAACCCAGCCACAGTACTGATGAATAATATTTACCTACTTCATCATTAAATAATTTTTTAATACCAAACCATGATTAAGACCTGTCAGTTGTAGGAATACAAGGCTAACTCAAAACTACTTCTTGACCATGTCTGTATTTGTTCCACTGAATCATTTCTTTCTTTATTTGCTTTTCTTCTTTTTCAAAATGTGGGACAACTTGTTTGCTGGAAAAGTTATTTTTGAAATTTCACATACCTCCCAAGAAAAGCTGCCTTTCTCTAAAAATATCCCCAAAGTACCTAGAAATCCTAACCATAAAATTGGTCCCAAATGCCTAAATTGGTTATATGTAAGATTATGTGAAAGGAATTGGTAAACAAACACACAGGCTATCAAATAAAATAAAAGTTTAAAATTCCAAGCATTGTTCTCAATACAACATTTTCAGCTGCTTACTTATTAGCTATTTGGGAAAGGAAACAAAGCAAACTACACAAACACTCAGAGGCTCTGTATTTGTGTGAACATTATGAAATCCAAAGACGATGTCACAGTGTTACTGATTTATGCAGAAATGGGAGGACCGTGACACAGTATAAAAGTGTTAAGTCTACAATACAACATAACTGAAATACCCATGACCAAATTTGAAGAGATCTTAATAATAACATTGTGTAGTGGGAAGATAAGTGAGATCAGGTAGAAGGCTAAAAAAGCTAAATTTCATGTAACCTCAAGGAAAAAATAAAAAAATTGTAACAAGCCTGACAAGTATAACCATCATATTAGTAATGTCTAATGGGAGAAGCTGTATCAGAATATTCAGGAGATGGTCTGGAACTACAAAAGCCTTTCCTAAATGTGAAACTAACTGAGCAAATACTGCTCTGTTAAGGTAAGCTACCACCAGACATTAGTAAAAAAACAAAAAATGTAGCTTTTGGAAGATGCACTATAGCAATATATCAGTTAGTCAAACAACTTGTAACTGGGGATCCACTCTAAGGCTTTAGAAAGGTAGGCTTCTATGTGTGGTTAAAAAAGAACAAAACAGTTAATTCCTCTCAAAGTCACCAATCAAGAATCCATATACCTTGTAACTTTCCCAGCTATGAGCAGAGCTAGGAATTTCTTGGTTTCCCTAAGCTGTCCTTTCAGATTTACCATTTCTCATTCTGTTGAGCTGCTGGTATTGAATGGTGTTCATGACCTGAATGTAGAAGGAATAAATAAAAAGACAACAGGTGAAAAAATATGTTGAGTCAGATCACTCGTTATGAATAATTAATATCTAACAAATAAAGATACTTTGCTGTACATATTAGTATATTTTCTAACAAGATTTCACAGTACTTCGCAAACATATTAGGATATCAAGTAACAACCCAAAATTCCTTCATGCCATTTATTTTCTCTGTCAGGAACATTAGCTCCTTCTCTTTATCAAACATTGGCATGGATAGTCAGGAGTATCTCAGGAAATCCTGATTTTCTGTACACAAAAAAAAGAGAATGATGCCTGCATAATGTTAGAAACTGATGTAGTGGTTAAGACATAGAGAAAAATTGAAGGACTGGCCAAGACCCCCCTGTCTGATTAAATATATAATAACGTATAAAGACATTTATATATAAAATTGTCCCTTAAGTACAAGGAATAAAATGAGCTACAGAGATGACACTCTGATGTCCCATCTGCATTCAGTATACAGAAATCTAAACAGGGCTCTGACAGAATATAACATTAGTGACTATAATACTTAACTGTTCTGCACCGATGCAATGCTACATCTGAGTGATCAGAAAAAAAAAAAAAAAACCCACACTACTTTTTGCATAACAAAGTGAGTTTTCTAAAGGGTTGACAAGGCCACCAGCTAGTTAGAGTCTTTATGCAATCTACTTAATATCACATTTCAGTTGCTCCCCTTAGAAGTAAAGAAAAACATTGCTTTCACTACACACCAGTATCTTTGTAAGAACTAAAACTGAAATGATAAAAGTGCAACATGAGGGAACATGAAGAAAGAAATTAAAATGCAATCTTGCAAATAATGTCTTAATGATTAAAAATTTACTATTTCAGGATTGCACAACTATACTTCACAACTATGGCTAAGACAATGCCTTATTTCCTCAAATGATCTTAAAAGTCTCAACACAGATCACAGTCTTGGCTTAGTGTACACATACCTTCAGAGATTTTTAACAAAACTGTTTAAGGTCAAAATTTATTCACATATAGTATTTCAAATAGGAAGTTTAAAGCTCTAAGTCAATTAAAATTGTCATAACATTAAAAACTAAACCCTATGAACTTGATACAAACTCTAGAAATTATTAGAAATACTGAAACATTTCTTAACTATGTCGTCTAACTAAAGGAAAATTGATTTCAACTATTACTCAGTTATCTCTTTTATTTCCAAGGTTTCAATCAAGACTTTGTCTTTGAAGAATCTGTTCATCATAAAACTCTATAATGCTGCACTTCACATAGTGTCTCACAGGAAATGTTCTTGGTGCATTATTAATTACCACCAGTAATGCTTATTCTACTTCTATTTTTACTAGTCATAATGAACTATGACCTTTCTTTCTTGAATTATGGTTCTTATTCAAGCTCCACATTTTAAGATTCTCCTCTATCCCTCAAGAACTACTATGTTAACTGATATGAAACTAAGACCCTTATTTGATATTCTCATTGTATCTATAGGCAAAATCTCAAAGTTTCATTGGCAGTCATTTCAGAGACTGGCAAGATCTCACCATAAATCAAAGATGTATTTATGACCTAGCTATTAACTTCGCTATTACTCTACATCAAAAAAACTGTCCTTCCTCTTCTGTGGTGCTGTACTCCACAGCTGTGACAGCATACCAGCCTCAGAATTCTTCTGCTAAATATTATCACAGGGAAAATCTGCTCAGTTTACACCAAAACCAGAATTGAAACAATTTATTAATATGTCATTAACCAGCAATCAGTGAGCTGCATATTTAAGATTCAACAATATAAGTAAACCACAATATTGAATGCATACAAAATGCTAAGAAACTACAATATTAGATGCATATGAAATGTTTATAATAAGCACATACAAAACCAACCTCCTAAAACAACCACCCCAGAAAGCTCTAATCACACACACATAAACACAGTTAACATGTGCACACTCTTTCTCACAGGACCTGTGAGTAGTTACAAGCACGCACCCCTCATCTGGGAGCATTGGTTCCCCTCTTTACACATCTCTTGTTAGAGATGTGGGTGCTCTAGCTTTCTGTGTATCTGTGCAGCTCCCTACCACCCACTGAATCACATACCAGTGCGAAAGCACCCCACAACTTCATATATGTGGGAACATAGTTGCAACCTGCATTGACAGTTCACAAGCTAGATGCAGACACCTTGTAGCATCCAACAGGGAGGATTCTCCTTGCTTAGACAGGCTTGATGCCTGCAAAGCAGCTTCTCATGGTGTCAAACCATGTTCTGAATATTGCTGTTTCCAGCCCAAGATCTCTTCTGCCTTGTTATAAATTTTCATGCTGCTTTTATACTTCTTTTCAGGCTGTCTCTGTCTTTCAAGTGTCCATACACACAACTATAACTCTGTTAAGCTAAAGAAGCTATAGTGATCAATCTCCCAATGTAATACTCTCATGAAAATAAGATCATGAATACTGTGTCTTCTGAACTTAAATCTGAAGAAGAAACTTTCCTCCTCACTCATCTTCCTCTTCCTGCACAAGAGAACAGTAAGGGCATCTTTACATTGACAAAGAATGGAATACTTCTCACTTAGCTTCAGATGTCTGCATCTGAACTAGTCACCTGGGTCCTGTAACAGGTTTTAGATTTCCACTTTAGGATGAAATAAATCACAAGTTAAACGTGCATGTTTCTCTTCACTGATGGGAAAGGGAGTTTTGACTTCTAGCTCAGATGTAAGTCTGAGCTATGTAACTAAATCTACAAAGCTTAATCTCATCCCAAATGTTTACAATGTCTTCTAAATTGTCATGGAGCACCTCCTCTTTATTTTAAGGGAGAAATGGCTTGGTTGCTTTTGCATTGGCTTCTGTCCTTGTCCAGATTAAGAGAGTTAAAATTTTTAAGGTTTTCTAGTCCTCTGCAGCACCTCCTTCTTCACCCATTCCTCCCACCCCTAGCTATTATCCATCAAAGTCAACTTATATCCCAAAAAGGGACCAGCAATAACACATACCAATACTGTACTGCTCAGATACATTACTGGAACTAATTTTCTATTTCAGCACAGTAAGACTGACAACAGCAGAGTTCATCCATTTGAGTCATTATTTAAAGGTCTGTTTTCTATTAAAATTTTCCAGTCACTGATAACTATGCACACTTTGACAAAGACTCTTGATGTATTTTTCAACATACCTTTGAGTGCTGATTACTTACGTAATGAAGAAAGAAATTGGGGACAACTTTAATGGCTGCCTACAGATGGGTGGTATGTTTTCAAGTGACACACACAAAGAAATTCCCACATGGCAGTATCACAAAGGGCTTTGGTGGTAGAGAAATTTAGTATCTTTAAAGATGTTCTGTTATTGCCTTCATATTAATAAGTATATGTAATCAAATATAAGCAGTTCACCTCCAACTGAATGGTAATTTCCTTATGTTATTTCTGCCTTTCGGCATCATACCAGCTACAAGACTGTAGGGCAGGTAATTCTATCTTTTTTTATGCTCACACATTCAAAATATCTGTGAAAATGAAAATTATATTGAAGAGGTATCTTTTCCCTCTCACTTCTCCCATACCTTGGCACAACATCATCAAAGCAAACAATTGTTTCCTTCTTCCTTTTATCCAGGTCAAATTACTTTCCCCCAAAGAGAAGAGCCACCTGTATTCACATAACATGCTGGAAAGTGAATAATATGCAATCCTGAAGAAGGTAAGCAAGAAAATTTAAGTGATTGCAGCACTTATAACTGATTTGGTACTACTAAGTAAATATGCTCTCCATAAATGGAAAAAACCCACACTGAAAAAATGGAAAATAAAAAGTGAATGTTCTTAGTTTTGTTGCAGCTACACTTACTGCTTACCTCGAGCAAGTGAGACAGCAAATTAAACAAATTCTAGTAAACTAAACCAAAAAGAGAAGTAAAATATGTATGTTTGAGGAAGAAAACTAGAAAACAGCAGAAATAAAAGTAACATGTCCCTTCATCATTTATTCTTCTATTTATCATCTTCATGACTTTACTACAGGACTGACATATGTGAAAACTTTCAATTTTTCTTTAACCACACTCCTGAAATGACATTAAGAAAACTGTAATTCACACACGGAAAAAAATTATTCATTCTACCTTAAATAAAATCTAATAAATTTCATATATTTATCTGAAAAAATATCACAGAATCACAGAATCGTCTAGGTTGGAAAAGACCTTGAAGATCATCCAGTCCAGCCATTAACCTAACAGTGACAGTTCCCAACTACAGCCATATCCCTAAGGGCTATGTCAGCCCGACTCTTAAACACCTCCAGGGATGGGGACTCCACCACCTCCCTGGGCAGCCTATTCCAACGCCTAACAACCCCTTCTGGAAAGAAATGCTTCTTAATATCTAGTCTAAACCTTCTCTGGCACAACTTGAGGCCATAACCTCTTGTCCTACCACTTGTTACTTGTTACTTGCTTCAAGAGACTCATCCCCAGCTCTCTGCACCCTCCTTTCAGGGAGCTGTAGAGGGTGATGAGGTCTCCCCTCAGCCTCCTCTTGTCCAGACTAAACTCCCCCAGTTCCCTCAGCTGCTCCCTGTACGACCTGTGCTCCAGACCCTGCACCAGCTCCGTTGCCCTTCTCTGGACACGCTCGAGTCATTCAATGTCCTTTTTGTAGTGAGGGGCCCAAAACTGAACACAGCCATCGAGGTGCGGCCTCAGCAGTGCCGAGTACAGGGGTCAGATCCCTTCCCTGTCCCTGCTGGCCACGCTATTGCTGACACAAGCCAGGATGCCATTGGCCTTCTTGGCCACCTGGGCACACTGCTGGCTCCTGTTCAGCCGGCTGTCAATCAACACCCCCAGGTCCCTCTCTGACTGGCAGCTCTCCAGCCACTCCTCCCCAAGCCTGTAGCGCTGCTGGGGGTTGTTGTGGCCCAAGGGCAGCCCCCGGCATTTGGCCTTATGGAAACTCCTGCAGTTGGCCTCAGCCCATGGCTCCAGCCTGTCCAGGTTTCTCTGCAGAGCCTCCCCACCCTCAAGCAGATCAACACTCCCACCCAAGTGGGGTCATCTGCAAACTGACTGAGGGTGCACTCGATCCCCTCGTCTAGATCATCAATAAAGATGTTCAACCAGGACCTGCCTTTCATAAACCCATGCTGACTGGGCCTGAGCATCTGGTTGTCCCGCAGGTGTTGTGTGATGGTACTCAGGATGAGCTGCTCCATCAGCTTTCTGGGCACCGAAGTCACACTGACAGGCCTGTAATTTCCTGTAAACTCTCCTTTGCAGTTGCAGCCAAATCTCCCTGTTTAGCCAGGGTGGTCTTCTCTTTCGCTGGCTTCTCTTAGAGCACCTGGGGACCGCCTGCTCTTGTGCCCTTAACACTTCCTTCTTAAAGAGTGCCCAGCCTTCCTGGACCCCTATACCGTTCAGGACCATCTCCTAAGTGATCCTGTCAAGCAGTTTCCCAAACAAGTAAAAGTGAGCCCTTTAGAAGTCCAGGGTGTCAGTTCTTCTTACCCCTCTCCTGGCCTCTCTAAGAATAGAGAATGTCAGGGTGCAGAAGGAGATAGCTGGGGTACTCGCCAAGATGCTTTCCATCATTCATCAGCAGTCCTGGCTGACCGGGGAGGTCCTGACAGATTGGAAATTGGCCAATGTGACATCCATATATAAGAAGGGTTGGAAGGATGATCCAGGATCTTACCCCTGTACTCAGCACTGGTGAGGCCACTCCTCGATGGCTGTGTTCAGTTTTGGGCCCCTCACTACAAAAAGGACATTGAATGACTCGAGCGTGTCCAGAGAAGGGCAACGAAGCTGGTGCAGGGTCTGGAGCACAGGTCGTACGGGGAGCAGCTGAGGGAACTGGGGGTGTTTAGTCTGGAGAAGAGGAGGCTGAGGGGAGACCTCATCGCCCTCTACAGCTCCCTGAAAGGAGGGTGCAGAGAGCTGGGGATGAGTCTCTTGAAGCAAGTAACAAGTAACAAGTGGTAGGACAAGAGGTTATGGCCTCAAGTTGTGCCAGAGAAGGTTTAGACTAGATATTAAGAAGCATTTCTTTCCAGAAGGGGTTGTTAGGCGTTGGAATAGGCTGCCCAGGGAGGTGGTGGAGTCCCCATCCCTGGAGGTGTTTAAGAGTCGGGCTGACATAGCCCTTAGGGATATGGTGTAGTTGGGAACTGTCACTGTTAGGTTAATGGTTGGACTAGATGATCTTCAAGGCCTTTTCCAACGTAGACAATTATGTGATTATGTGATTCCACATCACAGCAAAGGCTAGTGATTCATTAAGGTTAGTATTCTGTCTCCAAATGAGCACCTAAAGTAAAAGGAGTACAGTAGATCATGTAGTGGGATTTCTCCCAAATGATCTCTTAACCTCCAAAAATAAATAACATTGGAACTTCCTCAGTCAGAGATAAGGATTTTGTATTCAACAGGTATTGTGGATATTTCTTCATGAACTTGTCCACTCTTCTGAAGGCATGTAAACTTTGCAAAGTGAATTTTTGGAGCTTCTTGCAAAAGATATTACACATGCTAAAACAAGATGAAGAACCGAGTCTTCTTGTTTGATTTGAATGAGGCTTCTGTTAGCTTCAGCTGATGCTCCCCAGCTTTTTCATTGGAAGTGAGAGTAAACAAAAAATCACTAATACCTTCATACTACTTCAGATTTTTTAGCCCTCTACTACAATTCCATAGAATAGTGTTTTCTATAGGCTGATGGACTCTAGTTCACCTAACTTTTCTTCCTATTGTGGCCTTTTTATACTTTAGATAATTGTTTTTATTTTTCTTTGAACTTTTTCCAGTTCAACTGTATCTTTTCAAGAAGCAGGCATAATAAATGTCAAGCATCAAACTCATGTGCTTATAAAATCTGTGGTAGCCTGAAGGCCTTGTTCCTGAGTGAAGATGGGCAGCTCAAAATCCAACATACTATATGTAAAGTTGGGGGTGGGTTTATGTACAGCACAATACGTTTTAGATGAAATTGTATTTAGATACATTTGCAACCTCAACCCCCAATCACTCTCTCAAAGTCTTCTTGTAAAGATTATCAGAGATGGTGTGTGCTTGGGAGTGTTTATTTTGCCCTGCACTGCTAGTCTCTTTGAGATAAAGAGAACATTGCTAATTGTTAGCATAGCTTATGGACTCAAAAAATTAAAAAATAAAACTCAATTATTCTTACAGGATTTCCAGAACTGTAGCCTCTGACTTTGTTGATTAATCAATTAATTGTAAAGTAGTCCCATACAAGCTGACATTCCACTCTGATTCTGTTTGGCTTCATCCCAATGACACACTTTTTGACATTCTGCCTAAAATGTTGTGACTTATCTACACAGACATGTCCTTGTCTTCCTCCCTCTCCTTCTTTTTTCTTTGAAGGCTGCAAAAATTTCCATAAGCATTTTCATTGCCTTAATTTCAGTTCACATTCATGGATTTGATTTTGTATATATAATTTCTTATATAAACCCTTTATCTTCCCATTCTCTTTCACAATACTGTCTTCTGTAAATGTCTCATTTGTCAGTTTACTTGTTATTTGCATTTTAAATACTTCACAAACTTTTATTTGCATAAATATATGCATAAATTTGTTGTGCAAACCTGAAAGAATAAGCTATTTAAACCTTTAACAAAGATCCTTCCCTTACACTGCTTTTACTGTGTTTTTATTATGTTAACACAGTGCTCCGGAACTGAGTCAGACAGGCCCTACCACATTGATCCCTCACCTGATGTAGTAGGAGTTGTGTCTACTTACTCCAAAAATGGATTAGAATTACTCAGATCAGTTTTTAAGACAGGCTTGCAGAATTTGGCTGCCAAACTGACAAATTATGGGGTTTAATAATCAAATCATCTAAGTGTTGGTAGTGCCATTTGAAGTACAATTACATTCAAAAGATAGGAATCATCTGAGCAAATGCAAATGCCTAAAATGTTAGTATCTGAACTAGTTATCTAGACTCTCTTTACAGGCACAACAGAGAGATAAGCACTTTTGTGGTATGATTCATCTGGCCTTTTAGAAATGTATGAGATCAACTGAACTCTGCAGACATCTGTTTCTCTGCTAGGACTATATATGACTAAAAGACTTTTCAGATGAGGCTATCTCAGATGTCCCTTAAGCAACTGTAAGAGGAATCCAGAATTAATAGCCTAGAAGAAGATGTCTACAGTTAAAAGTCCTTAATTTAGCAGAATGAATACCACACAGAACATTTCAGCCCAAATGTCACATACATATACAGATAGGCAGCCTTTCTGAACAGTTGTTTGAAAGGTGTTTTAATAGCAACCGAAATTTTTATTCTAGTCTAAATTGGAGGTGCTAGTCCTTCAAAGACTAAGAATATTTCTTTATTACCGGAGAGAACCTTTTTATCAACTAGGTGTGAGAAAATCTGAAAGGAAAAAGGGTCATAATATATAGTATTTTGCATCTTAAAATGAATGCCAACAATTCTCTCTAAAAGGTACCTTTGGTGTACACTCTTAAACCATCTAGACTATCTAATTAAATTACTTTCTTCCTTTCAGATAATGGCATTCCACCAGTCTGTCAAATATAATACAATACAATACAATATTTAACACTGTATGATGAATATTATATTATATGATATGATACAATTGCTATGATTAATATAATATAATATAATATTCAAATTCCAGAAAGACCTTATCTAATTTCAAAAAAAAATGAAGGGTTATTAGAGCCAGGATATTGCTATTACATTCATGATTCCAGGTATAATCAAGACCAGTTGCTTATATCAATATCAAGTCTTATGACTGTCAAAAGAGCAAAAGTTTCCATTAAGCCCCAAATTCTAGAAAATTCTACAGCTCTATCCAAACCACTTGGTCATACTGTATGTTGTGATCTAAGGGAGAGGGACCAAACCAACTAAAGTGACCTTTGTCACTTTCTCATCCTGGCAAGCACAGTGAGACAACAGATGTTGGGTTTTAGACAGTTTTGTGTTTCTACACATATTAAGCAACACAAGCTTAAGCTTCAGTCTAGAATATTTTCGTCCTAGTACACGCTGAGTCCTGGGACATGTCTAGAGAGCTATGCTAAAGCTGAATCTCACAACACATGTTGCAGAACATCTCAAACTGATAAGAGAGTTTTCAGAACTCTTCAAAATATCAAAGCTCCCTTAAAGCTGAATAAAGGATCCAGGGGGTCAGGGGGATAAGCACTGGACAGAACATGACCATATGAGGATACAACACCTAAAGCTGATTTTTCCTTTCTGTACTAACCGAATTGAACATTGGGTTTGTTTCTTTAAACACAAGCAGAGCAGCATGGTATGTTGCCACCTGGTGTAGAGGTGGTGTAAAAATCCTTGCTGACTTGAGCAAAGGCTGCGTCACTGCAGAGGCACATCCCTGCTTGTCCCATCCCGGTAATGTCGTCATCTCCCTTGACTGCTGACTCACGTCTTTGGAAGAAGTAAGATCTGAGGAAAGAAACTGTCCTTCATACTCGATGATGCGAGAAGGCAAGCACAGGGACTACAGAATTTGTCTCAGAAATGGGAGAGAAGGAGTGATGGGCACAGGCAAAGAAGCTGGAAGCTTTCAAACCGGAACACAGATATACATGTTTACAGCTGTCAATAGCTAATGTGTTGATCCTTCCATAAGATGCCGAAGAGACATTGAAACATTATCACTGTTATGTAATCACGCATGTAAATGGGCTGCTCTTATAGGGAGGATGAAAGTCTGCTTCACAGTAATAATTTCAAGCTTTTCTTGCACATCATTTGCCAAATGGATCTATGCTTTGTAATGGAAACTTGATTCAAATAATCTGCCTAGTATTCTTTTGCACAAACCTCTTAAAAGTGGTAAAGCAAGTACAGTGCACAGATTTTTTTAAAGACAGCAATAAACATCACAATTGTTATTACAAAGATTGTGTTTTCTTTAGGAACAGATCGTTAATATGTTTGAGCTTGGAAAACCTTTTACTTATTTTCACAGAAAACAGTTTAATTGCTGACAACTGCTTTCTATAGACATATGAAAATTACAGGTTCACCTTTCTTTAAAACACTATATGCCACTGTGAAGAACAATTACAAAATCAAACCGAGTATTCATTCTTCAGATATGATTTTCAGCGACAGATTTATGGGCAGCCTTAATGCTAGTCTTGAAAGAAGGTGATGGCTGTGCATTTTATGGTCATTCAATACTCTACAGCACAGCGGTGTTCAGCTGCCCCTGCAGCAGAATATGTCATCACAAATATTTTGTACATGTGCACCCTGCCACTGAAAGATCTCTAGGGATGTTCATCTTTTGATTTCCTATGAGAAAAGATTTAACTGATCACCTGCTCTCTACAGTTTAAAAGGAGAAAAGTAGCATAACCACAAAAATATTCCAAGTCCTTTTTTTCAGTGGAACAAAAAATTACATTTGAATCTTGAAATGGGTGATCTGCCAATCAGCTGTATTTAATATTTCATTTCACATGGTGTGAAGGAATTGGTCCTGGACTGTGCAATTATGAAGGCAGGCAGTATTTACTCTGACAGGGCAGTAGCTATAAAGTGACAGACTGTTGAATATAAAGCCCCAAGAGATGGGGCTCAGTTTGTTCTGCCTGGTTTTTCACCACCAGACACTCAATGCTTCTGTCTGAGGCATGTGGAGCCATGAAGCAGAATAAAGATTGTGAGACTATGTTACTGATTTTATTATCAACTGAAATTAAATTGTGTTTGATTTTAATATAAGTATAGAATTAAGAGATATTTTAATAAAAATCATTTATTTTACACTTATTGTATTTTGAATCTAGCAACCGACTGCTACTCTAAAATCCCCTGTACAGTCCTGTACCAAGGCCAAAGGGATTGGTCATAATTGTTTAGTGGGAACAGTTAGAACCTAGGTAACGAAATACAAGATGGTTTTTAAACTGATTTATAATACATACAAAGGACTAGAAGAATGCAAGTAGTTGTCAAGGTCCAGGATTAATGGGAACTGAGGGAAGTAACCATAACAGCTTGCAGGTACCTGCCAAGAAAACTGTGTCTTTAAGCAAAAGGTAATTCCAGCAGAGGGAGATCGTGACCACTGACCCATGGACCACCTAGTCACATTATACCCCAGACCCATTTCTAGACATTTCTAACCTTTACTGCGCAGAATCAGAAATAGGAGGAGAATATGTTAATGATTTCTTGGAAGTTGTATGCTTATGTATGAATACTTAATGAATATGATTGAATAAGTTCTATATAAGGTGTATGATTCTAGTGCCCGGCACGTGTTGTTGGTGAGAGCACTCCCCTACACGTCCAGCCACCAATAAAGAAGTGTCTGCTTATCTAGATCATATTGGTGTCAATAAATTTTTATCTTGGTTTTTGGTGACAACTATCAAGGCACAGATCAATCTAGAGCTGCATCTAACACTGTGCATGAGAGAAGACATATCTTGTGTTCGCACAGTAAACAGCCAAATAGTTAACCTGGTAGAGTCAAGCAGTAATCACTCCAGTATCCACACTTCAGTTATTACATCACAGAAATCATACTAGATATGGGGGAAAAACAGAAAAAAAAAAACAAAAAAACAAAAAAACAAAAAAAAAACACAAAACACACTGAAAAGATGTTTCAATAAGCTATAGAAGCACAGACAATACTAAAAATTCATAAATATTTCATATAAACTAGACTGTGTTTACTTTGCACTTTGAGTACTTTAAAAAAATGTTTCAAAGAACAAAGAGATGACCTTTTGTCATCAGATGTGCTAATGCTATTAAATCAGTTCAACCTCCTTCATCCTGCTTCCTTCTCCCTATTTCCTTCAAAAAAAGCACAGCACAGTAACAGTTCCAAAACTAATTCCTAGTCTGCACTGATGACTATACTTTTCCTGGTTCCAATCACTGTTGTGGCATTTGCTTGGCTAGAGTAGTGTATGAACATATGTGGTCATAAAAACATGGAAAAATGTCCTCTCTGAGAAAAAAAATTGTACATTCTAATGTACTAAGGAATCCAACATTAAAGATAGCTGGTATTTCTGATATACTATTCAGAATAAGAAAGTTTCAACAGAAGGTTTTATCAGATACTCCATAAAAACCACAGTGTGGGAGTAGAGTAATTATTGTCATTTCACTGCTCTATCTACAATTGTCTCTTTATACTAATAATCAGCTTTATAACATTTGATCCCCTTTGCTTTTAATCCATCTAATTACAAAGTAGCAGTAGATATTTGCATCACAGTCTGGTTTGAGTACCCACTGCAGTTTCCTTTCAATTTTTTAATGTCTACGTTTTCCTAAAGACATAAGACTGAAAACTAAACACATATTTAAAGGCTACATCTTATTTGTCAATAGCAGTCATGTATTTAAAAAGCTCTTCTATGTGGAAAGACTCATCATAGTTTTTACACCAGCAGTGTGCAATACAAATTATCATGAACAGCATTATAGAAGCATATGTCATCTCTATATTTTGAATAATACATTATTGGGTCTGAGAGCAGGAACTAACATGCACCAGACAAACATAAGCCTTCTTGAAAATTTAGATGTTGACAAGCATTTTGAAATAAAACATTGCAGTAGTTCTACATTTACATGACCTTATTTCAAAGATCAAGTACCTTAATTTGGAGGCTGATTTTCAGTAGTTAGAGGGGTCAGAAAAGCTCATTTCTATTAGGTGATCGAAAAATTCTCTTTGAAGGAGCTTTTTTTTTGCTCTTAACTACATTGCCTCTTAAATACTATAGATATGTGTAGAAGTAGTCCTCTGACCAGACGTCCTGCCACACTTCGTGACTACAGATGCCAATGTGCCTCCTGTCCCTTGATATGGAGGCCAACTCAGTTCAGTGACAAACAGTATTATTCCTCATGACCTTTATTTTAGAGTTCAGGGATGATCCAATCCTATAAATTCATGTTTGGGTACAGTAAGAACTCTACTCGTTTTTGTCCAGGAATACTTTGGTTTATTACAAAATCCTCCCTCAGCTGTGACCTTGCAGAAAAGCCAGTTGTAGCAAGGTAAAATAGATTATGCCTTTCTTTGGTGTAGGCATTGGTCACCAGGATATGATTACAGCTGGATATCAGGTTCAGTTTAGCATCCAAAAAAAAAGGAACAGTGCTGTGACAAACTCTGAGGCCAGTACTCTTCCTATTCATGCAGACCTTACAAAATGAAATTCCTCTTTACGCCAGGTTTAACCCTAACTGGAACCAAAGACCCTATTATACATACTTACAACCAAATAAATTAAGAAAATATGTTTCTCTGAAACCATTCTCTCCTTCATACTTGCTACAATTCATCAGCAGATGCAGTTCTTCCATTCTGCTTTTCTGAACACTAACCACAAGAAGTATCATCATAGGCCTTAATGAAACACAATGACTTCATGATAATGAGGAGTCACTCAGGCTGGAGCTTTTGCTCATCAAATCATGCAGATCTTAACCAGATGCTGCAGTTATAAACAGCCCTCTGTTGCCACTTTCTCTGAATTCTAACTCTAAATGTATCTCCAAATTATTCTTAAACAAATTCTATTAGAACCCACAAAAAACAGTGACCAGCCAGTCATTTCTATAGGTAACAGCCTCCATCCCCTTTCTAGAGATGTCACAGTATCCTGGAATGAAACTTGAATTCAAACACTGCTGGGTTCAGAACGGAACCTAACACCATTTTCAGTCATAACCAGAGTCTAATAAAGCACATGAGCAGAAAACCCAATCACATGTTTGTCACTTCTGTCAGAAGAAAGTCCCATCCAAAAGATTCTAGAACAAGATGTCTCTCATGAGGAGGGCAGACAGCTGACCTTCAGCTGGAACAGCAGTGAGCCACTGAGCAGGACGCTAATGAGTTTCTGGTTACAGAGGGACCTGCGGGCTCTGGCCCATGGATTCTCATGATGGCACCATTATGATGGCACCATTGTCTCAGACAATGCAGTTTATTTAAATGCAGTTTATGACAATATAACCAATTGTTTGTGTTTGGGTTTTGGTGCAGACATTGCTAACTTGGCTATGGCCAAGGCTAAAACTGAGGATATTCTTAAGACCAAATTTTGTAAAAGGAATGACCAAATACCAGTTTATTGCTCAGTTCTGAATATGTACTTGGCTAAGATGGAAGCTAGCACAGGCAAGAGCAAATATGTTTGAGTTTAGAACATATATGCATATACTGGTTAAGATTCAGACAAGGTTTACTGTTGGGACTGGATTATTGTTTGATAAGAGCTGAAGGGTTTGGCTCATTGCAGGATCTTCAACAGACTACACTGCTGAACCCATAGTGGTATTAGTAGGTAGGGAATGATTTAAATTTAATTTTAGAAGATGCTTATTGGAAGTTATTAGAACCTAGGAAATATTCTAGGTGTAGTTAGGGTTACAAATTTTCAGAAAAATATGGGAAATTTTCTTTATTCCTTGACCTCTGAGGCCTAAAGGGAAGTCTAATGTTGTTAAGTACCAATTGCTAAAGAATTTAGTGTCAAGAAAGTCAGCACCTCTCTTTAGCTAAACTGCAATTATAACTGAGTCTTTAGAAAAGCAAAGTAGAATACCTCCAGTTAACAGATGTTTTTTGTGTAGTTTGCTAGAATGGAGAACGGAGGCTGATAAGGGGCAATGCTTTCTGTTAATTCTGATAGCTGTTGGTCACATGTTACAGATTGAAGTTGTAACTGGGATTAAAGATAAGGTTTCAGAAAAGGGGAATGAAGAATTTAGTTTACTGCATGAAAGCATATGATGGGGATAAAGAAATATCTTATGTTGATGCCTATACAGACATCAGCTACCTGACTGTAATTAGGCTGACCTTGAGGTAAGATTTGGGCAATCAATTTTGCATCAAAAATACATAAACACATTATAAATACAACTGAGAACAATATAACATATATAAAAATAGGGAAGTTATGAAAATGTAAAAACTATATTTGATATATGTCATTATAAAGATTTATTTTGAAATCCCTGGAAAATATCTGTTCAAAAGAAAAAAAAAAAGGCACAAAGATTATATTTCTACTAGCCCACCAGTTTAACCAAACCATCCCTGGGATAATTTAAATATATTCATTGATCTAGAGGCTATGGTAGACTTTTATTAGAGATGACCTAAAAAGTAGACATTTTTGCACTAATGTATCTTACCCAGTTTGAAACATACTCTAAAAAGAGGAACTGAAGTCTTGGCTTTGATCATGTTCCTTGTGGCTCAGACCTAGGAGTGGGAAGTGGCAGAAGAAAAAGCACTCTCCATTAGTGAAGCTTCACATCAGGTAAAACTGGCAATTTGGTAGCTGCTGCAATAGCCAAGAGGTTTTTTGGGAAAAAACCCAGATGTTGAAGTAGGCCTTTTACTCTGGAAAAAAGACTTACTTTAGGAGGATTTTGAGAGGTGAAATTTTGTGGTGGTTTCCTTACTTGTTTAACTGTGTCTCACAGGCACAAAAGATTCTAGAACAAGATGTGTCTCATGGGGAGGGCAGACAGCTGACCTTCAGCTGGAACAGCAGTGAGCCATCGAGCCATCGAGCAGGATGCTAATGAGTTTCTGGTTACAGAGGGACCTGTGGGCTCTGGCCCATGGCTTCTCATGATGGCACCATGTGTGTCGTAGGTGGCAAAAACGCCCAGCCAGACAGAAGGGAATTGCCAGTGCAGCACCTGTCATGAGGCACAGCCAAGCCCCAGGGAAGGGGTTCACCCAGACAGGGCAGGACACCTGGCAACAGGCTGCTGGGCATTAATTACTTTCTATGCTCACAGTCGCAGGAACAACGGATGTCCTGCAGGAGGCCAAGGTCCACCTCATCGACCTCAACCTCTGCAACAGCAGCCAGTGGTATGGAGGGGCCATCCACTCCCACAGCCTGTGCACTGGCTATCCGTAGGGTGTCATTATCACCTCCCAGACAGAAGCCTGCAACAAGGCAGCGCCCAGCAGCACAGGCAGCGCCCAGCACAGCCACCCAAACTCATCCCAGCACAGGTTTCGTCTGGTAAGTTGCCCTCCCACCTCTGGATGCCCACCGCTGGCAGGGCTCACCTTCCCTTCCGCAGGTCCAGGTCCTCGCCCAGGGCCCCGCATGCCCCAGAGGCCCAGGGGACTCTGACCAGAAAGCCCATCCAGTGCTCCTGGCAGCCCTGAGGTCCAGCTCTCAGTCCTGGAACTTCCCTCTTCCACAAAGCCAACATTGCTGTGTGGAGATGAGCATGAGCCCTACCACACATGCCTACGACCCCCTCCCAGACAAGGTCCTGTAGGCTCCAGCACCTGAGCAGAGCCTCTCTGTGCAGCAGATACAGCTCTGGCAGGTGCAGGCAGAGAGAAAGAGCCAGTCTTAGTGCTGCCAGCAGACACCTGACACCACCTTAATCCTCCCTCTCTCCTCTGCTGCAGGGTGACAGTGGTGGTCCTCTCGTCTGCAAAGACAACAATGCTGATTACTGCTGGCTTGTTGGGGTGACCAGCTGGGGGAGAGGCTGTGCAAGAGCAAAACAGCCCCGAGTCTACACCTCCACTCAGCACTTTTACGATAGGATTCTGGTACAGATGGGACTGACCAGCAGTAACAGCTACTCCAATGCCACAGCCAGTCTTCACCCCAACCCTGTTTCAGAGACCAAGGCCAATACCAACACAGGCGAGCAGGTTTACACCCTGTCCATTTCCACGACAGAAGCTGGTGGAATTCTTTACTAGGCTGCAAGAGCTCCTGCAGATCTTACAGGGAAAAAAGCAGCATCATGAGCAGGACCCAGTTCAAGCTGCAGCACACTACCACCATCTCCAGCAGGGGTACTGCCTGCTGATCCAAAGGCACCCTCACTTCAAAGGCCTGCTTGGTCCTGCTGGTGCAGACAAATGCTCAAGTTGAGCATTCATGTTCTTGAAATAAAGTTGCCAATTTTCACAGCTAACCATGCTGTAGTCTAACTCAGTCTCCTGTGCAAGGCAAAGACTTCCATGCTTGCCACTTGCAAAATGAGGCTGCAGGCAGCCAAGTCAGGCATAAAAGAAAAGAGTCACTCAGAAGAGCTGAAACTCAGACTGGTCAGAGAGGAGGGTGCTCAGAGCCACCATGGCACAGAGAAGACTAGCACATCAGGGCTAGAAAAAGGATAGGAAAAATCGATGTGACACGCAGGTGGCTTTGGGGCACGTGCGCACACACACACACTCCCTGGAGATACATGTGGAGTAGAAAGTGAAAGTGCAATGCACATCTGGCACATGCGCACACCCATACTCCAAGACACGTCTGGAACACAGAGTGCAACACGCGGTGTTCACACACACACACCAAGTGTGCACACACACATAAAACATACGCACACAGGCAGTGCACGCACACACACTGCAGCATGCATGCGTGCAGAATGCACCCACCCACATGCCCTGCATGCACTAACCCTGCATGCACACACCCCTGTGTCCACTTGAAAGCTCACAGCATTCACCCAGTGATGCGTGCACTCATAGAAAACACCTCCCACAGGGGCACACACAAACTCCTGCAAAGGAGATTTTGCAGACTACAGTTGAGCCTTTGGATCATCAAAATGGGGCCCTAGAGCATCAAAATGAGGCTTTGAAAGCCAAAGTTAGCACTTAGGAAAGGAAAGTAAGGCTTTGGACACTATCAGTGGAGCTTTGGATCCTAAATTGCTGCGCTCTGCCCAAGAAGTGAGGGTTTAAATACTAAAAATGAAAGTCCGGGCCATACAAAAAGGCTCTAGGTAGTAAAAGACAAGTTGGGACCCTAGAAATAAAGATCTGGATTCTAAAAATGAGGCTTTGGACCTTCAAAGCCAGACTTTGGGCTCTGAAAATGATGCTCTGGACCCCTGAAATGAGTCTTTGGCCTTTAAAATGTGTGGTTGGAAGATATAAATGAGGGTTTGTATCTGAAAAATTAGGGTTTGGGTTCTATGAGAAGGGTTTAGAGCACAAAAATGAGGGGTTTGGACACTCAAGATGTAGCTTGGACCCTCAGAATTTTAACTGTCTTTTGCTGACAAGAATCTGCATCTGTGTATCTCAAATGAAAGCTCTGCTGTGTATTCCTGGGAAAAAAAAAAACCTTTATAGTCCTTGTTAAATGCATCCGTTTTACCTTGTATAATTACTTTTTGCACTAGAAAGAAGAAAGTGCTGCAATGACACCATATTTCACTGAATACAGCACTCATATGGAAGAATATCTGGGTCTGAATCCTACTGAAATGTTTAAATATATGCAAGTTAATATATGCATTATTTAAAAAAAGAAAAAAAAAAAAAAACAAACCTCAGTGGGATGCATCAGTGAGAACTCTGTATAAAATGGACATGGGGTGAGTTTTCCTGAAGTAGCAGGAGGATTCACGCATTCCAACAATGTCTCCATACTGTACCCTCCAACTCATCAAGCCTTTTCTTTGCACTACTTTTCTTACAAGCTCCAAGTAAACTTTTTTTTCCCCAGTTGATCCAAAATGCTTATGCAGATTCGGCCCATCACTTCAAATCCTTTTAGTTATTCCCAACTAGCTTTTTGACAATCTATTATTTCAGAGCCAACCGACATCAAACTTTACCTTATTAATACCATTGCCTACCTTTTTTCAATGTTGGGTGCCCTCTTTTAGGAAAAGGGCAATGTCAATAGCAAGATGGCTTAGATCTAAACCCAGGCCCTCCCCTTCACCAACAAGGGCCCTCACACACAACTGGGACCAGGGCTGGTCAAGCACACCCTGGTGAAGGCTCTCCCAGTGTTATTTTAAAACGCTCCTTCAAAATGGCATTTTCCAGGTTGTTTCCTCAGACTGCTGTTATTCTGGTGGAAGAGGGCTCACTCTGTACCCAGACTGTCCTGGAACAGATCCTAGACAAAGCCCAGGCCCAAGCAAGAGCCCACAGCCACAGCTTGCCCACTGATCCTATGTGTCACACACAGGGGCTGAGTCCTGGCCCTCCTGCACCCCTGTACACTGAATTTCTTACTGACTAGCTGATGGAAGATGAGTAACAGAGCTGTCCCACTGACACTGGAAAAACACTAGCCCTGCCGGGGTCACTGCAGCCTTGTACTTTCTAGAGAAGTCAAATGTGCTAAAGGTTCACATCTTGAGGCTTTGGCTGGAAGACTGCAGAGACGGTCTTGCAAACATGAAATCAATCTTAAGAGGAAAAAGTGCCAACGATGAGTTAGAATGCTGCACTGTTTGCAAACAGCACATTAGTGGGGGACAGTTAGCCAAGTCTAAAAAGAGTGGTTAACATCTGTATTTAGAACTATGTGACTACAGATACATCTCCCAAGAGATTTATTTGCCAAAAATCTCAAGAAAATTGATAGACATTCCATATTTTATTTACAAAACCTTCATTGTATCCCCCCTTTCTTTTTAAGCTACAGACAGGAAGGGGTTTTTTAAGTTGAAAAAGATTACTATAAACTTACAATTTCCATTAAAAGAGAACTTAGAATTAATCATAGAATTAAGATGTAAATTCAACCACCTCAGCTACACTTCAGCAAAGGAGAGAGCATTTTCTCTATGCGATAAGCCCTTTTGATCCTGAGGCATCTGGTTCATAGTACAGCCTGAGGCAAGAGAGTTACTCTGTGAATGTCTGCACCAGACAAAGGCCACAAGAAGGTCACAGAATAAGTGACTTCATGAGAGTGATACCAAGTAGTGACTTGTTAGGTACTACAGCACGCAGGTCTCCATTCACTGTACAAGATGTGTTCAAGACAGAAGGTTTACTGCAGCTGACAAACCCAGGCAGAAGTCACGAGTACTTTTCATTTTCCAAATTGTCTCATGACCACTTCATTTTTGATTTGCAACAAATCATTTAGTCTGCTGACATGATTCACACAGCGAACTACACCATACCCATCCCTCTGTAGAAAGCCAGCTTGTCAGAGCTGGGAGGAGTTAGCAAGGACACTGCCTCTGCTCCCACCCCGCACAGTCCCTGTGAGAGAGATGCTGTTCAAGCAGGCTCCCCTGCTCCACATCACAGGTTTAAAAAGGGATGTCCTTGATGTTCCCATGCCTGCCAGGCTTCCTGGGGGCCTGTTTTCCTATAAGCTCCCATTTCCTGCAGCATCTTCTCCTGGGATGGCTGTGGTCAAGCTGTTTAATTACAGTTTCCTAAATATAATGGAAGGAACAAATAACCTTGTGAAATAGCATGGTCACAGGTCCCTGGAAAAGTTATCCTATTCCAAAATGAGAAAAAAAATTCTCACTTAAAGAACAAAAGTGAAATTCTTACCTCAATGCCAGGGACAGGGACAGCAAGGGGGATAGGGAGACCCTGGGAGGTTGAAGACCCTGGGGATCAGAATCCCAGAGAGGTGAGGGACATGGGGACAGCATGGGACCCCAGGAGGATGGGGACCTCAGGTGGACATGGGGATGCAGGGAGGACATGGGGACCCTGGGGACAACATGGAGATGCCAGGAGGATGAGGACAGCTGAGAGGGATATGGGCTCTGGCAGGGGACATGGCGATGGAGGGGGGGGTGTCCTGAGGTGTTCCTCAGTGTCCTCAACCAGGCTGACAGCTTCATTGGAGTCTTTTATTCTTGGGCGTGTGTGTTCAGGCTCCCCCTCAATTCTTCTTGGGCCTCGAGGACTGAGCCAGTGCCCACAGAGAGTGGTGGGTGACTGTGGGGATGGAGGGGGGGGGGCTCAGGGAACCCCTGACCCCCCACAAGCAACCCCAGCATCCCGTGGGATGCAGTGGAAGTGGGTGCAGCCCGGATGGTAGTGAGGAAGGGACAGGGGAGTTTGGGGAGCCTTGTGGAGGATCTTGGGGACAGACAACACATAAAAAAGGGGAGGGGCAGGATTTGGGGAGCACAAATTGGGGTTCAGGCCCCCGTCCCCCTGGGGTCCCCAGTTTCCCTGGAGGTCCTCCTGGCTCCCTGCTGGGGTTTCCCTGGGGTCCCCCTGGTTCTGCTTCATCCCCTCAGGGCCCCCCACCAAGTTTCTCCCCATGTCCCTTCATCTCCTCCCTGTGTGCCCCTGCTTCCCACAACCCCCCTGTGTCACCTCAGGGAAGGCACAGTCCCCCTCCTCAGCTCTCGGCCCCCCGCCCAGATGTGTGTCTTCCCCTGGCAGACACTGAGCTCACTGCCTCTGCAGCAATAAAGCTGGTTTGGCACTACCTGATGTTACGCTCTGCGGTCCCCTAGGTCTGAGCCCTCCACCGGGCCTGACACCCCACTAGGCCTGAGGACCCCCTCAAGGCTGTTTGACTCCCATTTCACACACACACACACACACACACACACCCCTGCAGGTACTGCAGCCAGGGGGCAGCGCCCAGGGCCCAAAGCAGATCCACAGCCACTGGTGAGGGGAGACAGGGGGGCAGCGTGTCCTGATGCTTTTCACCCCCTGGGGGTCCACTGTGGGGACATCTGTTCCCCCTGCTACCCCATGGTGTCTCCTTTGTGTCCCCCCCAGTGTTACTTGGTGTCACCCCCCTGTGCTGACCCCCTACGTCCCCCCCTCCAGTGTCTCTCCATGTCCTCCCTTGGTGTCCACTCCCCCTCGGTTGTCCCCCCATGTTGTCCCCCCATGACCCCCCTCCACATCTGTGAGGCATCTCTGTGTCCCCTCACTGTGCCCCCATGTCCGCCTTCTGTGTGTTCACCCCTCGAATTCAAGCCATGTCTTGAACAGCTTTAAAGAAGGAGAAATATGAAGTTGCTTCTGATCTTCCTAACAGCAAAGCAAATCGGGAACCTGCCCATAAGAGATTAGAGTTACTTCAGTGGAAAACTACCACTAAGCCAATTCCTAAAATGGGAAATAGTAGCTAATTACACACTGTTGATGGGAAATAGGGTCATCTCAGACACCTGCATGCTGTTCCTAGCAGTCATAGAAAACAGGCCTGGAAAGAAACCCAATAGGTCCTCTGTGGTGGTTTTGGATCACTGAGATGTGATTCTGTGAATTCCTACAGAAGCTCATGTCATTCACTGTGGATGTGGAAAACTGATTATTCCCACCATCTTCACAGCTACTCTCTATGTAGTAACTGAAGACTGTTACGATGTCTCACTTCAATTTTCTCCAGAGTAATATCCCTTTGTTTATTCATCATTTCTTTTATATCATTGTCTCTGCCACCTTCTGAGCACTCACCAGTCAGTTTAGATCTCTTTGAACTCTGATGTGAGAAGCTGAACACAGGAACTTGAAAGCAAAAGGCCAGTGTACCCTACTAGGTGTGGCTCCCTTTATAGGAAGCCCAGTCCTAGGCATGTGTCTGGAAAGTCAGCATCATAGGTCTTCTAATCTAAGCAGCTTTCTTTTCAGCCTCTGCAGTATGTCTATTACCTCTGGCTAATACATTACATATCCACCTGTAAGAATCATTCTGGAGTAATTGTAAACTCTTGCTTCTTGGTTTTCAGGTGTAATTTTTGTCAATAATTCTAAAACAGAAGAGTTCCTATCTTTTGGGTAACAACACAGCACATTCCGTGGTACTAGGGGTGCACTGGTTTTTGTGGGAAAAGAGGGAGGAAGACAATGTCAGCAGGCTACTGCAAAAACTGTCTCTTGAGATAAATGAATGAATGGGACCACGCGGCCTCCACCTCACTTCTCATTCCTCCTTGCTGCCACAACAAGCACAAGTCACCGGGTCTCCATCCCGTCCTGTGTTTGTTCTGGGAACTCTGTGTCAAGGAAATGTCTTTTACAGATTTTTCACTGTTTTGCCCTTTCTCACGATTCCAACACTTAACACACAGTTTGCAGCTCTTCTCTGCAGACTTTACTGGGACCCTGGATGGGTGTCCTGCGGCTGGTGGGGCTGAACAGGAGGCTCCACACACCCTGTGCTCCTCCCATCTGAGGACACACAGTGGCATTCATTACAGGCACACTTGCTAGTGGGGTTTTGTGGCAGTGGTGGCATCTGCACTCCAGCAGAGAGGTCAGGAGGAGTAAGCCCCCATGGCTGGGTATAGAGGGGGACTCCCACCTGAGGTCTCACCCCCACAACCAGTCGGGGAGCCCCTTGGGCCTCGCCCCCGGCCCAGGACAGCAGGAGGACACTGGATTTCCTCTGCCTGGGGAAGGGGTGGCCGAGGGGGATGTGCTGCTGTACCCCAGCACCCAGCAGGGTTGTGACTCCCTCCTCCAGGGCAGTGCCCCAGGGCTTTGTGCATGATGCTATGGGCCCCCTCTGCAAGGGCAGCGCAGTCCTGGTGCCCCAGTCAAGCCTGCCCCACAGCCCCTTCCTGTCAGCCTTGGTCCCACAGCTCCTTCCCTGGACCCTGGCCCTTGGCCCCTGGCCTGGGGCTGCAACCCGGGAGCTCTGGCCCCCAAGCAGAGGCCAGAAGAGTCCGGAGACACTGGGAGCAGTCTCAGGCGGATGCCAGAGGAAAGCGTGTCCTCCAGAGGAGGAAAACCCTCTGGCTGGGGCTGCCCCCTGGGGATCGTGACCACAGGCAGTCTATCTCCAAGGCGAACTGCCCTGAAGCCAGCCTGGCCCGGCCTGCAGCAGAGCAGAGCAGCGTGGCAGGTTAGGGCACTCAGGTGGGTCTCCTGGGGCCCTCTCCTGAGGTCTTGCGAGAGCCGCCGGAGAGACGTTGCCAGGATAACAGCGGGAGGTTTAACCTTGCTGTAATGGCGCCAAGCGGCTGGTTGCCACGGGGAGCTGGTCCAGAGCCAGCCTGGCCCGGCCCAGCCCAGCAGGTCTGGGCATGTAGGGCTGCGGCCACCCCTGGCCAGAGTTCTCTGCAGCCACTTGGGCAGCACTGGCAACCAGGAGCGCTGCGGTCAGCGTGGGCACACGGAGCACGGCACGGCAGTTGGCAGGGAAGGGTGTTGTCACCTGGGCAGCTCTGGGGGTGAGTTCAGCTGGGGGCTGTCACTCTCTCAACAGGGGCTCAGCAATGGGACCTGCCCGGCAGAAAGCCCTGTCCTCTGCACTTGCCAGAATGGCTGCAGCAGCCCCCCTGGAGCTGCTGGGCGAACGTGCAGCCAGCCAGGCCCAGGGCTGTGGGGAATGGAGTGAAAGGCAGCAAGCCCACAGTCGGGGCGGCGGGCAAACACCCTCCTTGCCCACCTTACCTTCTGGGTGCCTCTGGACAGTGAGTGTGAGGCTCTGGGAGCAGAAGGCCCATCAGTGACTGATGTGGGGCGTGGTCTGCATGCACCAGAGGTGTTGCTGAGGTCACAGAGGCCAGCCCCCCGCAACATGACCACCTCCTGTGGCATAGTGAGAGATTTAGAGCACATAAACAGTCATCATCAAAGGGACGGCCAAAAGAGGCTGTAATATGATTTTGCACTCATCACATGAAAGAAACCTACGCAGGCAAATCAAGTTACAGAATCAGAATCACAGAATCATCTTGGTTGGAAAAGACCTTGGAGATCATCTAGTCCAACCATTAACCTAATGGTTAGAATAGAGCTAGAATGATTTCCATGGAGACTGGAGACACAAAGGGGTAAGGAAAAGCCTTCCACTGAGTCACGAGGTTCTGAGTGGGCCCCCTTAGAAACTTTCTAAGCTCCTGGTGGAGTTTAGGTGCAGCTAGGCCCAGTCTTAATCTCAGGCCAGGACAACAGTTTATGGCTACTGAAATTAGCAACATGGATTTCATTAGTATTAACTCAGCATGCTATGAGTCCCTTATGAGGGCTCGGTTGTAAACAAGGGGTCTCTTTGCCTTGGGTAAGGAAGGTTCTTCTAGTCTCAGGTGAGGAATCTCAAACACTGACCCACTTCCCTGCTCAAGGGGACAGTCACTGGGCCAGTTGTAATTTGAGAGTTGAGAGGGTTGGGAGAACTCGTTTGAGAGAACCCTGATTGAGGTCATCCAACGGTATGTCACTGGTAAAAGGTGTCTGCCTGGAGGAGCAACCTGGAGAGGTGTCCCAGCTCAAGGGGCAATCACCACCGTGCAGCCATGCTGCCAATGGGGAGAGCTCAGAAAAGGCTCCTTTTGACTCTTGTATTTATGGGCAAAAGTGTTTGGCTCACAGTCCAGTGGCACACAATGGGAAAGGTATGCATGACAGTCCTTGCAGCCACAACTTTCTTTGTTCCTTAAGAAATTAGTCTTGAAAAACCACCTGCTATTCATGTGTTAATCGCATGATTGATGATGCAAGTTCGTATGCATCCACACTCACTGTGTCACTCTGTTGCTTTGACACACATTTTGTTCAGTGTCAAGACAAATGTCTTGGGCCTTAGTGGTATTATTTTGAATAATACCACTAAGTGGTATTATAGTGGTACTATTTCACGAATAGATCTTTTTTGTTCCCCTAGAACACACACACCAACACCAGTAGTCTGCCATTTGTCCCCATTTTTTTGGGCCCACACTGTGTTCCAACTAACAGAGTGCAGTTCCATGGTGATTTAATCCCAGTGCAATGATCTGGTATACGGTGCGTACTGCAGCATTGCATATTATCAAAACCAAAGCTATGGCTCTACTGTTGGTGGGGTCATAAGTGGGATTGTCTCAATGCCACCAAGAATGGAACTCTCTTTAAAATGCAGTGGCGTTATCCCAGATCTCTTTTTGAATTCCAGTAGTAATGTGCCCTCTTCACCTTCTTTTACAATTGCTGCCACAGTAGATTGTACCCACAGTGGAGCCTGAATGCGACTAAGAGCAAGAGCCATTTATCTGGGCTGCACCCTACACTTAGTAGGGTGAATTACTTAATACATGGAAGGAACCTACACAGACAAGTTGAGTTAGAATCAAGCTAGAATGATTTCCACAGAGACTGGAGATACAAAGGGTAAGGGAAAACCTCCCACTGAGTCATGAGGTTCCGAGTGGGTCCCCTTGCTTTCTAAACTCCTGGTGGAGCCTATGTGTGGCTTGATCCAATCTCAGTCTCAGATTAGACAACAGTTTATGTCTAATGGAATTATCTATAAAACATTGTAATGATATTGAGAAGCTCCATGGATGAGTAGTGTTTCATGAGTATTAATTCTGCATGCTATCAGTTACTTGGTAAGGATCTCTCAGCCTTGAGTAAGGGGGGACCTCTCTGCCTTGACAGGTGTTCCTTCTCAAGGGGAAAGTAACCTGGAGTGCACTGCAGCTGCAGCTGGTCCCATCCTCATGGTAATATTTCTAGAGTGAAGTAGCTGGCTGCTAGTCAATAGCACAGACAAAGCAGACGTCTTTGTTTTAGCACTAGTATATGTTCTGTACTTGCGTTATCTTGTATTTTGGGGTTTCAAAAGCACCTTTTGAAATGTATTCCTGAGGCACCTTGACTCCCTTGTACATGAGCCAGGATCTCAGGTAGATCCCAGAGAAGAGACCATCCTTTCAGGTAGAGAAAAACTCTTGGGTATCTTCCTTGGAGGAGTCTGGGCCTGCTATCCAGGATTAGGCCTCCCTAAAGCAGAGGTGAAAAGACACCAGGACATGCCTGAGAAGAATCTTGGGTGGATCCTGGAGGTGAGAGCTTTCCCCAAAGACAAAAAATATTTCAGGTGTCTTCCTTGAAGGAGTCTGGGGCTGCTACCTGGGATCTCAGATCCTTGAAGCAGGGCTCAAGTCTGGGACATGTCTGGGAGGAATCTTGGGCAGATCCCAGAGAAGAGAGCATCCTTTCATGTAGAAAAAAACCCTAGGATATCTTCCTTGGAGGAGTCTGGGGCTACTCAGGATTAGGCCTCCTTAAAGCAGAGGTGAAAAGACACCAGGACAAGCCTGGGAGGACTTTTGGGTGAATCCTGGAGCAAAAATATTCCTTTACAGGAGAAAACATTGAGAGTATCTTCTGTGGAGGAGCCTGGGACTGCTACCTGGGATCTAGGTTACTTAAGCAGAAGTCAAAAGTGTGTAGCAGGGGCCTGGGAGGATTCTTGGGTGGATCCTGGAGGTGACAGCTTTCCCCCCAAAATAAAAAATATTTCAGGTGGCTTCCTTGGAGGAGTCTAAGGCTTTTACCTGGGATCTCATGTCCCCTGTTCAGGACATTCTGGGACATGTCTGAGAGGGATTCTGGGCAGATCCCAGACAAGAGAGTGTCCTTTTAGGGAGACAAATCCTCTTGGGTACCTTACTTGTCATAGTCTGGGGCTGCTCACTGGGATATGGAATCCCTAAAGCAGAAGTCAGAAGACTCCAGGACATGGCTGGAAGGAATCTTGGGTGGATCCTGCAGCAGAATTCTTCCTTTACATGAGAAAATACATCTCAGGTATCTTCTTTGGAGTCAGAGGATGCTATCCAGGACATAGGGTAATTAAGCAGATGTCAAAAGTGTGTAACAGATGCCTGGGAGTAGACCTGGGTGGATCCTGGAAGTTATGACTTTCCCCAAAAGATAAAACCTGTTTCAGATGGCTTCCTTGGAGGAGTCTAAGGCTGCAACCCACGATAAGGCCTCCCTAAAGCAGAGAAGAAAAGACTCCAGGACATGCCTGGAAGGAGTCTGGGGTGAATCTCAGGAGCAAAAATCTTCCTTTACTGGAGAAAGCACATCTCAGGTATCTTCCTTGGAGGTGTCTGGGGCTGCTACCTAGGATCTCAGGTCCTTAAAACAAAGGACAGAAGAGACTGGGAGATGCCTGGGAGTACCATGAGTGGATCCTCGATATGACAGCTTTCAGCAAAATATAAAAAATATTTCGGTTGGCTTAATTGGAGGAGTCTAAGGCTGCTCCCTGGGATCTCAGGTCCCTAACACAGGGCTTAGGACAGTCTGGGTCATGTCTGGGAGGAATCTTGGGCAGATCCCAGAGAAGACAGCATCCTTTCAGGTAGAGAAAAACTCTTGTGTATCTTCCTTGGAGGAGTCTGGGACTGCTACCCAGGATCTCATGTCCCTAAAACAAGGACAGAAGAGATGAGGAGATGCCTGGGATTAGCCCTGGGTGGATCCTGGAGGTGACAGCTTTCCTCGAAAGATAAAATTTCAGCTGGCTTCCTTGGAGGAGTCTAAGACTGCTACCTGGGATCTCACTTCCCTGAAGCAGGGTCTAAGGACAGTCTGGGACATGTCTGGGAAGAATCCTTGGCAGATTCCAGAGAAGAGAGCATCCTTTCATGTAGAGAAAAACTCTTGTGTATCATCCTTGGAGGAGTCTGGCTGTGTTACCTGCGATTTCAGTTCCCCGAAGCAGAGTCAGAAGATACCTGTGGTATTCTCTCTGATAACCTCTAGTTGTTATTCTCTAGTGCCATCTATTGCTAGAAAAGCAGAACTAAAATGATTATTTTTGTTATGTGTATGTCTAAATTGAGCAGAAAATTAAGGGTACCTGTTTATCTTATTCCAAAGTCATTTTAGCTATGTGGATTTAAGTCTGAACTTGTTTTTATGGATATGAAATGGACTAGAACTGAAAAAAAAATAATTTATCACACAGCAGCATCAGAGAGGGTGTGGTATGTTTCTGTTTCAGAAAGCTTGCAACTATTGGCATGTGGTTAAATGTCAGTGACTGTATTTTGGCTAAATTTATTAATCCTGATTATCACACACACACACCCTTCTATTTATGACACTAATGTTCATGCAATGCACCAGAAGATTGATCCTAATAATCCTAAAATTGCTTTAGATTCATCAAAACACTGAAAACTAGCTTTTTGTAGTGCTTGAGCTTTATGTTAAATGTTAACATGCATCCAAAATTTGTATGAAAAGTAATTTGTTAATGATGAAAATCCTTTGAAGACAAAGACTTAATCCGGATGTGGAGCATCTTAATACTTAGCACCCTTTATCAGGTCTTTCATTTAGCAAGCATGATACCTGATTTCTCCACCTGCCCCTTGAAGGATAATTGTTTTATTATAGTTATGTATTAGTCTAACTAATGCTAATGGTAAGAATAATGAAAGATTTATAGGAGTAGCCTGAGATCAGTTAATCATTGTTAATTGTGGTTTTCAGCATTACAGATCCTTCTTACTACCTCAGTGCTGTTGTTCATCTCTACCAGAGGAACACCCTATCCTAAAAAAATGCAAATTTTTCACTTGTAATATATAAGGGAAAGAAAACACGTCTCCTCTGTGTTGTTTTACTCATGAAGCATCTAGATGGCAAGGTAAGAGCAGGAAAAGATGGAGCAGCTTGGGAGTAATTTGCCCTTCCTCAGGTCCAGGCGGATATCTCTCTGGAGTTTACTGCTGCTTCACAAAACTAAATTTTTTTGGCTGAAGCTGTCCTCTGTCCTCAAAGACAAACAAGTCTCCTATTACCCCTGATGAGCTTCTGAAGAATTAGATTTCTTCAAAATCTCAGGGAATCAGGAAGCATCTCTCGAATATATAGGCATCTGTAGATTGAGAGAAGTTTCAGCAAGAGAAATAAAGGATGACCGACTCATCTCCTGACTGGAGAAATGATGCTGAGATGACTTCATCATCCTAGGTTAATTCAGGGCTGAAATCTAATTTAACCAAATGGCAAGTATTTATTGATTAAAAAAAAAAAAAAAAAAAATCCCTTCAAGTGATATCTAACTTCCTTTTATACTGGTTGCATCTTGGGCCAGAATTTTGAGGTCACACTTTCTTTGTCCCTTTCTCCACTGATCCGGGATATACTTTTTATTCCAAAACCTGTTTTAACATTTTTTTTCCCCTGTATATTTGTGGTTAACCCCTCTGTCTTTCTCATTCTGAGTGCTGTGACAGCCAAAAGCAGCATAAACCCCTTAGCAAGTACATTTTGCAATATGAGGAACAGGAAGGATGTAGCTGCCTACTGGTTTATTTAATGGATGGATTTTATATGCTCTCTTTTCTTGAATCTCCATTCTGAAACTCTCCTTATGTCTCTGTTCCTATCTATTTAATCTTCTATTTTGTGTTTGTAGCTACCTGCTCTCTTGTTGTTCCTTAGCACTGGCCCACCTATTTTGCAGTTGTCATCTATCTACAGAATTAGAGCATCTGAGCAAAGCCAACAAAGTTTCAATACTTGGTGCAAAGTTTAGGCCCCATTTATAATTTTCCCTGCAGATCCTGTGATGTGAAAATTAAAATAATTTTCAACAATTAAATTATTTGCCTTTATAGGAGTCTGTGTACCCTCTTCTAACGAAGTTTCAGGTTTTAAAAAATGTTATGTATAAAATGTATGAGCAGAGGCATCTGGCATCGTGGCCAGCAGAGGGCACTTCAGCTTGAAAATGAGAATAGTGCTGAAAGCTATGGTATAAATATCTTTAAATGTGCTATCTTTGTTTAAAAATTGAATATTTTTAAAAGAATATCAATGAGAATCATGAAAGGGGTCTTTGCATTGTGATTGGTACTTTGTTGACACAGTATTCTACAAACAATCTGTGGCCAAACACCAGTGTACCGTGTAAGAATCTGGGAACTGAAGGAGAAAAAAACTCTCTGCATAGTGTCAGGTGTCACTTTACCAAAAGAAATTATTTCTTGTGACCTTGTATCATTTAAAATTTAACATAATAGCATAAGTTAAAGCCATCTATTAAAAACATTTTTTCCCAGAATGGATGCTTCTGATTTCTGTTTGTTGCATTTTTTTAATTTATTCTAATTAAAAAGGAAATGAACAACCTATAAATTATTTTTTTATAATGATGGTGTAAATGACAACACCAAATAGTAATTTATTTGCCCTTTCAATTCACTGCTGACATTGTTATCTTGTAATGCAATACTAACATAATTCTATCTGCCATTAATGCAGGTAACAGTATATGCCTTTATTAAGATAAGAGGGGCTTCATGTTCTTCTATTTGCCCTGGTCTAAAATCAGAAGTTACTGCCTTGAATTAAAAAGATTTATTCTTGTGTAAGAACATAATAGTGTAAATTAGGAAAGTCAAGACTCACATGTGGTGATGTACCAAATTCTATTACAGGACATTTAAATTCTGCCCTCCACTGAACAGCAGGGTACCATTTTAATCCTTCCTGTTGAATGCAGAATCACTTTTCCAATTGAGCCTGAGCAGAGTGCTCTCAGTATTGGCTGCTCCTCTGTTACTCCACCTACAGAATATATTAAGGCATCTGTTCACACTTGTAAGGCAAACAACAAAGAAACCAAAATACTTTCCTGCAAACAAATTGGCCTATGATTAGTGGAACTAATGAAGCTTCACTACCTGCAGATTCCTGTCCTTCATCCCTGGTCCCCTCAGGAACCCTCCTTACCAGAAGAATTACCAGTTTCTCTCTGCTGGTATTCCCTATGCTCATCCCCTTGTCCTTTTTCCCCTACAGTAATGCTAGCTCCTGTTTTCCTCCATCCTTTGAACCTTCCTTCAATACCTTCCACAAGTTCCTCCTGCCCCCGTAACCCTCAGCAGCACTTCTGCCTGGCCCTGGGTGACTCAGTGGCTGAGTGGCAGGTGGCCAGGTGGCAAAGAGTTATTAGCCTGAGATTTCTCTTCTCAGGGGTGATGCTAGTTCCAGTCTCTTGGTTTACTATCTGACTCTGAGACTTTCTCAGCGCTCAGGGGAATTTAGTACCTTCAAGACAACTGCCTTCTGTTAAATTTCATAGAAATGGATCAACAGATATTAAAGTGTGTCTTTATTCTCTCCTCCTCGTTCCAGTGATTGGTCTTTGTTAGACTAGATTCTAGTTGGTTTTGCTAAAATGCTGATCTTCCTCCTACCTTGCTTTCTCTTGTTTCGCAAATCCAGTGCCGTGGTTAACACTCTTGTAATTATATTATTAACCAAACAGAAAGCCAGCATAGAGCAGGAAAGGCTCTTAGTATTTTGAAGGGCATGTATGCAACTTCCATTAATGAACTTCTAGATCTTGCACTTGAGGACACTGTGCAATGTTTGCCTTTAAACATAGCAAAAAAAGCAAAGAAGAAGAATACTGAAAATCTTTAGCTTTTAATACTCAAAAATCCTATCCAAGTGGTTTTTTGCTCACTTAGATGCTGCCCTGTATTAGTTATCTGAAAGCTAGTACTCTCAATTGAAGCCTTCAAGCTCATTTGTTGCACTGAGTCTTTTCTGTGTTTTGTAAAAATGAAATCATTGACAGTATTTTTCATCAATATGTATTTAATGGAAGTGTCTGCAAGTTTTCAATTTTGCTCAGTGCAGACACTGGTAACAGAAGTAGCTGGGAGTAGAAGAATTACACTGTGCTTGGCAAGATGGCTTTTTGCTTAGCCTCACAACACCCAGTGAATAGAAAGTTGTTTTCTCTACACGTTACTTTCCCGAATGTGTATTTAAAAAAAAACCCCAAAAGCCAAAAAATCCTCTGTCATTTTTTTCTCAGTAAATAATTTTTTTTTTAAATATATAATTTTAGATTGCAATTGTTGCCATATAAATATATTGAGCAGAGACTTTTTGCAAAGAAATGAACTGCAGTCAATGAATCCTATGATGGCAAAGAATATATACATGGCTCTTTAGGGACTAATGGACAAATTAAATTATTTTTGTTAATGAGGGACTACTGCTAAGCCATAAGCATTTATAGATACATGTTTTATTGATGTGTTGTATCAAGGTCCTAGCTTAAGCCCTAAACTAAGGAGCTGACCGGTATTGTGAAAGACAATGAGTAGATATAATGAACAGAACCTCCATAAGAGAAGGAAATCTTTCTTTAAACTGCAATTTGTAAAACTGTAAATTGACTTCAATCTTATGATAAATAGAACCCTTACCTGAAAGGCAACTTGCTTCTTAATTCTCTGAATACTTGGTACTGCTGACTTTGTTTTGGAAGCAACATCCAATACATATGCCAGATTTCTTTATCATTGTTTTGTTGTTTGGAGTTTTTTTAATGAACTGTGAAGGCTCTTGCCTTTTCCACTTTCATAGCTGAGAAATGCTAGGAGTTGTAAAAATGTAATATTTAAGTATTTTATGATTTCTAAATACTGTACTTTCATTTATGTACCTCATTCTACAAAGGTAATTAGGGGAAAAAAACCCAGACAAACAAGAAAAAGATGTATTAATTTCTCTAAACTGTTTAATGAGGCCTAATAAAAATCTGCATTTCAAATCACGTTATGATTGTTGTACGCCTGCTGCATTTAAGGTGACAAATTAATTTGGTAAGAGATGAATCCCCTTGCATTCCAGTCAGTCCCCAGAGATTAGAGGGGCTAGGGGTGGCTGGACTTCTGTCTTAATAGGTAGGTATGCCAATTATTGCCATAACTATAGGCCTGACATCAGATGCATGAACAGCCCTTGTGCTGTAGGTCCGGTTGCATTCAAGAGAAGCAGTCAGGTTCACAAATAGCACAGTTTATTCTTGTGCAACATCTACAGATTCTCTGAGATTGCCTAAGATAAATGCACAAACTGCAGGTTGGCTATATAGCACTACACACAAAAAATGATTGCAATCACACACAATTCCTGGGTAATCACTCGATGTAGCCAAGGGCTCAAATCTTACCAACAGGTGTCCCTTCTGGGGTGAAGGTACAAGGAGCAAAAACCCATCGATATGTCCCTCTGATATGGTGTCAGATCTTCATCCCTCCGAGTTAGATACAAACTCGGGGTAGTGTTTATCTAAGTGTGTATGTGTGAGTGGGTGGGACTGTGGTCAAGCCATTGTTTCTTGAGTAACAACACTGCACACTTCTAGGTGCAAGGTGTGTGCAGTTTTTGTGGGAAAAGAAGAATGAGTGATAATGTCTGCAGGGTTGTTCAAAACAGTCCTTGAGAGAATAGGAAGAGCAGGAGATAAATCTGCATGGTTGTGCCAAATATTCCTCAAGAAAAGTGGAAGAACAGGACTGTGCAGCTCCACCTCACTTCGCATTCCTCCTTGATGTCACAGCAACACAAATCACTGGATCTTCATCTTGTCCTGTGTTTGTTCTGGGCACCATGTGTTAAGGAAATGTGCATTTTGCAGGTTTTTTGCTGTTTTGCTTTTCCCACACTTCCAACAATGCCCTAATTTTAAATGGCCGTTCTGGCTTGCCACTCAGTTAGCCTTTTACTTTGTGTCGCAAATTAACAAACCATGTGGTTTTATATCATTGTTTCATTAGGGCAGTGGTATACTTAGAGACAGGAAAATTTCATTACAGTAGTTTTGTTTGAAGGCAACTCACATTTGTGGGGGGAAATAAAGACAGTTTCAAGCCATATTTAGGCATTTTAATTATGGATAAATATAAAGTAGTCAAAAACTGCCTTCTAGTTTTCCACACTTCCTAACAACACAGTTCAGTGCAAAATGCAGTTTATGCTCATTAGCATCAATGTACCAGCATCCAGGTTCTACTTTGCTCTTCAGCAGCTGTTGTTGATAATGCATGACTAATACTGTATACAATAGAGTATTGAAACAGTGAAACAGTTCTTGAAAACGTATGGTGTTTATGACACTTTTTTAAACACTGTCTGCTATCAGTAACTGAAAAAAGAGAATCTACTAAAATAATGAAATGACATTTTTTTTTTTTTTTTTTTTTTTTTTTCCCCTGTGGCTTGTTTCTGTGTCTCTATCTTGAATTCAAGAGGACTTTCTTCGAGAGAATGGACATGTGAACAATCTTGCGTGAGAACAAGAGTGACAAGAGCCTCAGCCTGAGCAAGAATGCGATAAGGATGTGAGCCTGAACGAGGGGGAAGAAACTCGACGAGACAAAAAACCCCTGGAAGGGGCTGGGATGGAAGAGGAAGTTACACAAGGCAGGAAGCCTGGCACGGCTGATGTGGCACCTTTTATCCAGTCATAAGGAGGTTTAAAGCGCGGGCTAACTTAACTGTCCAATCTTGAGGACTTGCACTGCATGTTACTCACGTGTGCGGGAGAACATTATAAAAGGGCTTTCTTAGTTGTAATAAACGGGCATTGCTTGATCACATTGGTCGTGTACATGCTCAGATCTCCAACAGAAGAGGGGTTGCGGTAACCCCAGATCTGTGTGCTGAGGCTCAAGTGATGCGGGAGAGGATGTCCCATTGTGACTCAAAAGATATGGCTTGACTATAGCCCCACCCACTCACACATACACTATATAGGAATAGGATTAGCATCGTATTATCATCCCTCTAAATTAGGTAAAAATTTGGGGTAGTATTTATCCTAGTTTGTATGTGTGAGTGGGTGGGGCTGTAGTCAAGCCATATCTTTTGAGTAACAACACAGCACATTCTTTGGTGCCAGGGGTACAGCTGTTTTTCTGTGGAGGAAAAAGGGAGGATAAGAAACAAGGTCAGCTTAATGCAAGGTGTGCAAACTGGTTTTGTGAGAAAAGAAAGGGAGGATGGGGAACAAGGCCAGGAGGCTATTGCAAAGAGCAGGAGTCCTCAGTGCTACTCCATCCTAGGTGCATAATCTGTCATTTGGACTTGTTGAAGTTCATGCTATTGATGACTGCCCAATGCTCCAATCTATCTATATCCCTCTGCAAGGTCTCTTGTTCCTTGTGAGAGTCAGCACCTCTCTTTTACAAGGTTTCCATTGAATTTTTCACATTCATGTGGGCAAATGGGTTGCTATAGAATGGAGTACCTCAGCGGTCTGATTTTATTCCCATTAAAAATAAACTCAACAATCAATTTTCTGGTTTAAAGCAGTGGATCAATCCAATCCTTTTATAAAGGAATCTCATATATATAAAGTGAAAGGGATCTTTAGACATGGAGTGCAACCTCATGCAGAACTCTGGTTCTATTATTTTATTGAGGATCTAACAGATTTACCATTTGTTGTTAATAAAGTGGGGAGAAGGGATTGTGGAGAACACCAGAAGAAGAAGAGATAAGAGAGAAGGAGTCACTAAACATGTAAGTGTAACCACTGCAAACATAAATTCAAGAACAAACTTCATCTGTTTGTCACAGAGCGCAGATGGAGCCATGGGGTAACATTCCCCAACATAGTGCTGCCCAGACACTCATGGCCACAGGATTTCTTAAAACAAGCCCATTTATTGGATATTTAGATGCAGAGGCTATATACAGATGAAGAGACTGTGTGGAAAGAGGGGACCTGGCTTGTGTTCAGCTTGTCATGGAGCAGAAGAAGGAAGCACAGCACATTCTCCAGCAGAGAGAGATCTCCCCAGGGATGCAGAAGTGCCTCAGTGGCGTAAACCCCAAGGTGTCCAGCTCTGGTGGAAGATGTGCCTGAGGGGTGGTCTCAGGGTGATGTTGTTCTTGGGGGTGCTCAGGTACTCGTAGGTGCTGTCCCATCCCTAGGCTGGATGCAGCCCCATCAGAAAGTTCTTGGGAAGGGCTTGGCAGATGCAGCAGAGGTCCCCACCTTATCTAGAAGCTTTTCTTGACCCAAGGTGTCACAGGGGTCTGCTTTGCCCTCCCAGTCATTTTCCTCTCTCTCCTCCTCAGCATTACTGGAGCTTCCCCGCTGGCTGCTGCTGTCAGAGTCAGCGCTCCTCTGCCTGGGCAGCCAGTAGAGACCAAAGAGCATGAGCAGGGTTTTGACAGAGGCCCAAAACCACCAGTGTTGGCAAGCAGTGAGCACACCTTCCAGAGTGAGGCTGTGCAGCTCCTGGCTCCTCTGCTCCATCCCCTCCAGCAGCCAAGTCATCTCCCGCTTCTGCTGCTCCTCATTCTGCTGCAGGAGGTCTTGTGTGGCTGTGTCTTATCTGGTCATCCACTCTCAGTGCGTATTGCACAATGGTCAGCACCATCAGGATGTGGGTGATGCCCACAGCCATGGTCTGGATGAGGAGAGAGAGAAGGTGTTACTGATTTTATTAACAACTGAAATTAAATTGTGTTTGATTTTAATATAAGTATAGAATTAAGAGATATTTTAGTAAAAATCAGTTTACATTTATTGTATTTTGAATCTAGCAACCGACTGCTACTCTAAAATCCCCTGTACAGCCCCATACCAAGGATAAAGGGATTGGTCATAATTGTTTAATGGGAACAGTTAGAACCTAGGTAACAAAAAACGAGGTAATTTGTAAACTGATTTATAATACATAGGACTAGAAGAATGCAAGTAGCTGTCAAGGTCCAGGATTAATGGGAACTGAGGGAAGTAACCGTAACAGCTTGCAGGTACCTGCCAAGAAAACTGTGTCTTTAAGCAAAAGGTAATTCCGGCAGGGGGAGATCGCGACCACCGACCCATGGACCACCTACTCACATTATACCCCAGACCCATTTCTAGACATTTCTAACCTTTACTGCGCAGATTCGGAAATAGGAGGAGAATATGTTAATGATTTCTTGGAAGTTGTGTGTTTATGTATGAATACTTAATGAATATGTATGGGTACGTTCTATATAAGGTGTGTGATTCTGGTGCTCGGCACGTGTTGTTGGTGAGAGCACACGTGTACACGTCCGGCTGTCAATAAAGAAGTGTCTGCTTATCTGCATCACATTGGTGTCAATAAGTTATTTTTATCCCGGATTTCGGGGACAAAGGGGCTCAGTGGCGCTGGGTGGGAGAGAGATGGTGGCTGAGGCAGCAGGGCAGAATATGCAGGGGACTGGGAACGGGTGGTAGAGGGGGTGAAAGGATTTGGAGACAATAAGGGGAAGGGTGGTGAGTGCTGCAGGGATGGGGACATATCCCCACAGCCCCTGGGCACTAGCTGTGGCTGACAGCCCTGGCACCCCTGAGCCCAGCCCTGAGGGCGGTGCCTGCCCTGCCCCAGGTGCTCCCTGCAGCAGCTGCGCCCTCGCCCCAGCTGTAGAAACACCCTCAGGGGCCAGAGCTTCTGCCCCAGCTCTTATCTGGCCCAGGTCTTCCCCCGCAGGCCTCACTCACTGCTGACCTGAGCCGTACTGCAGCACGGTGCTGCTGGCTGGCATCCTTGGTGACATCCCTTGGTTACTTCTCCTCTGTGATGTCACAGGCACCAGAGCCCCATGGGGACACCCGCCCCTTGGGCCACGGCCACTGCCTCTGGCTCTGCAGGCCCTGCAGTGTGCAAAGCACAACCCCTCTGGCAGGACAGGGCTTCAGGGCCTGTAAACCTCCCCAGATAGAGCAGTGGGGCAGCACGAGGGCATTCCTGGCTTGAACAGGGAGCTCCTCGTCCCCAGCTGAGCCCTGGGGTCAGGCTCCCAGCTTCCCCCATGGCACCAGCAGCAGCAGCAGTAGCAGCAGGGAGGAGCCTTTGGGGAGAAGTGGTTTCCCATGCTGTCACACAGGTGCGTGTATGTGGTGGTCCCCTGGGGGGACCAGAGACCACGCTGATGTTGTCCTTCCCCCACCCTCAAACTAGGCAAGGCTGGAAGTGAGGCACAAACCCTGGGGTTGAGATAAGGAAAGATTTAATACACAGTGTAACAAATAATAAACTGAACAATAGCAATAACAACAACAATAAACAATAATAATAGTAAACAAGACAAAAGATATACAGAGAAATACCGCAGGGGACACAGCCTGCCTGCCACACGTGCTTCCCCAGACAAAAGCCACAGGAAACTGTTCCCACGCTTGACGCATGGACCTGATGTCAGCACGGTATGAATAACCCGACTAGAGCCCTCTCCCCACTGCTAGGGAAACAACCCTATCCTAGCTGAACCAGGACAATGTAGCAGACACACCCACACTTCTGCCATTCCAGCCTGTGTTGGATTGTTACACCCCTGCATTGCACCCAGAGACTTCTGACTGCCCAGCCTGTCAGGAAATCAGATACTCCCTGATCAGAAGAGTGACAGAGGCATAAAATCTTTTCCCCACAGCAGCAGCTTCCCTTTTTAACATTGTTTAGGCAGGGATAAACTAGCATGAAATGAATGAATAATTAATTAATTAATTACAGAAATGTTCATTATCTTAGAGCATGGGAAGGGCTTCTCAATTATTTTTTCATCTACAGAAAAATTCTCCCAATAGAACACTTGAATTTCAAAAAAGTATTTTATTATAAAGGTATTTCTGTCTTCTCTAACAATTTTTAAGTCTTTATACAGGCAATCTCTGGGTTTGGAAAGGGATCCCTAGATGAACTTGGGATGCTAGCACTCATATTAACTATCCTTCATCATCCCAATTGGACTTTGTTAAGGTGCCGGCGCAGCGTTACCTCCTATGCATCCCCCTTTGTGACGGGCACGTGGCACGCAGGAGATGGTTCTGCCCATGCAGGCAGGTTGCCCGCTTGGGCAGCACTCAGAGGTCAGCATCAGTGGCTGAGCTGAAGGGCTGGTGTTGACAAAGAAGGACACTTGGAAATTCATTCTCAATCCCTTATTAAAGTGATGTGGTTAAAAAGGGTTTGAGGCCCTGATTGGACAGTCTCATAGAAAATTGTAATAACCTCGATTTGGCTTGATTCACTTTGGAAGTGATTTCAACTCATGGAATTAAAACCCATTCAATTTCCATTAGAGCTTTCACAGGGGGATTTTTTTCCAGTTTAACTAAAGCATGTTATTTACTCAGTGTGTTAACAGTGGGGCAGGTGAGATTGGGAGAGTCATCAGGAGAAGGGGGAGAAAGCAGCACCCAGAGACGGGGTCAGGGAAATAGGAATTTATTTCCTTTTTCTTCAGCAAACACCTGTTGCAGCCCTGCTAGTGCTGTCGGCGGGGCGGCCTCTTGCAGGGCTGGGGAGAGTCCTGAGGGCTGGGGGCCCTCCTCTTCTGGGGGCGACGGGACCCCCCAGTTGAGCAGTTCCTGTCCCTGCCAGGAATGGAGGGGCTGCGACTGCAGCCCTGGGCAGAAGGACCTGCCACCACCGCCGGCCCCAGCTCCTCCTGGGGCTGCTCCTGCTCTTCCAGGATGGGCACAGATGGGGGGTGGCTGGGACCCCCACGGAGGGCAGCCTCTGAAGTGCTGGCTTCCTCGTCCCTGTTGGAGCTTTCAGGCTGCTGCAGGGAGGCTGGGCTGGAGTCAGCAGACCCCTCCTGGGGGTGATCCCTCCTAGCAGCATAGGAGAGCAGCAGCCTCCAGGCCTCATGGCTGCACCAGCGCACGATGACATTGATGAGGCCATGGACCAGCGGTACTGTGTGTTCCCGGAGGATTGGCTGCAGTAGCTGGATGATGAGCTCCTCATCTGGACCACAGATAGACAGGGTATGCAGGATCAGCTTTTCTGCTGTCATTGCCAGCCACCACTGTTCCTCATGGATTGCCTCCAGCTGCCGGCGCAGCCAGGGCAGTACAGGATAAAGAAGATGATAGTTTTCCTGGAAAAGCAATGCCCAGACCTCGGGCAGGAGGCCACCCGTGGTAGCCGTCTCATCTGTTCCCACAGCCCTCTCTTCTTCCAGGAACAGCCTTCTCGGCGGAGAGGATGGAAGGGATGCAACAGGGCGACGGGGGCTGCCATTGGCCCCGTGGCTGGGTGCTCTGCTGGCCTGGCTGCTGGCCACTGATGGCTGTGCAGGGGGTGGGATGATGTGCTCTAGGTAGTCATCTCTTCCCCTCACAGAAAACCTAACCTTCTTCATCAGGCCTCTGCAGAGTGGGCAGTTCAATGTCCTTTTTGCCCACCGCAGGATGCAGCCCAGGCAGAACTGGTGTTGGCATGGCTGCACAAAGGCAACGCTCTTCAGAGCATCATGGCAGATGGGGCAGATCGACTCATGCTTAGTGGCCATGGTTGTGCTCCACGGCAGGCTGAGGAGAGCTGAGGATGAGGAGCTGCTCCTTCTCGCTGGTGTCACATGCTGCAAAATGCAGAGGCCCTGGTCACCTGCTGTCCCGGGGAGAAGAGGGGAAGGGAAGGGAGGAAGAAATGCCCAAGCCCCCCACAAAGGACACCCTCTGGCTCCCCAAGACCCTTCACCCACCCCAGGGGGATGCTTCCCGCACAGCTCACCTCCACTGACACAAGCAGCCGATAGTGCCCAGCTGCCTGACCCAGGCAGGGACAGGGAAACCCAGGGGATAGCTCCGGGATGGGCACAGAGAAGTGCTGGCAGCAGCCCCTGCAGCACCACCCGGCAACGGGAGCAGCCTCGCTCCACCCTCCAGACCTCGCAGGCACACTCGGCAGGAGTCCAGGCACGAGCCAGACTGGGCTGGGCCCTGCCAGCACCCGAATATAAGCAGTGAGGGGTGTGAGGTCACAGTCCATTGCTTGCTGACATCACAGTCCAATGCTTTGTGACATCGGCCTCCACCACGTGGTGATGTCACAATGTTGACGTTTCCATGTCACGCCAGGTTGGTCACTGCAACGCATGCCCATGACTCTGTGTCTCGTCCCCACTCCCAAAACCTTGCAGAGGTCTCTTGTGAGGGTGGCGTGGTGGGACCAGGCAGCGTGGCCTGCCCACGGCTGCATGATGCCTCCTCCTGATGACTGCCCTTCCTTGGGCAATGCTGGGATTTGGAGGGAGGACCCGGGTGGTCAGTGGCCAGCCCAGGGTCAGAGTCATTATTCCAAGCACTTCTTTTTTTTTTTAGAAGAGCATTATCTGTTGTTTGGGCTGTGTGAGAGTGAACGGTGCTGTGTGAATCAGCCACATGGGTCTGTCCATTAAAATTTCCCAAGGTGGCAGCTCATGTTTTCTATTCACAATGCTTCTCATCTACATTAATGGGAGAGACAACACTTCCAGACATCTCAAGCCAGTCTCTGCACTATTTTTTTTTGTTGGTTTGTTTTTAAAATCAGAGTTTTTCCCTCTCTACAGCCCCACTGGACTGGGGGTGTTAGACACAAGGACACTTCAGTTTTAGTTGGAGGGCTGCACAATTTTTCTGTATTACTTGCCCAGTAAAATGGCTTCCCTTGGTACTATCTAGTGGTAGGGGAAGGAGTTCTCTCTGCAATTTGTTTTTGCAACAGTTCTTTCATCTGCATGTTTACAAGAACAGGCTTGTGTCCTGAGAACATCTCTCAATTGACAAGGACTTACACAGAATTACAGCATCTAGGCCTCTGAATAAAGTACAGCTGAAAATGTACCAATGGTCCCCATGGCTCTGGGTGTGCAGCTATAATTGTCTTCTCCCTCTGTCTTATATCATTTTGTTGAAAAGTTGTCCTAACCATAGGAAGACTTAAGAATTGGAAGGGTGTTGTGCTAGCAAGCTTCAGGTGTTTACACTTTCACTGATGAACAAATAAAAGCCCCTTCCTGATCGTTCAAGCTACACAATGATTTGAATCAATAAAAATGTGTATAAATCATACAGATCCAAAATTTATGTGGGCTGTTTAAAAAGTAAAATAAATCCTCTTTGATGTTTTTTTAATTTCTTTTTCCAGTATTAGATTTATCTTCAGATATACCAACATGGACAAACCCATCAAAGACATGGAGCAAACCCATCCTGTCATGAGCTGCAGTCATCCCCCCTGTGCCAGTGTGGGCCACTGAGACACCTGAGCAAGGACAGGTCTATCTGCTTTTCTACTCCCAAAGCCGATTTGCCTGCAGCTTGCAGGGAGCTGTAGATCACACCAGCCAGGCTCTCCTTGTGTTGCTGTAGTACAATTAGTGGGAAGTGATCAAGTGAACTATGGCTCGAAACCAGGGAGGGAGAGAAGGGGCCTTTTTAAGAAATAGGAGAGTTTCCCTACCTCTGTTTTACCATCTTCTCAAGAATATCTCCTAGGGAGAAATCCCTGGGCACATCACAGGAGTTTGAACAACTCCACCTTCAGCCTTAAATACCTGATCTCAGTCTGATGGAGCAGGTGGTTTAGTTTGTATTCAGCATGAGCTCAAACTTCTAAAGCAAAGCTCCTGCTGCGGGGGCAGATCTGAACGTTTTCTCAGCTTCTCAGGTCTCTCCCTGCAGTGATCCCCTTCAGTGCCAAGGATGGCACCAAAACTGTCACCTGGCCCATCCCTGTGCCCTGATTGTTGTCATTATTAGGGACGGATCTTTTAAGGATCCCTAGAAGGGTTCTGTTCCCTTAGGGGAGAAAAATGTTGGAAAAAAAAAGAGTCATCTGTCTCCTTGTATTGGGGACATATCTGAGCATTCTTGGAGACAATCTTGAAGATGCTTGTGCCACTGGCAGTTGGACTGACTGACCCTGGGTTGTCTTGTCCAGCCCCACCTCTTGTTTACAAGCAGGATGGGATGCACTTGTCTAAGATGTGCATTTCCATGAGGTACATTATATACAGAGCCCTGTCATACTTGGTTCTACTACTTGTCTCTGTCAGCTTTAAATCTCTGTAAGAAAGATGAGGCCACTCATTTGCAGTCATGCATTTCCCTCTCCTATCTGATTATTCACAAATTTGGAAATTCAGTTTGTACAATGGGCTCTTGGAAATTCAGGAGTTGTACAGCAAGGGGAGCTTCCTTTCTCTTGCAACTTCTGCCTTAGAAAGAAATGCTCTTGCATTTCAAAATAGAAACATGATATTTGAAAAGCACTGAAAAATAATGGTTTTCATGAAAGTATGTGACGTGTCAGTCAAAACATTGAAATTTAGTTTCTGTTATAAACTGTTATTCTTTACAACACACTGGAACAGAATACTTGGAAAGATTTCTAAAACAAGGTATCAAAATGAAGTTTTATCTTGCTAGAATTTCCTTTTGGAAAACACCTTCCTACATATTACTGTACTTACACATAGGATAACCAAAACACAAAAGCTCCCCTTAGTTAAACTGTAAAATCCCAAGAGCTGAAAGTTGAGTCTGTAGACAGCCAAAAGTCCTACACTCATTGCAGTCAATGGAAGAGGAAAACACTTGAGTGAACTGAAAGTTCACAGCACTCTGTTGAGTTGGTCCTGGGATATCTGTTTCCTGTCCAAATTAAAGGCCTGTCATAAAATACAAGCTGCCAAGTCTCAGTGAATGTTCCCCAGGCAGCAGACAACAGGAAATCCCTCAGCAGATCTGAAGCAAAGGTCTGTCAGAGAAGATAAAGGGGAAACAAGGGAACTCAAAGACTCAGAGCCATCACACCCCCAAAATTGAAACACTTGGGTACCTGTTTGATGCTGTGCTGGAAATAGCAGCCTCATCACAGGTCTGCATGCAGATTTGCTCTTCTGTGCTTGCTTTGAGGGGAGTTTCGGGGCTGTCCTCAGAATTGTTTTTGGGTGAAACCAAAGAAACTCTATAGCAGGTGCTGTTCATTGTCTCTAACTCCCACAAGAGTAAGGCAATGCTGAGAAAAGTGTTGGATCTCAGGATACACCAAAAAGATCTTATAGTTAAAAGATGGTTTTCTTGCGATGTAGCAAGTCTGCAGGTTGATGTAAAGGTATTAAACACCCAGACTTGGAACAAAGATGATGGTATCAGATGGGAAAAGGAAACAGCTGCATTTGAACAGATATTTAATTTCCACATGGCAAACAGTAGCTCCTTTGATGTGGTTTTGAAGCAAAGAAGGTTCTTTTTCCCTTTTTACAGAAGAGGGAGTGGACCAGACGAGGGCATATCCTTCTGTCTGAAGTCCCTCCATGAGCTTGGGGAAGGGATTCCAAGGCAATACCTGTGTCGGGCTGTGGAGCAAGGCTGTCTCAACTTCACCTCAGCTTCCAGATCTCGGGACAGCACTGCAACCCTCCTACCCACTTGTGAAACCTAATCCTCAAAGTTGTTTAAACTTTCAGCCCACACAGGCCTACCATGGCTGGTATTAAATCTCCTTGAAGTGTGCTTTGACACCTTTGGCTTCCGGTTAGGCTGTAACCACAGTTTGTATAGCTGAAGATGCATTTAGACAGTACTGCAACGACACACAGTTTCTGAAGTCATCTGCTCCTTTTCTACTTTCATTTTACATAGCACTGACCATCTGCTGACTCCACAGCATCAACCCCGTCTAGCATGTTGCTGGTATTTTACGTTTGCTGCTTTATTTTCATCGAGACCAGCACCCCCAGAGAGGGTGAAGGCAGCCAGGATCATTGAAAACATTCCCCTGCATGAAATGAGGCTGTCAGAGGCCAGAGGAGAGGAGAGGGAAGATGCAGCAGATTACTTCCCAGTGCTTCACATGATGCTTGTGGGGAACATGGAGCATCAGGCAACTCAGAGGTGGTGGTGACTGATGAACATTCAAAACTGTCGCCCACTATCCCAAGTAGTTGTCCTACAAGCTTGAACACTGTCTACAGAACAGAAGATGGCATTGGAAAATGTGTCTGAGGACAGTGCTGCACGCCAGGGATAATCTAGAACGGTGCAGGTAGCTGATTAATTCCAGCTCTTCAAAAGCCATGGGGAGGCAGGGGGAGGGTAAAGTGTTAGGAAGTTGAATTAGAAGGTTTATTTTCACATCATTTCCATCTTTTGAATTCACTGGTAAAAGGCTGTCTGGATTTTCCTTTTACTTCTTTTCAGGAAACTGCTGTTTAGCTATGAAAGCAAGCCCAAGTATTTGCTTTCTACACATTATTGATATGGCACACAAACTGGATACAAAGAGTGATTCACTGATTTTCCTACCAACATCAAGAGACCTGCCAGAAAATAAAAATGTTACTAAATGGCTTATGCACCTAGATTTTTGAGATAACACATATTAACAGCAAACTCCTGAGGCTGGGTAGCCAGATACTTTGAGTATGTATTTTATAGACCAAAAAATAATGCTTAGTGTGCTCTGCCAGACACTCTGCATAACAACAGAATCCCACAGTTTTTATGTACCTCTGACTTCAAGCTCCACTTGTGCTCCCTTGCCCATCCCCCTCAGGACTGGTGTATATGTTGAAGTTGGCTTGCATGTTTCCAAACTCCATTGCCCTAACTCATGCCTGCCTTGTAGCTGGGCTGAGAGACTTCAGTTGAGAGATGACTGCTTTGCACTTTTCTGTCTATACACGTAGATAAAAAAAAGAAATCCAGCCTCAAAGAACCTGCAGTCTAATTGACATAAAATAAAGGACTCGGAGAAGGCACACTTGTTCCCACTGTGCAGGGAGGAAGAAAAATGCAGCATTTGAGAACTGAACTCACATAATTATTCAAGGGTTTCATTTTTCATGAATAAAAGTCAGCATCATCTTCCTCTGAAGTCTGGCAGTTATTATAAGGCCAAGTGCAGGGAGGGAAACAGGGCCTGAACAGAGACTGACCCTTGACTCCCTTTCCTCAACTGTCTTGTAGGGCAGCACATTCTTCAGAATGCACAGAAAGGGTAAATGTTGAGCACTGTGCATTCAGGCTTTGCTACAGAGAGATTTTAGCCTTTTCTTGCTCAGTCTGTTACAGCCTGTGTTGGCCAGATGATGTGGCTATGTTGCTCTTACGTTCCCCTTATTTCCAGGGAAAGAGAATGGTTTTGATCTGAGCCCTTCCACAAAGGCAGGCATTAACAAGGAGAGCCAAATCCCTCCGTGCCCTGTAAGTGATACCTCTTTTTCTTGAACAGGAAGGAATGACCCTTATGACAGACACAACAGTCTCAGAACTGTCTGACTGGATATTGGATATGGGTGTCTGAAGTCTGGTGAGGATGAATAGCAGACAGAGATAATAAAAGAAAATGTGTGAGACTCAAACCTTCCTGGGCTCTGGTAATGATACGCTCTTACACGTCACCTTGTTCTCTGGTAATGGGCTGTCTGGAATAGCAAGTAGTAAGAGAAAACCAGTCAGACTGGATGTGCACCTGAATGCCTCCAAAGAAGCAGCAGACATTTTTGGAAACCAGATGTCCTACAAACATCCATGATGAACTTCTTCATATCCTCTACCGAGATCTGTTACCCTCTTATAACCTAAGTGGAAAAATGATGTTTTTACATGTGTGTAGCGAAAGCAGATTGTCTTTAGTGTAATTCTACCAAGCAGAGATGATGGGGCAGTGAATGGGACAGTCTGTGTGGCAATTTTGTTTAGGGTGGCTGGTAGGAGCAAAAGCACAAGTAGGTATAGGCAGTGTTTAGCTTGCATGGCCAGATCTTGCCTAGACAAAGGTAAAGAGCAGTAACAGGGAACAGCAAAGATGGAGACTGCTGTGGCTGTTTGTGGTGAAGAAGGTGCAGAGCTGAAGTGATGGAAATACATAAGTTCAATTAACATAAGCTTTCCCCAAACAGCACACTGAGGCACACAAGATAGTGTTACCACTGGAGGCTGGCATTACAGGATTGTGAGATATGTTTGTCCGATTCGTGCCCATGTGAGTGATAAAATGCAACTCTCAAGTATGGAACTCTTAAATGCTTTTATACTTTTTTTTTTTAATGTAGCCACAGGTTTAAGGGAAATAAGGTGTCATGTACATAGTTCTTGTTGTTTAGACCAGTTGCTGTTGTTAAAGAAAGGAGCAAACATGGCCTCCGTCACCAAACCAGACAGCAGTATGTTTGGACTATGTTGTGATCAGCCTGTGTTATGACTGCGAAAACACCTGTGCTGAGTCATTCCCTATGCTGAGTCATTCTCCCCTCCATGATGGAAACCTGAGGAAAGTCCGGGAAACTTTACTATTAACTAGGCAGACCCCTCAGAGAGCACGCCCATCCTCATGAATATGTAAAAGAACTATACGGTTTTGGGGGGTGTGTGTCTGTCTTGGTGGAGTGGAGACTCCCAGCACACCCAGCGCTGTTTGCTTGTCTCTATTCAAACAATAAATTTGGAATTCGGTTTGAAATCTTGGTGAGTCTAAATTTATTTATAACAGGATTTACTATGCAGGATGCAAAGTGTGTGATTGCTTTACAAGGAGCAGGCTTCCTGTCAGTGGCTGTGGTGCAAGGATCTGCTGGTGCAGAGAGGATGTGTTTGTTCTCTCAGTTGGAGAGTTCTCCAAATGGCAGCAGCTGAGAGAAATGGAGAGCCCCCAGAGGAGTTGCAAGGCAGTCCCACTTCGAAAGTGGTAAAATTAAAAGCAGTAAACTGCATCAGTTGTCCGCAAATTTTGCCTTCCTCAGAGTGCCCAAGTTTCCTAGATGAGATCCATCCTACAGCCAGGATCACAGTGCACCTTGGAGACAGCAAGAAGCAGCTGGTGCTGGCAGGAAATTCTCATATTAGACTTGGGTAACTGGCCTTGCGAAAATAAAGTACAACCTGCTGCAGGGCACAAAGACAGCAGGCATCATGCAACATCTAGATGCAAGGCTCCAGGGCCAGAGCTTGTTCTTTTGGTCCATCTTCAGACCATTGATGCAGGTAAATGGAAAAGGCCATGTTTTGGCTGTCAGGCAGGTGGCTGAGGATCAAGACCTTGCATTCTTCAAAACACTCTCAATTCCACGTGTGAAGTCAGGCATACACAGCAATCCAGAGTCTTATTGCCCACATGAAAAATGAGAGAGGAAGGACTCAGATCTATGACTCAGATCTGTGAAGCACTAGGAAGCCTTCTGGGACAAGAGGAACCTGAACAAGAAGAGTGGGCTCCACTGATCATAAGGCAGGGAGGTTTCTGGCACTGAAAATTCAAAGGCTCCTGGAGGAACATTTAAAGTAAAGCTGGGGGAAATTTGCACACAGACACACAAGAGGACCCAGTTCAAACTGCTGTGATCTAAAAAGTGGGTATAGATAGGGTTCAGTGCAGCTCAGGAAATACCAGAAGGGAAATAAAAAGAACAATTGCAATGAATAAGGAAAGCAAATCAGACTGCTAGTGTCGACTGGCATAAGCAAAATTAAGTGATTCAGTAAGGGCAAAACTTACAGGTGCTGGCACACCCACGCATGAAGCCCCAAAAAGAAGTCAGGGGGGCTTAGGAGCACTCTGATACAGTGGGCATCACAAAGAGCTGGGATATGGAGGATTGATGGGATTCAATGGTACCTTGCTGCCAACTTCGTAGCAATGATGTGATAAGGTGTTCAGGGGACAGAATGGCACTTCTGCATGAAAGACTCTGAAAGCAGCAACAGCGTCAAAGCATTATGGAAAAGAAAAGCATCACAGGACATGTGGGTGGAAATCACAGACCAACAATAAAAATGTCTTTTTCAGGTTGTACCACTGAACTCCTTGATCAGGAAGACAAGAGTGATCAAGAAGTGCTAAGTAGGATTTGCCACGCTGTGAAGTGTGGACAGGTAGTAGTAGGGGGATCCCTACTACTGGATCAATGACTTCTGAAGAGTGAAGTGCAGAGAGAACATCTCTGGGTGCAATAAATGATGGCTGCCTAAGACAACTAGTCCTAGAGCCCACAGGAGAAGATTCGTACAGAATTTGGCCTGGACTGGTGAATTACTTGCAAGTAAAAGAGCTTTTTTTTACATGGGCTGTTCTCTAACAAGAACAAACGTACAACCAATTTTAACTAAGGAGCAGGGAAGGTAGACCCCCCAAAAAAGCCACATTCAGGTATTCTTGTACTCCTGCTCAAGAAAGGGGGAAAAGGGCTATGGATCAGGTAAATGCCAAACTCCTCTCCACCTCTCAGTGCAATTTGAGAAGTAGGGGGATCCCAATGAAACCACCAGGAGATCAATTTGAAACAGATAAAGAGAATATACTACTTTGCACAGAGGCTATCAGTCTTCTGGAACCTGCTATCCCAGGAGGCTGTGAAGGCAGGGAGCAGCAGCTCATGCAAAAAGGGACTAGGCAATTTCACAGGTAACAGGTCTATAAACAGATACAGAAAGGATTGGCAAGCATGTATTTATTCCTTTGCAATTTTAACAGTTATGGGTCCTGGGGAATCAAAGGGTAATGGATTGCAGATAACAAGCACGGTCACATGCTCTGCCTAAATAGCTTCCCCTTCTGCTACTGTCAGAAAGAGTACTAGGGCAGATGCAGCACTGATCTAACCTGACAGGTCTTGTTAGTTTGTGGACTAAAATCCTAACATTTTGTTGACAGAAAAGTAGGTGTCTATGTTAAAAAGTTATAATATACATCACAAAAATCAGAGCAAGGGCTTTCTTTACTATTGTACAGTTGCAGTTTTTAAATGCTTCCTCAGTTCAAGAGGGAGGAATGATAACTACACACATGATTTCTTCTGGACTGCTCTAGTATTTCAGGCTATGCACTTCCTGAAGTCAATTACTGGATCTAGGATTAGGAGGTTAGTTCAGTGTCTCTTATCTATAATGTACTTATTAATTTTCAGCTGTGATGCTGACATAGGAAATACTAGAAATTCCGCTTTACTGAGACACAGAAATTATTTATTATGGAGAACAGCTGCCAAAACAGTAATAGGATCTGGACTCCTGATAGAATTAGAGTGGTTGTTGTTGGAAGAAACCTCTGGAGCTCATCTGGTCCAATCCCCCTGCTCAAGCAGGGACACCTACAGCTGGCTGCCCATGACCATGTGCAGATGGCTTTTGAATATCTCAAAGGATGGAGAGACTCCACCAGCTCTCTGGGCAACCTGTGCCAGTCCTTGGTCTCCCTCACAGTGAAAAAGCGCTTCCCTATGTGCAGAGGGAACCTCCAGTTTGTGCCTGTTGTCCTGTCACTGGGCACCACTGAAAGTTCTTTGCACTCCCCCCATCAGATATTTATACAAATTCATCATCTCCCCCTCTGAGCCTCCTCTTCTCCAGGCTTAAGTCCCAGCTCTCTCAGTCTTTCCTCATAGGATTGATGCTCCAACCCCTCCAACATCTCAGCGGCCCTTTGTTGGACTCTCTGCAGTAATGTTCATAACAATCTTACGGAGCAGTCCATCACTGAACACCACAGTATTTGAGGTGTGATCTCACCAGTGCTGAGTAGAGAGAAAGGATCACCTCCCTCAACCTGATGGCAACACTCATCCTAATACAGTTCAGGACACTGCTGGTCCTCTTTGTGGCAATGGTGTACTACTGGCTCATGTTCAACTTGGTGTTCACAAAAACCCCAAAGCCTTCTCTGCAGAGGCCCTTTCTAGCCAGGCTGTCCCAGCATGTCTTGGTGCCTGAGGTTGTTCCTCCTCAGGTGCAAGACTTTGCACTTTCCCATATCAAACTGCTTGAAGTTCTTGTTGGCCCATTTCTCTACCCTGACACTGTCCCTCTGGATTGCAGCATAACCCTCTGGTGTACTAGACACTGGAAACCAGTTTTGTGTTATCTTTAAGCTTGCTGAGGCTATGCTCTGCTGCATCATCTAGATCATTAATGAAGATTATTGAAGCAATACTGTAAGTGGCACTGCTGCAGTGATAAGCATCAACTAGCAAACTGAAAAATATTCACTCTGGCTGCACTAATGTTATATGGGTTTTGAATCAGAACTAGCTCATGACTAATTAGAAGAGCAAATTCGCATCCACCTGCAAACTGTTTGTATTTCAACTGACTAAATTTTCCTCTTCATCTCTTTCCTTTTCTTAGCAGAAACAAGTGTGCAGAAAGTTGTTTGCTAATTTAAACAATATGTCACTGCTAAACACTCAGAAGCCAGTGTCAAAAATGCAGCAAAAGAAGTTTTGCATATATACTACAGCCCATGTTATGTACAGTACACAGGGTCCTCGATGGAAAATTCTGCCCTGTTTCTTCATACAATAGAGAAAACAAAATTAATACTCCACCATGTGGAGACCTCTCAGATATGCAGCTGATCACTGACCATGCCCTGTCACACGTGGCTCGCAGGGGGTTGTGACATTGGAGCACACCAACCAAATGCATTCAGCTACAAAAGATGCACCTGAACTGTGTACGCTGTTCAAAGGATGGTTATCCTGCTGTACTGCATCTTGTTTTGCTGCACTCCGATCCGGACAGTGAGATATAGGTTATGAAAATGTTTAGGGAGTCTTATTCAACCGTGTGTATTAATAATCACACACTCAGTTAATAGCAGAGAAATTTATGAACATGGTGTTCCTCTAAAGATTAGTTTCTGCACTCTGCTAAAAGCAAAGCACAGATCTCATCAGCAGAGGACTCTGCATCTTGAAAACAGGAGGATGGCAACAAGGCTACAGCATACCCCACCAATTCCTTTTCCTGCTAGCCCACAAACAAAACAGCCCATAATGCTAAGAAACTCAGGCCAAAGATGCACAAGGCAGTCGAATTGGTTAAAATTGCTGTGTTGCACACCAGTGATGCTGAACAGCCCATGTGCACATGTCCTTATTCTTCTCAATAGGTGGGGGAGAAGGTGTGAGCGGGTCAAATCAATCCAGTCAGAAGTAATGCAAAGTAGAATCACCTTACGCTTATGTAAGATCTTGCCCTGAGGTTTGTAACATGGATTATTTTAATACAAATAATGAACCTTTTGAGAGACGCCACTGACAGGTAACTGGAGTATTTCCTAAGCTGACATGAGTCACCACTGCCCTTCATGTCTCACAACAGTACTTGGTCAAGACCAGTAACATCCTCAGTAAGCACACATCTTAACTCTGCTCTTCTGGCACTTGATTTGACAACCAAACTCTTGGTTTCATCTCACCCTGGCAGAGCGCTCCTCCACTGAGCTGTACAGAAAAAGTTTAATCTGTTTTTAACAATGAGAAATCAGGTGATGTTGTAAGATTTCAGTTACTTCAAGGAATGTATCTGTGGTCTTACTGACAAGCAGAATTAGCACTCATAGGCTGTAAATTCATAGAGACTAAATCAGTGGCTGAGAGAAATAACTCAGTAACAGGAACAAGGATTGCTAAAACAGTTTTAAATAATCTTCGACGATAGATGATGCTCCCCCTACTGGTGTATTCCTCCGTTGTACGAGTATGGCTTCTGTGAAGCACCAAACTGGTCAGATAGTAAAGGTACAAAATGTTTGCAAATCAATAACAATTAGGAGCTACACTTTGATGGCACCTGAAGGTAAATCCACACAAAAAACCTCTGAAGTCCACAGCAATGACTCCAGAGTTACATTAGACAATGTAAATCTGAGTTCTTGATAATATGCAGTAAGCTTGCTTTCCTTTAGAGATGTAGAAAATAGCTATAAGAAAACCCACACACTACTTAAGCATCACATGATGACCTTCACTCATACACCAACCACAGAACATCTCCTAAAGCAACCTGGTGCAGTACACCAGCTTTCTGCACACTGACTTGTTATACTGTAACTCCCTGAAGAACTTCAGGGTAAGGCTTTAAAAGTTTATTGCTTCTGTGTTTAAAAGCAATTGCTTCTGTTGTGTGATATAAAATCCAGGTTGGGGTGTCCCTGCTGCAGCTGTGCCCTCAGGCAGCCTGAGAAACTGTTTAAAATGGGTTGAAGTGGTCCAGAGCACACTACTACTTCCTCGTTGATAAAAGCCTTCATCATCATACAAGTCATCTGATACACTGACTCATTTTATCCCTTTGTCTAAATTTTTTACTTTTCTTTTTGTAAGATGATCAGCTTTCAGTGCAAAAGTGTTTCAGACCAGAAGTCATCTTAAGCTACTTCTAAATCCCACATGCCAGACATGTAAAAAAACCTCACACAACTACTTGACCATAACAATAACATCACTGAAATAGGAAAACTTACACATACTTCTAGACAAAAGCTTTTTTAAATTCAAGTACTGTAAATATTCTTGAAAAATTCTGAACGTACAGCAACTGACACAAGAGAAACACAAACAGCAAGAAAAAGCCATTTTTGAAGGTGCCCACACAAAGCAACGATATCTACTCAAAACTTAACTAGTATGTGCCAAGATTCATCAAGAAGCCACACAATATAGTATTTCCAATCACATATTTAGTTACTACATATGTGAAGTTTATATCTTGTCATTAGACAACACTAATTGGATGAACTTTTCTAGATCATCCATATTATAACCTTGTAGTTACAGAATTAATGAGAAAAGATGCAGTAGGTCCCAAATCATTCCTGGCATCTGTAATCAAATACTTTGAATTCCACTCTAACAGGAACAGATCTATGAATATTATTACCTGCACTGCTAATGTGCTGAGTGAAGAGCCAGTAACCACACTATCTTGCTGAAACTTGAGTTTTTCCAGTGACCTGAAAGCAGTGAACCAGTAGACTGCATGATGTACAGCAACATAAGTCCTGATCAAGTGACAGGTGGTAGATTAACTGCAATGTGTTAAAAATATTAGTTGACTACATAAATCATTATTCAAAGCTTTTTTGAAGACTAATCCTCCCCATCCCACATGCAAACAAAACAATTAGACCACATTCATATATTAATTTTTATTTTCCCATACAATATTCACAGGGTCTGCTTTTTGTCTTACTCAAACAAATTCTACTTTTTCCTCTCAAACTAAAACAAGAACTGACATTTTGGGACATGAGAGGAAGTTCTGTAAACATAAAACATCCAAGGAAAAGCTGAAACCCAGAGCCTCTAGCAATTAAAAACATAGTTATATCCCCTTTAACGCAGAGCGTTTATTTGTGCATCACATCATTAACCAAACTACTCTTTTCATGTAATAAAAAGATGCAGCTTTAACCAAAAGTCACAATGCATTTCTTCACCCACTGCATGTTAGCATGTTTAATTATATCCTAGTCAGTCACTTTTTTTTAAAAACTATATACAGCTATGTTTAAACATGTATAGTTGTGCCATGTTTTTAATAACACAAAAATAAAGGCATTCTTAAGCTATTGCTGCATATTATGCAGCAAAAAAATGGTTCAGATATCTAACTTAAATGCAAAATTCAGGTTCACTCAACCTCTGCAGTGGGAGTAATATTGAGCTAACAGTCGTCTCACTTCACACATTCAAACATTATGAAAGAACAGAAAAACATACGCAATGGCCAACCATTATTTGTTTTACCCCATTGTTTATGAATTTTGACAGCACAAAGAAAAACTCAGTGGGGAAAAAACCCAACATATTTCAATCTTTAAAACTAATGCTTTTGTTGTGATTAAAGCTACACAAGTGATATTCAAACTCCAGAAGATAATAGTGGACACTATCAAAATTAAATCATGTTTTCATGTGACACTTGCACCCAAAGTGTACCACTTGCTTCATTATTGTGTGCAACGCAGCACAAAGTACTGAGTAGTACTTGCCAAAACAAAAGAATAAAGCATATAGGTACAATCAAGAACTATGTGTGCAGGCAGAAGAAGAAAGCAGTAGTTCTTTTGTTTTCTGATCTTTGTGAGTCTATTTCTGGGAAGCTTGCATCCCCAAACGGGACTGCAGTATTTAAAATTCAGTACAGGATAGAAAAATGTTATATATAATCCTGAATTTTACACACATTAAGCTTTAATACCCCCATGATCTTTTAAACAATTCTTGAGCTGTATGAGGTTTTTCTTCAATTTTCAAGAGGGCGGTCATTCAGTTCACAACACACTATGTGCTCTTTCACTTTTTTTTTGCCATCACAGGATTTTAAAATTAAGTAATCTTAGATCAATTCTTCAGACTGCTCAAGTCTCACCTTTTTGCTAAATTTTTGATAAAAATAATACAATTAGTAAGGGTTCAGCATTCTTTCTCTGCTTGCTGAGAACTTAAGAAGCATCTTTTGATTTAGCCAGTAATAAACGATGATTTTTTTTCAGCTTAGTTTAGTTTGTGTGCATTTAAGAACTGGTCAGTCTACTCTACTCCTCCAGAGCCATTTGAAGGAGTGTTTGCCTCATGACCAGCTCAATTCAAGCTACTTGTATGCACATACACTAACTACCTTCCACATACAAATAAAACAAGACTTTACAGTACATAAGCTATTAAAGACTCGATCAGTGGAAACAATGTAACTATAACTCTACAAAAAAGATAACCTAAAATAATAAAACATTTCCTGACCACTAGCAAAAAAGAGTGGCAATTAGATGCACAAGGCCATCATGTATCAGTGCACCACACACAGGAAAGTAAAACTTACAGCACTTGTGCAATGCAGTATCAATATCAAATTGGTGTCTTAACAGGAAAACAATTTAGTAAAAAGCTTTGTTATGTGCCTAACATAATATAACCTTTTCCAGTGCTGGTGCTGGGCTGCTTAACAAACGAAGCTACTTCTGGTCTTAAATCCAAAAAGCAGCAGCAGCAGCATATACAAGTACAGAAATGGTACAGTTTCAGTGACAAAGTTACAAGGTTTCCTCTTTTATTGCATCTTCTTTAAATGAACTTGGAGATTTGGATTTCTGAATACAGAAAGTGGATTTCCTGAGTAGTCTCAGCTTACAATTTGTTCAGTTAAACTTTGTAAAAGAGGAAAGGCATTTATTTTAATATAGATAATGTTTAAGCAAACATACTCATGTATAAAAATTTAGCAAGTTTTGGAGATGGAGACTTATCAGGCTGATGGAGAATGTGCACCATGATACAGTGTCAAGCTTGCAACAATTTACAAATAAGAAAAGGGTATCACTGGATTTTTTTTCTAACAGCAAATCAAAACAGTGCACTACAGGGTTATTTTAAAGTGTTATGCTGCAGATGGCTAATCTTACTAGTAAAAATCAAACTCAGTTTGGATTATAATCATTAGAAATAAAGAGAGGCTGGTCACTGCCAGATATTTAATACAGGAATCAGAAAACACTTAAGTTCCAAAATATTTTCAAAGTATTTCAAATCATGTGTCCCTTTCATAACTTTCTGGATTTGTTTTGTGATTTTTAAGGGATGAGGGGGAGACACATTTGAATGTTGCATATATTCAGATCATTCAGGTACCTACAATTACTTGGAGAACAGTTAATTTTTACAGATGAGTAGCACACAATGACCTGAAGCATTACCACTACCAGTTATGATCCAACACGGGTTGTTGTGGTTCTTTTATCAGAGAAGAAGCTTTTGAGAAGAAATACCTGCCCAATACTAACAACAAGAAGGATGATTGCTTCCCCTATTGACCAGTAGGCCACTCTCGTGTTTAAATCCTCTGCTCTGCTGCGGCCCTGCGCTTCTCTCAAGCGGAAGTGAGTCTGATAATCGATGACAGACTTCAAAGCTTCATGAATTGAAACACACGCAGACTCCATCTAGAGAAGTAAACAAATACATACCACAATTAATAACCCTTCTGGTGCTTTTTCCGCAAAGTTTTGTGGTTTCATATTTAAATTAGGATTTAACCCCTGCAAGCAAAGGGTTACCTCAGTGCATTGTCAAGACTGAAATACTGTAAATGCAGTAAAATTTAATTTAATCAAACTCTACATACAGGATGGTGACAGACTCTTAAATACAGAAGAATGTAAAACTGCAGATCGAATAAAAAGCACCAGGCTCTGAGAATAACAAATCTTAAATTCATATACATCTAGGTTCAAAATGAACATTAGAAATTCTTTTGAAATGTCAGTGATGCCCTAGTAGTAAATTCCACATATCAGGAAAATAAGCAGTTGCTTATTACATGAAGATGCACATAGTATATACTAAATGCTTCTGTGTTTCAACTTATGACATGCTTCATTGCATAATTCTCATTGAAGTTGTACAGCATCCTAAAATCTACGTTACTGAACTCAACACGTTCTCTGGCAAGAGACCCTTCTCTTAGTCTGGTACACAAAAAGTGGTTAGAGAAATGACAATTCTGTTATCTTTCAGTGTTCCCAAATGCTCCAGAATATAAACTTATAACAAATTGTCCAACTTCACTGTCATTTTTCATTTAAAAAAGTATTACCAACTTTTCAAGCCCTACATAAACTGGAAGAAGCTTACATGAAAAATTATCTGCTCTAAGTAAAAGTCAGTACTCCTCACTGTGTTTTGATCACCAAGACATTATTCAACAGATCCTCAAAATACTTGATTTCTAGTCACAATTTGTTTTCCTGTTTCATGGCTTACAATTAGTATTTCCTGAAGATCAAACAACACAAACTATTATTAAAGAAAATGTTTAACACCCTGATAGGACCACTCTCAATTACCTCTAGCTGTGTCTAACCATCTTTACACATTGATGACTTTCAAGACAGGTATCTGAAAAGTCTAAGATATTCTTCTCAACAGAATTCAGGAAGAGGTTTTCCAAACTAAGTTCTGCCAATGGTCCCACTGATAAATTATAGAGCTCTCCTAGTCTGCACAAGAGATTTAAACACAAAGTCATTCTGGTTTCATGGTTTCACTTTTGACTGTCCCTATGAAAGGCTGCTCCAATTTGGTCATTACAAGCCTCAAGAAAACTGCAACAAGAATCTTCTTAGCAAAGACATACTGTACTCTGAAGATTAACCTTCCCATTTCCCAAATAACTTCTTTGCATTGTGTATGCTACATTCCAGTGATAAAATATTTTTTTATATATCTTCTACAGGCTGCAAGGGACTCCAGAGATGCAAGACCCAGGAAGTGCATGTTCTGTGTTCTCAAAATCCCTCTGCTGATGCCAAGATAGGAAAAGAAAAGCCAGACATAACAGAACACACAGATTGAACAGAATCAAGACTGAAGTAAGGAAAAGAGATGGAAAGATAGAGGATCAAGAATCAGAATAAAAAATAAAATGGAGCAGAAGAGTGAGAAGAAGAAAGAGCTAAGAGCTGTAGTTGAATTCACAGCAAGTGGTGCACTCATTACACATCTCGGCTACTCCAGACTTATGGGAGCTAAATTCAAGTAAGACTGGCATTTGGGAAGCAGTACTTACACTGTTGAGTTCTGACTAGCAAAATAGCACCCATGTCTAGCATTCTTTTTTTTTTTTTTCTTTTTTGTTTAAAGTGAGGTCTGTCAATGGTTATAATCTAAGGACATTAGTGGGAATTCATGAAGCAAGTATTCCAAGGGAAGCTGTGATGGATTTACATTGGGTAGAGATGGTATAAAACCGTAAACTCTTGAGAATATTATAATAATACTAATACTCCAACACTTAGTAGTCTCTTATGAAGGATAAATGTCTTTTTTTCCATTTTAAAAATGGCAGTTATGTGAGAGGTCAGCTTAAAGACTCTAGCATTTTAAATATAAAACCAGTTTAAAATATATTAAAAAAATTAAATATAAAAACAATTCTCGAAGTTTCTCCAAAGTTTGAAAATTTTTAAAACCCTAATCCACTGATATTTAGTTTGTGAAATTCACACAACTATGGCATTAAAAGGAAGCTCCCTTAAAAAAAAAATAATAATGGCCTAGAGTTCAAGTTACTCTCCTAATTTTTTCTTTAGCATTTGGAGATTCCTCCTCAGCTCTGTCCTGTGTTTTTTAAATCCTATCTCAAGAAAACTTATTTGTATTAATTCAGATTATTTTAAAAGCTCCAATGCACTGATTTTCAAAAGTGATACAGATATCTAATGCAGCTGAACTTGAGAAAACACCTCCTCCACCTGACATCTACTGTCAAACACAACAGCACTTTACCTGAGTAAGTGCAGTTACTCTGTTCTCACTAGGAAACAGTGGTGGATCTTCTCCAACCTGGAAATCAAAGTACACAGTTTTGTGTGTGAAAGTAGAGAATTCGTTGCTGAAGCAGAATTTGTATGTCCCATTTCTGGATGCAGTAAACGTGAAGCTATCATATTGTTTCTTCATCTCTTTATACAATACAATGCCATCAGGATCTTCCAACCGACAGTCAACATCATAATGACCTCCAGTGATCACCTGAAAACAAAAATCAAGAAAGTGTCTTTTTAACAAAACAGACATTTATACATTTCTTCTAAGAAGCATGATTTGTCAAGTGGCACTGCAAAATTTTTGCTTTAACAAATCTTTTTAAAATATAATGCATTAATTTGAAAATCTTTCAAAGCCAGCCTGCAAAATTATTTTCTTATGGAAGACACACAGAACATTATTCAAAATACTTTAGTTTCAGAATATGTAATGTCAACTATATTTTCAAACCATTTAGGGGCAATTTTTGTTACTTTGTTATGAATAATTGTACAACAGCAAAGGCTACAGCAGATGAAACCTGATGGGGCAGCAAAGGCATTACTGTAAGAAATCAACCACTTGTTGTATCCACAACTCCATGGAATTGATTTAGTGGACTAAGATGCTAAAATGCAGTAAGACTACTCCTTTCTGTAGGACCAAAGGATCGTTTAGCACAGGATTATTTAGCAAAGGATTATTTAGCACAAACTGCTTTAGGCTGCAGGAATGGCATTCGACTAGTAGAACAGGTATTTCAACGAGGCTTGTCTTCAGGTCTGCTAGTGAACAGACCAATGTTCTGGGGGGACCTGCTGCCTCCCTCCTGCACAGTTAACCACAGCATTTCTTCTCAGAACCAGCACATCTGGATAATGCCTACAAGTGACTTAAAACTTCTCATGATTGTCTCAAGGGGTTTTTTTTCAGGCTTTGATTATTGTTGATTTACAACATAGTGCTCTGTAGAAGAGCTATCCCACCTCCACACGAAGACTAACTGGTAGCTTAGGTATTCATAACTTGGTGTTCTGATGACTCTTATAGTAGTTTTACCTTAATGTTTGCTCCAAACTTTTTGCTTTTAAGATAAAGCATGCTGACAAAGGAAGAGACTTCTATCTAAAGGTACGTCCCTTTTATATGCATGCAGAAGTCACTGAAATTTTTAGTATCTGAATAACTGCACTTCAGTTCACATATTATTACTTAAAACTCGTATCAGTTTACCTAGGGATTAAGTTATTACAATGATAACATTAATGGTACAACTGAAATAACATGAGATCCGAGCAGCAGCTACACTGCAAACAGGAAGTTTAAAAAAATATTCAGTTGGCAAGCAATTATCTTCAAAAAAAAAAAAAAAAAAAAAAAAAAAAAAAAAAAAAAAAAAAAGGATGTCTGGATCCCCAGATGTCTCTCCCTGGATGTCTGCAAGTAGTTGGGTTTTTCATACAAAAATGCTTACCATTACTTGGAATGAAAAACAAAATAAGATTTTCTATAAAGAAACAACGGTTCATTTTTGAAGAATGATCTCAAATTTGACAGAGGTGTGCTTTATTACATCAAAGACACTCACACTGAAAGGGCCAGTTTACATATACAAGCCAAAGATTTGCTAGAGCTTTAAAGTTCCCCTGAGATTCTTTCCAACAGGCCTTGCTTGAGCCTCCTCTCAGCACTTAAAACATACTCCCAAAGGACATGCACACAGAATTTCAGTCTACCAGTGGTTGGTCAAATCCAAACTTGCCTTTTACCAATTCTACTCCTGTTCTGATCACTGACAAAAGTGACAGAGGCAGGCTTTATCTCTCCAGTAACCTCCAGTGATACCCATTTGAAAACAGGGGGGAAAGTACTACACAGAAAAGACTTTATGAAAAAAATAGACAAGGAAAAGAAACATTTGGGTAGGGAAAAACATATCTAAGAACTAGAAGATGTAGGACAGAGTAACAAGGACCAATATTTGGCAGCAATGCTTTCCAAAATACTAAGGTGGGACAGCAGATGGGAAAAAAAATGGGACTTCAACAACTCGGACCATTAAAGCATACAGCTCCTTCAAAAGCCCCTAACTGTAACCGTGATCCCCATTTTCAAGGATGGTTTCTCTCATGCTGCTGCTGTGCTGTCAGTGACTTCACCGGCCGAAGTGACAGACTGAAAGGTTCCAACCCTGCTGACACACCCAGTGGCACCAAAACCATCAGAGCTGTTTGCTCTATACATCTCAAATCCAAACAGCACGCTCTACCACGATGGCTGCAAGTTCAAACTGTTAAAAACTGGGAAAAGTAAGAAAAACTGTGCAGCCTCACTTAGTACATGCACATTAACCATACCGTTCAATAAGATGTTTGTTGCCGCATGGTTTATTTTTTTGTAAGATTCCCATTCTGCTACATGCCCAGGATATGCTAGAGCTGCATACCTATTCCATCACTTTCTTACTGTTTGCTATGTGAACCCAACTTGAGCCATACTCTGAAATAAGATCCATTAGCTCCTTAAATTGTATCGTGCTCATCGTGCAAATGCTTCACAAACCACAAGGAAATTACTTTCATGACATCTTGTTAGGCAGGTGTGCTTTAGATATTCTCCCCTCTTCAGCTGGGACTCTGCGTGACAGCAATCACGGTAAAACAGTCAGCTTTCGAGGCCAGACTTAGATGTTTTTAGCTCTGGACTAAACTCTTACTTCCCCGCCGCTACTGCAGAGCGAATGACAGCATACACTATTTCCTTAGCTGAGCTGAAAACTCATATTGGATTCAACTGCTGCTCCTGCACCAGACGCTCCCCGTAACCGCTCAGAGCAGACACTGCCACGCAGTAAATGAGCGAAGCCGAGAGGCTCCCCGGCCAGCACAAGCCCCTCGGCCACCGCTCCCCGACGGCGGGCCGGGCTCCGGGCTGGGGCCCAGCTCTGCCAGCGCAGCGCGGCGCGC
>NW_020799142.1:9811214-9863542 GCF_003259725.1 Athene cunicularia | reverse complement strand
GGGCTGGGCGCCCTGCGCGGTCGGGAGCTCTGGCTCTACGTCCGTGGGATGGAGTTACGGGGGTGAGGTTGTCTTCGGGGCCCTGTGAGGCCTAGAGCGGAAATAGCGGGCTCCTACCGCCGAACAGAAGTGAAAAGCAACCTCGGTACACCCCGTCCTCAAGAAACGGAATACATTGGAATCTCTCTGGAGAGTTCTGCCTCATGTCGTTGAACATTCATTGCTCCGCAGAGATACAGTACCCATTAACGTGCTCGCACTGCCTGCAGGAATGTCGGCTTTAAGTTCTACTCCAGTAAATAGTTATTTTTACAAAGTAAAAGAGATTCAAAAGAGTAAATCGAAGATAAACTCCATCCTCGTATTCATTTTAAGTTCTGTGGTAAATGAGGCAGAGTATGATAAAAACCCAAACCTCAGCTCCAGTCTCCCAGGCAGGAGAATGAATTTGTGACGGAGTACGTCTGGCCTCCCATTTTGCTCCTGTAGAAAAGGGCCTAATCTGCACGAAGTACCTAATGCTAGAAGAAGCACCACACTGGGATGCTACTTTATAATCCTCTAGCCTCAACGAGGTGGCTACTGAGTCAGCTTTTGGAGCCTGTGAACTCCCATTCTCAGCACTATATGAGGAGCCTGGGCATCTGTTTGAGGACCATGGATTTTACAGTGAAGCACAGAGGTATTTCACAGCACATCAGATACTGAAGGCTCTGACAGATTTACAGGTCTGGATTAAAGTGAGATAGCAGACGCTATACCAAGGCAGACATTATCCACTTACAGTTAAACCTCAAATCTTTGCTGTTTTCATTTACACACACTGGTTCTATTTCAGATTGCATTTAAGGGTTGGATGATAGTTGAGATAGCTCAAAAGCAGAACTTGTATCTGCGCCACAGGAAGCAGCTTCAGTCATTTTACTTCAATCACAGAATCGGCTAGGTTGGAAAGGACCTTGAAGATCATCCAGTCCAACCATTAACCTAGCACTGACAGTTCCCAACTACACCATATCCCTAAGCGCTATGTTGACCCGACTCGAACACCTCCAGGGATGGGGAAATCAGTGGCTCATAGGACCTGTATGCCTGTGTTCCCCTTCATGTGGCAAGAAATATATTTCAGGAACACTCATTTCATGATTTTTCACAGCAACTGAAGTGATCCAGAACAGCTTATAGTTTCTTAGATCACTCCAGCTATTTTCTTAAAGCCTCACTAAATAGGCAGAGTCAAGCTTACTAAGAAAGGACAATTGGAAACCTGTCACCAAATAACCAAACAACAAAACAGAAGTGGAAAGATGCCTGGTAAAACCAAGACAATCCTGTAGAGCAGGCAAGAAAGGTGTCTGGTGGCACCTTTAGAATAAGCAAAACCAGAACAAGTCTCAATCCCCAAAATAAGACACCAAGAGCAGATGAGATAAATTCCTCTTCTTCTGGATTGGGGACAAAGAGTATAAAATATAATCTGAGTAAAGAAGGCGGCAAACTGCCTGCAAGGAGCTCTCAAGCCAGATAACCTTGGTCCTGGTGACAGGACTACTAAAGAGTGCAGCCATCAGCACTAACTATGCAGCACCACCTACACTGTGCTGTGTGCTCGCATCTCATCTGGGATAGGTTTGTTAAGGACTAATTGTTTCGTGTATGTAGCAATAATGATTGATAGTAATTAAGAGCTATTGGCAACACGAACTGCTATGAACATCAGTACTTCTTTTGAAGCTTGAAACTGGCTTGATTTGTCCATTTCCTAAACACCCCAGTCACAGCGATATTCAATTCCCTAAATGATATAGGGACCTATATGTTAATTTGTAACGCTAAGGATCTCAGCTTTTGTCTTTTAGGACATTACATATGCCTTTGTACTTGATTTCATTATAATTTTCCTTAAATTAGGAAAAGGAATTTAAAAATTACAAGCAATGTAAAAATTATTAATTTTTGTTTAAAAAAATACAAGGAATTAAACAATCAGGTTGCTGGTGCTGCTGTTACTATTACCAGATTATTCCCAGTTTGCATTATCCTACCTCCATGTGTAACCCTTTGGTTTGTGAAATAATAAAATTTCACATCTCATGTTTGTATTAGTGTACAAATAATATTTGAATGTTAAACACAAAATAAGTCCAATGAATATATTATAGAGGGAGTCATATCAAGAGTTTTATCTTTCCTACTGGACAATCTATATAGTTATGATGGGACTCAGTTTCAGATGCTCTGCAGCATAATACTTACTTGAGAAAAATACTTACTTTTTTTTTCTGTTATGTCAGAATATTTGCAAGCAGAAATCTGAATAACAACCTTTCCCCAAACAAACACATATGGCTAGATAATTTTATTAATATGCTTTTTTAGCTAAAATGTGAAGTTAGAATACAGTCCTCAGTCAAAGACTAGAAAAAAAAAAGGATTTATTTTACTGTTAGATTGGTTTGACTTCAAGTTTGTAAATGTATGCTCGCACTTTATGTTTGTGGAAAATTAAAATTGTCAATCAGCAAGCATTTTTTGTGCAGGCATTAATTAAAACATGCTCCTCTGAAAAATCCTAATGAATCATAGTGGTACGAGAAGTTAACTTCTTCAGAAACACACAGGGAAACAGCTTGAGGAATACTGAAGAAACCTGTGAAGTAGAGGAAGCTCAGGTGTCTGTATTTCTTCTTCTCTACTTAGCAGTCACAAGCAGTGTCCTGGTTCAGCTAGGATAGGGTTAAGTTTCCCCAGCAGAGAGGAGGAAGGGATCTCCAGCCGGGTTATTCATACCATGCTGATGTTAGGTCCAGGCGCAGGAGTGCAGGAACTTTTTCCTTTGTGGCTTTGATGACGGGGAGCACGTGCGCAAGCTGTCTGTAACCCTTTGTGGTATTTCTCTATATATCTTCTGTCTTGTTTACTGTTATTACTGTTTATTGCTGGTATCATTGCTACTGTTGCTGTTCAGATTGTTTATCACACTGTTGTATTGAATTTCTCCATATTTTAACCCGGGTTTGTGCCTCACTGCCAGCTCAACTGGCTGAGTGTGGGGGAGGGGCAACAGCAACGTGGTCTCCGGTCCTGGCAGGGCTTAAACCAGCACAGCCTTTTTGGCACACCAACGTGGGGCACAAGAGGGCTGAAATAAGAATCAAAAAGGGACAGACCCTGACTAGAGTGTGATAGAGCAATCTGTTGGGTGTAATTTTTTTCTGCTTGTATATGTATTTGTTTGATAAGAAAATGTTTGCAATGCTGGCCCACTTGCTTGCGTGGTGGGGCTGGATTAATCCTTATATCCAGTGTGTGTTCCCAGCGCTGGTGTTTGTTATCAGTGGAAAATGTGTAAAGGGTCGCTTTTTGCTGTACTAGCTATTGACTGCTTAAAAAGTGTTTGTATCGCTGTGTATGGGGGCGGGCCGGTACCTGTTTGCTGCCTGGGTTTCTATTGGGGGTCTCACCCCCTCTATGGGTGAGCCAGGGGAAGAGATCGTCTCGGTTCTTGAGAGTTTCAATTATCCTTGGAGTCTGCAGGCCAGTGTGATTGTGGCACAATGCTTCCTGAATGTCTGCCTTATTTCAGTTTTGGCCATGCAGCACTTCCCTAACAATAGTAGTGCCCGGAAACCTGCCCCGAGGTCAGATAATAGTGAGTGGCAAGGGGTGTGGGAAAAGATGGGCAAAGGCCTGAGTCGGTGGGCACCTCCAATGCTTTGGAATTTCACTCCTGAACAAATGCAGAGCCCTCATAAGCTGCTGGAGTGCTTTAGGGAGGGTGTGTTACCAGTCTGGCAAAACCCAGGAGACACAACTCGCTGCAATGTGTTGGGGACTTGCCCATGCCTACCGTGTCCTCTTTAATACCAGCCACTGCCCTCAGGGGGAAGAAAGGTCTGCAGGATCTGAGAATGAACTTACTGGTACAGCAGCTGGGCCGGGGAGACAGGCAGAGCCAGTTTCAGTCGCCTCCACCAGCACAGCAGCTGAGCCAGAGAGACAGCCAGTGCCGGTATCAGTCTCCCAGATACAGAAAACCAAATATACCAGAAAGTCAGTTTGCAAAGTGGGGGATGGGGATGAGCCAGGCCCATCAGGGGAACAGGAGGAAGGGCCAGTGGGGATTGTTCGATCTCTATCCCAGACTGAGCTGCGAGATATGCAGAGAGATTTCGGCCGCCAGGGAGGCGAGCAGATTTGCACCTGGCTACTCTGATGCTGGGACAATGGAGCCAGTGCTTTTGAAATCTAGGGGAGAGAGGCCAAGAGCTGGGATCTTTGTCCAAGGATGCTGGCATTGACAGGTCAATAGGGAAACAGACACAAACCCTCAGCCTTTGGAATCGACTCCTGCACAGTGTAAGGGAGAGGCACCCCTACAAGGATGATATCCTATGTCAGCTAGGCAAATGGACCAACACTGAGAAAGGCATCCAGAACCTCAGGGAACTGGCTGTGTTTGAGATGATCTATGTTGATCTGAATGATGAGCAGTCACCCATGGATCCATATCAGGCCCCTTGCACACACCTGATGTGGCAAAAGTTCCTGTAGAGCGCACCAGAAGCACACTTGAAAGCATTGGCAATAGTGTCCTGGTGGACAGACACCCACACTCTAACAGTGGATGGAGTGGTTGGCAAGCTCCGGCAATATGAGGGAAATCTCCCTTCATCTCAACATCCCTGGGTCTCAGCTGTGGAGGAACTGTCTCAGAGGGTCCAGAGAGTGGAAGAGGACATGTCCTACATTCCACCTGCACGGGCTGATGTCTCAGCCATTAGAAGTAAACGTTTCCCCACCCAAGAGAAAGGCAGCAGAAGGCACACACCACGAGGCACCCTGTGGTTTTTCCTCCATGACCATGGAGAAAACATGAGGAGGTGGGATGGACAGCCCACTGCTGCCCTAGCTGCACGAGTAGAGCAGCTGAAAGGGAAGACAATTGCAAAAGGGGAGTCCTCCAAGAAAAGCGCAGCTCCAGTGTCCAGTCAGAAATCCCTCAGGCAGAATAGAATGGCCAACATTATGTCTGACTCTCTTGAGGGGACCAGTGAATCATTCTTATAAGAAGTGAGTGATGCTGAGCAGGATTAGAGGGGCCCTGCCTCCAGCCAGGTGGAGGAAAGGGACAATCGGATTTACTGGTCAGTGTGGATCCGATGGCCTGGCACGTCAGACCCACAAGAGTATAAGGCTTTGGTGGACACTGGCGCACAGTGCACCCTGATGCCATCGAGCTACAGTGGGGTTGAATCCATCTGCATCTCTGGAGTGACAGGGGGATCCCAACAGCTGACCCTACTGGAAGCTGAAGTGAGCCTGACTGGGAAGGACTGTCATAAGCACCCCATTGTGACTGGCCCAGATGCCCCGTGCATCCTGGGCATAGACTATCTCAGGAGAGGGTACTTCAAAGACCCAAAAGGGTACCGGTGGGCTTTTGGTGTAGCTGCCCTGGAGGAGGTTGAACAGTTGTCCACCTTACCCGGCCTCTCAGAGGATCCCTCAGGGGTGGGGCGGCTTAAGGTTGAGGAGCAGCAAGTGCCGATTGCTACCAGGACGGTGCACCAGCGGCAGTACCGCACCAACCGAGATTCCCTGGTCCCCATCCATCCGCTGATCCATCAACTAGAAAGCCAGAAGGTGATCAGCAAAACTCACTCCCTCTTCAACAGCCCTATATGGCCAGTGAGAAAGCCTAATGGTGAATGGAGTCTAACTGTGGGCTACCGTGGCCTGAATGAAGTTATGCCAGCAATGAGTGCTGCAGTGCCGGACATTCTAGAGCTCCAGTATGAACTGGAGTCAAAGGCAGCCAAGTGGTACGCCACGACTGACATTACTAACGCATTCTTCTCCATTCTGATAGCACCAGAGTGCAGGCCACAGTTTGCGTTCACTTGGAGAGGCATCCAGTACACCTGGAATCGATTGCCCCAAGGAGGTCTTTGAGAAAGGGAAGAAGATAATTGAAATCCTCCTGAAGGCCAGCTTTGCCATTAAGCAAAAGAAAGTTAAGGGGCCTGCAAGGGAAATTCAATTCCTAGGAATAAAATGGCAAGATGGGCATCGCCACATCCCAATGGAGGTGATAAACAAGATCACAGCCATGGCCTCACCAACCTTGAAAAAAGGAGACTCAGTCTTTCCCGGGTGCTGTGGGGTTCTGAAGGATGCACATCCCGAACTACAGCCTGATTGTGAGCCCTCTCTACCACGTAACCCGTAAGAAGAACAATTTTGAATGGGGCCCTGAGCAACAACAATCCTTTGAACAAATTAAGCGGGAGATTGCCCAAGCAGTAGCCCTTGGGCCAGTTTGGGAAGGGCAGGAGGTTAAGAACATGCTCTATACCGCAGCTGGGGAGAACGGCCCTAGCTTTTGGAGCCGGGGATACAAAGGCTCTGAAGCTAATTACACACCAACTGAGAAGGAGATACTGGCAGCATACGAAGGAGTTCGGGCTGCCTCAGAAGTGGTTGGCACTGAAACACAGCTCCTCCTGGCACCCCGACTGCCGGTGCTGGGGTGGATGTTCAAAGGAAAGGCCTCCTCTACACATCATGCAACAGATGCCACGTGAAGTAAATGGGTTGCGTTGATAACACAACGGGCTCAAATAGGGAACCCCAGCTGCCCAGGGATACTAGAGGTGATTATGAAATGGCTGGAGAGCAAAGATTCCGGGATGTCTCCAGAGCAGGAGGTGACACGTGCTAAGGAGGCCCCACCATATAACGAGCTGCCGGATGAGGAGAAGCGATATGCCCTGTTCACTGATGGGTTTTGTCACATTGTGGGAAAACATCGACAGTGGAAGGCTGCTGTATGGAGTCCCACACAACGGGTCACTGAAGCTGCTGAGGGACAGGGTGAATCGAGCCAGTTTGCAGAGGTAAAAGCCGTTCAGCTTGCTTTGGATATTGCTGAGTGGGAAAAGTGGCCGAGGCTCTACCTCTACACTGACTCGTGGGCAGTGGCAAATACCCTGTGGAAATGGTTGCAGCAATGGAAGCAGAGCAACTGGCAACGTAAGGGTAAAACTGTCTGGGCTGCTGAAGTATGGCAGGACATTGCAGCCCGTGTGAAAAACCTCCTTGTGAAAGTGCGTCATGTGGATGCCCAAGTATCCAAGAGTCGGGCCACTGATGAACATCGACACAACCAGCAGGCAGACCAAGCTGCTAAGATTAGAGTGGCTCAGGTGGACTGGGACTGGCAGCGCAAAGGTGAACTGTTCATAGCCTGGTGGGCCCATGAGACCTCGGGCCACCAAGGTAGGGATGCAACATACAGGTGGGCTCGAGATCGAGGGGTGGACCTCACCATTGACACCATTGCACGGATCATCCACGGATGTGAGACGTGTGCTGCAATCAAACATACCAAGCGGGTGAATCCCCAGCGAAATGGAGAGCGATGGCTGAAATATAGATATGGAGAGGCCTGGCAGATCGACTACATCACACTGCCACAGACCTGCCACAGGAAGCGCCACGTGCTCACAATGGTGGAAGTAACCACTGGGTGGCTGGAAACTTACCCAGCACCCCACGCCACCGCCCGGAACACCATCCTGGGCCTTGAAACCCAAGTCCTGTAGCGACACGGCACCCCAGAGAGAATTGAGTCAGACAACGGGACCCACTTCCTAAACATCCTCATAGATGCCTGGGCAGAAGAACATGGCATCGAGTGGGTCTACCATATCCCCTACCACGCACCAGCCTCTGGGAAGATCGAGCACTAAAATGGACTGTTAAAAACCACATTGAAAGCACTGGGAGGTGGGACCTTCAAAGTCTGGGACACGCATCTAGCAAAGGCCACCTGTCTGGTCAACACAAGAGGATCTGCCAGTCGAGCTGGCCCGGCTCAGTTAAAACCTCCACGTGCTGTAGATGGGGATAAAGTCCCTGTGGTGCACATGAGGAATATATTGGGAAAAATGGTCTGGTTTATTCCTGCGCCAGGCAAAGGCAAATGCAAACCCATCCATGGTATTGCTTTTGCTCAAGGACCTGGGTGTACCTGGTGGGTGATGCAGGACAGTGGAGATGGGTACAACAAGGGGGACTTGATTCTGGGTGAGAACATGCCGTGAATTATGCTGTGCCTGTGTAAATTGTTATATTGTTATTGTTAACTGCTAAATGGCAGCTGGACATGACGCAGATGGTATAGAATAAAGGGGTGGATTATGTCCTGATTCAGCTAGGATAGGGTTAAGTTTCCCCAGCAGAGAGAGAGGGGGAAGGGATCTCCAGCCGGGTTATTCATACCATGCTGGTGTCAGGTCCGGGTGTGGGAGTGTGGGAACTTTCTCCTTTGTGGCTTTGATGACGGGGAGCATGCGAGCGAGCTGTCTGTAACCATCTGCGATATTTCTCTGTATATTGTTTGACTTGTTCACTGTTATTGCTGTTTATTGTTGTTATCATTGCTACTGTTGTTGTTCAGATTGTCTATCACACTGTTGTATTAAATTTCTTCTTATTTTAACCCGGGGTTTGTGCCTCACTGCCAGCCCGACTGGCTGAGGGTGGGGGAGGGGCAATGGCAACGTGGTCTCCAGTCCCAGCAGGGCCTAAACCAGCAGAAGCAGTTTCAAACCTTATTTCCTGAGGTAGTTAAGAGACCTTTTGCCCATATCAGAAGCTGTAGATATGGATGTGATTTCAGGCAGATAAAATGAGATCTTATGACTTAAATAACATATCCTGTTATTTGAGTACAGTCAAATTTATGGTCCTTTAATATGCAGTCCTCCCTACTGGAAGTTTTGAAAGGTGTTTTCATAAAATTCCTTAGTCTGTGTGTCCATTAATACCTTTCCAGAAATCTAGTGGATTATAACAGTTAAGAAAATCCACTTTACCATTTTCATTTAATTCTCACTTAAGCACATTCCATGGTATGCTTTATCTCGCTACTCACTCACCTAACATGGTAAAGCTTCATCATTTTAAGTACCTCAGCTTTAAATATCTTTGCTTTTGGTTTGCTTTGACAGATTTTACATAAAAATAGACCTTGATATCCAGATATTAATTCCTGCTTACTTGCCAGTATAGTGTTCAATTTTTGATGGCTTAAAATTACTAAAATAAGCCAGTCACATTATAATACAAATTAATCTCCCTTTTTGCTGTCCTTCATACTTGAAGAAGCATTTCTGAACAACGTGCAAAACACTTGAAGTATACTAACTGCTAACACCGTTTTCATCCCACAGTTTCAGTGTGATTTGTGCAAAGTCATGCTGTGGAGGGAAGAAATCACCAGACCTCAAAACTGCTTGAATTTATCCTTTCATTTAAGGTTCAGTGAATTTTCTAACCTCAGTTCTCATGCTTTCAAAACTGCAGTGAACAAGAAATGAGCTTGTTTGTGTCTAAGAAGTCAGCGTGCTACTATCTATGCTCGTGATAGTTGGTTACATAAACACCAAAACGCATCCAGACAGGACACCCCAAGAAAATAACACATCAAAATAAATGTTTTAGAGGAAAAATAAATGTAGTTGCACACAAAATTAATCATTTACTTTATTTCCACATGTATGGCTTCACAGAGGAAGAGGTTGAGAGCTGCTGCAATACAACGAGTTGGCCATCATGGAAGCAGAACAAGGGAGATTACTGGGAAAGGTGTCACCCTTGTTACCTTCTGAAATACCACATGTACACTCTTGCAGAGTCTCAAGTCTTTCTGACATGGATTTGTGAACTTGTATTCATGAAAACATAGTACTTTGATTTTTAACTTTCCTTTTTTTAAAAAAAAAAAAAAAATGTATATTTGTAAGTAAGACATTCAAATGGATAAGAATTTGTTTCAAAATAGCAGTTCCCTGGGATTTTTTTTTTTTTTTTTTTTTTTTTTTTTTTTTTTTTTTTTTTTTTTTTTTTTGGCAGATTAGTGAAAGAAACACCATTATGAATGTTGGAAGAGGTTTTTACCTTAGAGAAATGTGCTTCCACCTTGCCACAACAAAGCCCAGCCCAGGCCATACCCGGTGCAGAGCTCAGCCACGAGCTGGAGAAGCCGGTGCCGTGGCCTCCTCCGTGTCCCGGCGCCGCCCGGGGACCCCCGCGGACCCCCGCGGCAGGGTGCCGATGCTTCGCGGGTGCTGGCTCTGCGGCATGGTCCCCAGCCTAGCCCTGGGCAGGCGGGGACCTTCTGGTCTTTCTGTCATACACAAGAGGGAGCTCTTGGTCGTAACGACTTTCCTGCGCTGTTATCAACTTTTGTTGAAAGTCTATTCCGTGCCTAAGCTTTCCTTACTTTCCATATTGGCTCTTCCAATTCAGTGATAAATGGATATTGGAAAGCTAAAAAAAAAAAAAAAAAAAAAAAAAAAAAAGTTACAATCTCGGCTATACATAGTGTAGGCATAGCTCAACGGAATGGGTTACAACATCCAGTGAAAGCCACATGTCACTCTAGGTACCAGCACTCCCTAGGTATGACATATAGAGATCTTCCAGCAGTGAGGCTTACAAGCACCTCATGTCCTGAGCACGGAGCTGCAAAAGCTGCTCCATGGGAAACGAAGAAATTTTGTCCCATGTGAAATATCGGTGTGCTATGACATTTGTGGCAAACTCTAAGCAGTAGGCAGGAATTTGCCTGTGGTTAATACTCACAGCTCCCAGTCCTCTCTGGGGACAGGTGCCCGCAACCAGCCCTGTTACACAGTGTGTAGCTCTAGGGTGAGTCAGTAAGGACCGTCCGAATTTCTTTTAGGACTTGGAGGGCTGAGGATATGCAGAGGAGGCCAGTTCTCATCTGTTCTCTGGCTGAACCCGGACTTCAGTGGACTGCATGAAGGGAAAAGGTCTGGGGAAGGGTTGGAAAACCTCAGAAGGACATAGACAGTGAAAGGTTGGCTGTACTGCAGTGGATAGGAACTCCAAACTATGCCCTGGCCACGTTTTAAGTGAAGAATCTAAAGAAACCATGCATCCTTCCCACAACACTTCTCTCAGTGGCTCACCTTTTCTTTTGTTTTGTTTTCTTTCCAGTCATGGCTGAATTTTGATAATGTTGTTACACTTACCTAATGAAAGAAAGACATGTTCTTTCATATGTGCACTCTTAACCACTCAGATTTAAGGTACTTAAAATATGCTATAAAACAATAAAAACAATCCACTCTTTACAACTGTATAATTGGTCTAATAAAATATATAATTCTCTCTAAGAAACTGTTTCAATTAAAGCATTTTAAGCATAAGTAGTGAACAGGTTTTAAAAGACCAAGAATGTCTTTATGCAAAACAATTCTATATATTTTTCTTTTCTGTTACCTGACTAAATGGTTCTTTCCCATTCATAGTAATCCCAGCTATTCATGCTCAGGCTGTATTTATGCACTGAAAAACTCATAAATTGGTCTGTTACCATCTGTAGTGCTGTAATTATTGCTTATAAGCAGCTGTCATTTGAACAAATAAAGCCTTTAGCATGACTGGCCCTCTAATAAATATGCTACTTTTAATATTTCTTAAGGGAAGCAATACAGAATTTCATATAAGTGAATAAGGATACCCATCTAGTACACTCTCTGGCTAATCAAGGGTAGTCTATTAATTCAAAAACTACCTCTCTTAATCTTGGGAAAAAAAACACAAGATACGCATTTATCCTAAATATCATCAGTATTCTAAGCCAAAGGGAGTTTCCACATTTCATCTTAGACATAGCTAACACAACAACAGTGTTGTTAATACCTTGAAAAGCAAAATAATCAGGTACTCTGTGAATCAGTTGGCATTTTGTTTTTTGGCTTTTCTCATTTGTTCTGTATGCTTTGTTGCTTTTAAGATATTTGACATATTGGTGCATTCAGGTATTCTTTCAGAAAATAGAAACATCTGGAAAAGCAATATATTGTCAAGGTGTTTAAAAATAGGAGTCAAAGGCTGGATGTGGCAATTTGTAACAGGTGAAGCCTAGTCAAAGATCATCCTTTAAATCAGGAAAACAAATGTAGCAGTGTTACATGTAGATAATAAGAGAGAAACAAATTTGTTGCTTGAGGTGGAATAAGAATGGGAAAAACAAGATTATGGGGAAAAGCAAGCATTTTAGATGGGACTGAAAATAAGAGCTCATAGCCTCCGTAAAATTGCCTTGCTATTCTGCAGATCACAATACAGGCATGTGAATGTGCATTTGGTGACTTAGAGCTAGATGACAAAACATGGAAACTCTTTACAGTCCTCATTCTTCTCTTTTTAGCTGCAAAAGAACTAAAGGGTCTGTAAAGTGCAGATTGCAGAAAAGTCACACACAATTTTTATATAATTAATTAAAGCATTCAACAAAAATAGCTGGCAGGTAAAACTGGCTAGAAATGCTCAGAACTTGGGTGATAGGTAATGACAACTTCTGATAGACAGGAGGGGTTGTATACCATCATCAGTAAGAAAATGAGAGGGATGCTCTCACAACAGTTACACCAAATGCTTCACAAATATTTTGCTGATATGAGTGCATCCAAAAAAAATCTTGGTCCTAAATGTACCTCAGTTTGTAGGCTTGTGCAAAGACATTACAGTGGTTTCTGGAAATGGTAACAAGAGAAGTTGAAATGGAGCAGGAGAACCCCACAGTGTTATTTGGCCTCTTGCATGTTCACAAAAAAAAAAAAAAAAAAAAAAAGAGAGAGAGAGAGAAAGAGAAAAGAGTAACATGCTGACTATTTCAGAGCACAGAGTAACCTTGGATTTCACGTGATGAAATTGTGGTCATGACAGAAAATAAACAAAACCTGACTTATTTTTTCAGAAAGAAACATCTATCTGCACACAGCATTTCTTTCACCCATTTGTACAGAAAAATAAGTGAAGGATTAATTAATAAGCAAGACATACAAGAATGCAGTATGCCTCCTTGATTTGCTTTTCAACTAGTCCACGTAAAGAAATACAGATATGGAAACCTAAGAATAATCTTATCTGCATCTCAATCCAAAGCCTAATTTGATGAAAAATTCAGAGAATATGCTAGGACAAGACTGATAAAGAAGATCCTCTGCCCACAACACAGTCTTTCAGAAAATGGTTCTCTTTACTACAAATTGGCTCAGACTAAAATGTCTCTAAAAAAGAGCCTTACCACAGACACACAGAGCTTTGAGTGCGATTTGCTCAAGACTTTGGGCTGGAAGCCTAGAGTCGTAAACTGAACAAAAGCCTGTCTGCTTAAGAAAAATTTATTTCCAGCAATCTCTGTAACCACAATGGCAAAGCTCTGCTAATGACATGAAGCACAGCAGGAGGAAGACAAAAATCCAAGAGCAAACTTGGCTTTGTATTTATTGCAGCCTTAGTCATCCTTTTTGAACAGAATTCAGCTGTCAGCCATGTGGAAGACAAACACCTGTAAGGAAGTACAGAAACAGCTGGTTATCAGAGGTCATATTGCAACCAGCATTAGCTGTGCTCTGTACCGAGTCCTGCTGCCCTGCTAGATGAAAACAGTAACGCAAGTCCTGTCATAAAAACTAATGCATTGGTATGAATGAGGACATCCAACAGGCGGCCAGGGCAAAATTTTCTTTGAAAGAATGAAAGAACAAGGGTGATGCCATGTTTTTATGGATTGGTCATTGCTGTTGCAGTTCTTTACTGTACCTTGGGCACAGGGAAATAATAGTGTTGATGGACAATAACACTTGCTCACTTTATTCATCTAAGGCTTCTATTCCAGACTCATAGTGTCTGTTTCAACATCCTGTTTCTCTGGTAATCATCTCCTCTGGCCCTTGAAAAGATATTTTCAAAGTATTTGCTTAGATAATCCACCTAAACTTGAATTTATTGTCTTTTATAAGGGATACTATAAAGTCTGTTGGACCTATCACGATGTAAAACAGGTAGCTATCGCTATGTTAATAGATAACTAGGGTTTATAACAGTATAACTATGAAAGCAGAGATATCTCTGTGCTTGTGTTTTGAATTACATATTGAAAGCTTTGATGGTGACTGGTGCTTAATCACGGACTTGGAAAGATGATATGCTTGTAGCAGTCTGCAAAATTAAATGTATGCCCATGGCTGCCTTCAAAAGATCCTTCCACTGACTTCTGATAGCAGTTTTGTGACATGCTTTGTGTCCCAGGAGCTCACAGGTTCTTTCAGTTCGAAGAGTTAATCTGTTTCATTAAAGTGACAAACAGATAAACTGACAAACCTGGTGTGGTGTGATATAGGCATTTTAAAGCAGATAGAGGAGAATTTTAAAGTGATTGTGAGAGGGAAGCAAGACTAAGAACTTGAGTGTGTGTTTATAGGCAGAAGAAGAAAGGTTTAGACACTATTGAAAATTAATGAGATGCTGTAGCAGAAATCAGTCAGATAAGACAGGTATTTATTCTACATTCTTGAGTGCTTGTAGATCTTCATGGTGGCAGAATCTGCAGTTGTTCATTTTTCAGCTTCTTTTTACAACTTAAAAGTAAGATAGACTGAAATCTGACTATGGTCTAAAAGTATGTAGCAATTAAAGTTGTATACAGAAATAAACAACAAGATTCTGGCTTCAGGCTATAATATATTTTTAATTTGCTTAATAACTTACCAAGGTACAGACAGGATTTTGATAATGGCTTTTTCTACATTGGATGAAACAGGAACCTGACATAAAGAAATATTGTAGAGAACACAAAGTATTTAAAGGGATTTAGGATCTTAATTTAGAATAATGAATCAATTTTTGAAAGTCACGTGAGCCTGTATTTGAATTCCAGATAACTTTAAAAATTGTACCTGTTATTACACTGCAAAATATTGAAGCTGATATTAATTAACTTTGTAGAATGAGGCTGTGTGGAGGTTACAATGAGTTCATAATTTTTTGCTGGAATTTAGATGCTCAGAGTATACACTCTGCTCATCTGTCTAAGTTAGAATTTATGTCTGGGTTGACATTATTACTAGCTAGTAAGGACATTAAATTGCAGGGCTTCACCTACAAAAATTATAATAGTTGTCATTACTGCTGTCTGCAAGTTTGGATGTCAATACATGTGGTTTGGATGACAAAGAGAATAGGTAATTTCTTTCAGTCACAGGCACCCTTTGTGTTTGTACATTTTTAGTATACTAGAACTTGCAAAAAGTGGAAGAACGGGAGAAAATTAAAACACTGTTTCTTTCTGGAATAGTAGGCATGCCATGTATTTGCATTCTTGAGGCAATTTTGGACTTGGACATGTGATAAAAATAAAACTGAGACTATCAGTAAATGCTTTTAATAATGGTAAGTTTATAAATTGGAGAGGGAACCTTTATAAAATTGTTGGATTTATTTCCCCCAAATATATGTCCTTTTCATTTTATGTCCCTTTCATTTTAAACATAGTTATATCTCTGCGTATTATCATTAGCTGTTGATCATTTATTATTTCCCATGTGTATCAGAGGACATATATGCATTTCTTCTTTGTGTTCATCTATTCAGAATATTAGCCATAACAAGGGAAAGAGGAATCCTGCATGGCTCTCTTCAGCAGACTTTTCTATTTTATCAGTGTTACATAGAGAGTAGAGGAAACTTTAGTCCTGAGCCCAACTATCCAAGAAAATAAAGGAATAGAAGCAGGGAAAATAAATTATTTTTTTTTCTTTCTCTAGAAATAGCTAATTCTTTCACTGTGAGATCAGTTCTTCCAGTCCAAAAGGATCACCTACTTGCATGTGGAGATATCCAAAGTTTACCATAGATCAATACGTAATTCTTCTAATGCAGCTGCCTCATCATCTGTGCACCTGCACCTACAGGTCACCCAACTGATGGCATCACATTCTGTTCTACAGTAGGACACAAATGTTACAACTCAGCACATTGCTTAGAGAGTAAAAAGGTGAACCAGCTAACTATGTAGAGCGTCATTACAGACAAGAACTATAGCACTGAACTTGATATATTCAGCCAGAGGGTAGTGACATCTAAAAATGAAGGTATTGTCTATCATGTTTTCATATCAGTAGGTTTTTAAATTGCACATTTATACAATTAGTCATTTGCCACACTGATTAAAATAGGAAGTGTATGCAGTTATATAATGGGGCATATGTAGTTGCAATCATTTGCACCTGTGCAAAGGCAATACAAAATGGAGAAGGTTTGTGCTTGCTTTGCAAAATGGAAATACTAATAAAAGATTGGGAAATAGATGTAATCAGAAATGGTGAGTTTGGGCAATGGAGTATCCTACATTACTCATTAATAAAACTAAGTGGCTGGGAGCAGTGATTTTATAGACTGGTGTGCCTAGAGAAGGTCTGTCTCTTAATTTGTGGCGTAACATACTAGTATGTATGCTTCTGATTTTAAGAAAATATTCTCCCCAACTCTCTCCCACAAAAAGAGAGAAAGAACTACTGTCTTTTTAGACAATAGAAACTGTTCGTACAGCTGGAAAACAGGATATTTACTTTAATGGAAAAGCACAGAAGGTCCCTTGTTCCAAGATGCAGTTAAGCAAATCAGTTTCCCCTGTGAAGACATGCATTTCAAAGGAAAATAGGTATGAATATGTAAGGTTAATTTTTACCTTCCTGAAATTCCTTCATAGTTTATCTATATCATTCAGGTACTCTCCCAACGTATCAGATGTAAGGCCTTTGAGGGTTAGTTGCTCATTTTCCTGAAATGATGCTCTTTTGTCTTGTCGATGTAATTTTTTGCAGTTGCTGCTCTATAACTAGAAAAAATGTACAAAGCTGTCTTTCAAAACTTCCAAAAATTTGTTCTCCCTCCCACTTTTTTTTTTAACCCATTTAGACAGATCAATAGAGATGTTTGATCCAGAAAAAGCAATAGTGCTGAAAATAGAGTATGAAGGTTATCTAGTACCATATAGTTTGGAAAACTCAGTTAAAAAAAAGCCTAGTGATTCAACAAGTTGTGGGTGAAATCCAGGCTGTAAATGAAGTCTGGTAAAATTCCTGCTGACACCCTTAGGCCAAATTTTCTCCCTAAATACCCAGTAGATAATTGAAGACATTATACTTTTAGGTATTCACTGCCGTAATAAAGCAATAGTTACAGCATTTCAGGAACTGATTGGAGCAGATCACTCCAACTCAGGTTAGTCAAGACCCTTAACTCAAACTTTGATTTTATCTTCTTGTCAAACGTAGGATCACTTGTACTATAGCTCCACCTCTGCCAGACAGTTAAGGTCAAAGAAAAGGGGTTTGTAGTGCTTTAGGTTAGATTGCTTACCTTCTATTTAAGGAAATACACAAGTAATTTCTATGTAAAATTAAAGAGAGTTTTTCTTTTCTTCTCGTTCCAGCTTCTTGATCCTGTAAGTGAAGAACACGAGGTCCTAGAGCACCAGGCTTGAGAAAAGCCATGAAGATTTTTGTAAATTAGCCCAACGTCTGCATTTATTCACTTCAGAAATTGAGATCCTCTTTACTTTGTGCATGAAGAACAGAGGAAATAGTGACTCTATAAAGGAGAGGAAAAATTGATTTAGGAAAAGACAAATAATATTTGTTATGTTGTTTAAAATGTTGGGCTTGTTTGTTTTGCTAACTACTATTTGTCTTCAGTAACAAAGTATTGTAATGAAAATTTCAGGGGGAGCCTTATTAACATTGTGTCTGTACTTAAGAACTAGTGGCGATATCCTTTTTTCTTCTGAGTAATTGTTGAGCAAGTTGCCAAGTCCAGTGTTTATATCTTACAGTTTTCAGGGTGGAATAACAAATATTCTTCCATTCTCATTTAAAACCTCTCTAATGATTAATTTTCTGACCCACTCAGCAGCTATATGGATGGAATATCATCCAACAGTCATTGCTTTTTAGTGCTCCATGTCTACCTAAAGCATCCACACAAAAACAACCTTTGAAATTGCTGGTGATCTGGACAACAGTCATTTTCCCTGGCTAAAACTTTCCAATCTGTTTTCAATAAAACACTGTGCTTTTGCACACAAAGTATGCATTTATGCTGATTAAGCACCTTTTTATCAGTAAGGTGTGCACGATCAAGCATATTTGACTCTAATACAAAAGCAGGTTGGTTTACTCAGTTAAAAGCTTTGATCTGGCAACTACAGATATTAGGCAGAGCTGAAAGAATCCATAGTGCATATGGATTCTAATTTACTTTTGGCCTCTGAAGCAGAACACTAAGGGTAGGCAGGAATTTCTTCACTAGCACTAATAGAGCACTGAGTTCCTGCGAGTGAAAGGTGCATTATTTTTCCTAACAATTTTGCTTCTTATGGCCTTCCTTTGCTAGTCTGACACAAATAGGCTTCTAAATTATCATTACACCATGTTACTACAAAGTATCAAACATCCCTGGCTGCCTCAACTCAAGACAAAACACTAGCTACAAGCTGTAGGAGCTTCAGTGAGACATACTCAGAAAAGTAATCCTGCCCTTGTTCAAGGGCATAAAATTTACTTTCAGATTTTATTCATTTCAGTGGGTGAATGATGCCAAAAGAGGTAGTTATCCGAAAGGCTACATATACTTTTAAAATATTTCTTCAGGATGTGCCTGCAGTCCTCAGAATTGGAAATAGTCAAGATACTGTGTTCTGTCCAAAGGTAATAAGAATATTGCCTTATATACTGCTACAAAGGTAATAAGAAATTTTTATGACCATTAACTTGAAACCAGTGCAATGATTTAGCTATAATCCTCAAAATTACTGATCAACTTTTTTCACCTAGTCAGCTATTTGCTGTGATGTGAAATGAGAAAACAGTTGCTTGGATGAGATAAACAAGCAACTTTTTATTGTTGCAAAATTGAAGCGTGCCACTGCACGAGCAAAATAGCTTCTTACATTCATTTTTTAGCAGTTGCAACTTGTTGTCTCATTATTAAACTCCATCTGACCATTTCTGTATTTCTCCTTTGTGTTACCTTAAAATAAACCAAACCAGTTATCCTTCCTGCCCACCTTTTTTTTTTTTTCAAAAACATTTACCACATTCCCAGCTGTTACAAGAAATTTAAGCATAGAGATTGGTTTACTCAGGTGTTTTGGCTAACAAAGGTCAAGAAGATTGAGTTATAAATATGTAAATCATTAATTGTAGTGTGCGTTCATTTTACTGTGTTGCTGAGAATTGCACAGGAGAACAGAGATTAAATACTTCCCTATAAGCTGCAGTTGTTTTCTTTCCATGCCGGAGTTAACTCTGCCCTGGTGCAAGAAAACATCTGCTCGGTTGTATTGGTTCCTTCTGCCAGCCACTTGAACATCCATAAACATGTTTTCTATTATTGGAGTCCTTGCTTTTCCTGAAGAAGACAGCTTTGGTTTAAAGTGCTATAATATCAAATATTGTACCAGTGTCAGTCTGCCATGTTTACAACAGCAAGGGGCTTTAGGCAGATCTGGGAGCTCATAGCCTCAGATGACTGATCCCAGTGCATTTAACACGTGTAGACTCCCACAGAGTTCAGTGGGAACATTTCTGAGCTTAAAGTGAATTTTGTGATTTATTAATTGCATATTGGTGTCTATCTGAACATGTGGTAAATAAAAACTTAGGTCCCAAAAATATGCTTGCAAGTTATGGGTTGAACCGGCTGCTGTCCCAGTGTGGTACCCTCTGAGGGTAGGCATTAGTTGTGGGGTAAAGACCAGGGATCTAGGGCAGATCCCAGGTGGTGCAGCCCATGACTTTTCAAATTGCAGTAGTTAGTCACTGAATGCATTTATATGGTGTTAACAAGGATCAGACTTGGGTATCACTGGCAGGCAGTATTGCATTCAAACTTAACATGCTCCATTTCTGCGTGAAAGTTTGACCTCCTCTGGGGCTCTACGAAAGAGAAGGCTGTCCCCCTCCAAACACATCTGTGGAGCTCAGGCTGAGACACCCTCTCAGAGGGTTTGGGGGGTTTCAGCGTGGCTGACTGGCAAATTCAGACCAAACTGCACTGAACTGATAAGTGCAGGCATATCCAGCGCATGCAACACTTGAAACATGTGCTTCCATTGCAGCAGAGGGACTTCCATCAATAGCTACCACTGAAGAGGAAACTTGTAGTATTCAAGATGCTTTCTTACCCACAGCAAGGTTAGCACTCAAGGAAAACTTGGAAAAACAAGCAATTAAAGCTTATAGAAGAGGTAAAAACTGCAAAGTACGTAGCTTTCAAAAAAGATGTCTAAGAGCCAGTAGTGAGAACTGTGCTAACCTTTTGTCATCCAAATGCAACTAGCAACCTCTGACTTCAGGCCAGTTCATCACTGGGTGTGAAACTCTTGGCAGTTTGCCTCGACTTCACAGTATTTTAGGTCTGGAGACAGAGAGAGAGAGAAGAGTGAGCAGAGACCTGCGTATTCAGAAGATTCTATAAGTCTTGTTTCTGTTTCTCTTTTCTACTTGCAAGAGACTATTCATGTCTTTTGGACCATGGAGGATCTAACTTGCAAGGATCAGGTTAAGGAAAGAAACCACATCCCCCGTTTCTTGAAAAGTGGTATTTGGAACTATTAAACTGTAGTTTGTGCTCTGTTTACACAATAGATATTTCTTGTCAAGAAATTATATTGTCAGATTTTCAGGAAATGAGCTATCTTTCCACCTTGAAACACCAAACTTCCTTGTTAAGAGACAAGATTTTTTTAACACTTTCCCCTCTCACTGAAATTTTAGAACTGCTTAGAGTATTTGGAAACAAATGGTCACAGCTAAAAAATTGTAAAAAGTAAAAATATAAGAATTTTGATTTAATGATATAATTTGTGTTTGCACAACAAATATACTACATCTTGATATTTAACCTGGTGCTTAAACCAAAGTAATTTTAGATTCAAGGAGTGCTTTTCCAATTCAGTGGAATAATTTTTCTTCTGCTTGCAGGTGTGAGTTTAGCCAAGTCAAATGAAAATATTGTATATGTTTATCTCTAATGTGTAGTATAAAATCAGAAAATATCTCATTAATCAAATAACCCTGTTTCTAAAAGTTTACATTAACAATAGAAAAAGTATCTTTGAGATTCCAATAATTATGTATTTTTTTCAGAGGTCTTTTGCCCATCTGCTGTTTAAGACAGCAGTCTTCCTTTTATTAGGAACTGTGCATGGAAGGAAAGGAAGAGCAGGTTGCGCTTCCGAGCATTGCTGCCACAGATGTTTGTTGCAGAAAGCCCTGTTGGGTAGAGGGGAAGATCTAGAAACAGCAGGGTTAGCAGAGGCAGAACTTGCTAACCTCGGGTCACCGACATGTGAAAGGATTACCACCCTCCCTTTCCTTCTTTGCTTGGATTACGATACAGTCACGTACACTGATTTCGGTGCCTGCAGTACCAGCTTTTATTGCCATCATCTTCCCCTATTGGCAGCACAACCCACAAATTTGATACTTTAATTATGCCAGCATCACTTAGGGAACCTCAATACCAAGTGTGACTGTGCTACTTCAAAGCAGTGATCCTGGAGGAATATATAGTGGCAGCTCTTAAAGGCATTGCTGAGAGCAGTAGCGTATCCCACAGTCTGCCAATACACATGCCTGTTTTTTCCCACGCTGGCTTGGAGAAGGAGGCAGAGCAGCAGGGACGTTCATTTCTCCACACTGGCAAATCCTATACCCTGTTTTGTACTATTCACACTGTTTTGTTCCCCGCTTGTCTTGAATAGGATTAACAAACAGAGTTTTTTCTTTAAGCTCCGGTGAACTTTACTAAGATACTCCGAAACTGCATCAGAAGTTTTAAATAGTCTTTCTCACTGGTGGTTCTTTTGCCACCATAATTTCTTGTCTTAATAGAGGCACTGACACTTTGTCAGTGACAGTTCTTGTTCTATATCACCATTGGAGTGTGTGACATATTAACTTTCAAGCAATCTAGAGGTTTTATTTGCTGTCACAGATCTCTAAATATTGACCTCTTTAAACATTAAACATTACAGACAAACACCCCAGAATTGATGATGCAGAGATTGCAAAATAAATTACTGTTTAAACCATGGAATGTGCAACATGACAATTCAGAGCAGCTGTCAGGGCCACCTCTGGCTACCCTCTGGAAGCTGCTCTCATCAGCTGCGATATTGTGGATAACAGTGGTTTCAGACTTATTTCAGGAAGCATTATCATCAAATAAGCATAGTGATTAATTGCTTTAATGACTCCAAATCAGTCTCTTACTGTCTGTCCACTGATCTGCGGAATTATAACTTTGTGGGAAAAAAAGTGTCACTGGTCGTTTAGGCACACAAAAATCAAAGTATATGACTCAAGAGGTTTAAAACATCAGTAGTGAGGCTTATATTTCGGTAATTTCCTCTCCAGGTAAAAATTTATTTGTCTGATCTTTGGTTGTTGAAATCACTTTGGCATTTGTGTCTGCATTGCCTCAGGGAGCTTGTCCAGTTTCAAGTTGTTTGAGTCAGAAGAAGGGAGCACAAATTCTAAGCCGTTACCACCCCCTGTCTGAGTTCTCCTGCCAGATCTGTCTCCTTTTCACTACACTTGAAAAATAAGAAACAGCTGTTCTCTGGCAAGCCTCAAAAGAGTGTAAACAATGCTCTAGTTACATGCTATACACTAGATGTGTTTTACATCAGCTCAGAAATAATCCTTTTGCAAGCAAGTTTACCTCTAATCCAGTAGGAAGACACTTAACAAGGGAAGAACTTACAAGACCATACCCAGACTGTGCATTTATTGCAAGATGTACAAGTCATGACCTGTCTTCAGGACAGAGCGAAAAAACATGCTTCTGCATTGCATTTTGGGTGAGACAGAGAGCACAACTTTGAAGCAAACCTCCTGATTTTTCCCACATACTGTAGAGAGGTCTTGAAGCGTATTATCTGAATTACCTGCAGATAAAACTAACCCAGAAGATGTGCCCCTGGAGTTCCCCAACCACTAATGAGTTTTCCATTCACAGATCAGACCAGAACCAGCCAGAAGTAAAACCTACTGAAATCAATATATTGTGGAATGTCCAGTCCTCAGCACCAATTGTTTTACTCTACAGATCCACTGGTCCTGTCTTATCCTATTTGACAATATATGCATAGCCCTAATGATCTTCTGACACTATATTACCATTCATTAGATTCTTAACTGGAGTATCACCTTTGGTAGGTGTTGACTAATTCGTAACTAAACTAACAAATTAAAAACAAACAAACAAACAAACAAACAAACAAAAAGGAAATTGTCTCTGCTTCAAAACAGAAATGTCACCTCTCTCTAATGCTTTTTATTCTGCTCCTTCAAAGCATGCAAGGGAAACACCAAGAGGCAGGGCTTCCAGACACAGGCAGCATTAAGGCTCAGATGATTTAAGTCACTATTACTTCATTGACTTCAATGGATAAAATAACTACACATCACAGATGAAGATCTAGACAAAAAGTATTTTGCTGTAAGCACTGACTGCAAATTCAAAATTCAAGGATAGATTTTAATGACTACAATAAGGATATTACACCAGGGCAAATAATGGGATCCACCCAGCTATTTTTGGTCTTCATTCCAAGCCTCCAGTTTTACTACATTAGCAAGGACCAGGTGAAAGTATCCCTGGTGCTAAGGTGAGACCCACAGGAAACAACAGCTCCAGAGAATGTGAGCCAAAATCCTATACTTCAGGCTTCCCTTTGGGTGTTAGATATTTCTGTATGTATCCCTCCATCTATCCACATGCATATGGCAGTATTTAGAAACTACTTTTGCCTCAGAAGTTTACATTTGTTTTCTCCTGTTTGAGCAATCTTGCATTGAACTGCTTTAAATTAAGAACATGGGTTATACCTCATAATTTCAAGGATGTTTATCCCAGCCTGCATTCTAGATAACAGTTTCACCTCAGCAGAAGCTGCAGGCTAGTTCTCCACCTAAAGATTGATATTTTTATCTTAAATGTCCAGATTCTCTTTCTAAATGAAAATTGATGTGCTGAAAAAGAATCTGCCTGGAGGAATCTCTGTGAAACAGATCTCTCCTTGGCACCTTCAGTTACTTAGATGCCTTCCCCATTCACCATTTTTCAGTGATACTGGGGTTCCATCCATCTCCTGCATTTACAGTGCTTCTAGATTTCAGAGAATTTTTTTATTCTCTCAGTGACAAAAGAATTGCAGACTTTCCTACCAGGTGGACCCAGAGGTAGGCAACATGACTGCTATAAAGGGAATGTTGTTGAGTCTACATAAACTGGAATTTTACTGGTGCTAGTTGAATTTTAAAATCTAAATGGAAGGTTACAGTCAGCTGAACTGACCTTAGAGGACCTACAGATAAAAGGCACAGGTTAATTCAGCTGTAAATCTGTGCAGAATGGCATAGCTACAGGATGACTGTCCGAAGGGGAACTGTTGTTTTAACTTTAGGAAACAGCTGAAAATTATTTTCCTGAAAACATAACAATTCTAGAACAGACTTATGCCCTTCCAGACAGGATTAACTGGTATGCAAAAAATGCCAGATGACTTAAAAAAAAAAAAAACAAAAAAACCCAAACCCAACCAAAATTGTTGTCTATGAGGATGAAGCAGTTTATCCTGTAAAAAAAAAAAAAAAAAACCAAAAAACAGACCTTTCCCACAAACACAGGGCCTAGGACACAAAGTCATGGGTTTAATTTCCATGTGAGAATTTGGACTCCCAGCCACCTCTGAGCAGACTCGCAGCTGTGGTACTGCTCTTAAGTCTGCTACATGTTAAGTGAGGTAGCAACAATTCTCATGCCATCTCTGGTGGAAGTTAAAATCCAAGACAAGTCACAATGAAAGCAGCAGATAAATTGGTAGCTTTAGCCAATGTGCCCTTTAATCCAAACAAGTCTGAAAATTCAATTTTGCAAGTGTGGTTGTGCAACTCAAGATAACTGATCCTCTTGTGTTCCACTGCTCTTTAGGTAGTCACTGCCTGTAATGTCACACATTACACATCATTGAGACTATCCTGTAGAGATGATTATAAACTGATAGGTATAAAAGATATTTTCTTTGTGTATGTGAGGCTGTTATTTTCCTACTGCCTCTTAAAAAAATGATTGAAAGCACTCAACTTTGGGATTTATTTGGCAGATCTTACAATAGATATGACTGAAGATCTGGAAACTGCTCAGTGTCTTGCTAATGCCTTTAAAAGGGAAACTCACTCAAGATGAATACAGTGACAACTGCAAATACTTCATGAATGTGAATAAAAATTAAACCAATGAACTCACACAGCTAAGAAATGGTTTTCTAAGTCATGCACCTGCGTGGGCTGCCTGATGTTCAAATCTCAGAACACAGCTTTCTTGCACCTGACAAAGAGCATTCAATTTTAGAGTTTATATGGCCAACTTTCTAGCTGCAAAAGGCTGTTGAAGCATTTCAGTTTTGTTTTTCACACACTGTGAAAAGATTTTTTGTTTTGGCTTGTGTGCTTTCAAAGGCACAATAGAAATATTTACAAAAGTACTAGTCATGTCAGTATTTGACTATTGATTGACAACTCTTCTTCTGCATGCTGGTGAAAGCTTGCTGAATCGTAGCTTTGGCTGGAAGGAGCCAACAGTGAAACTGAACACCTCTTCCTCAATCCCAGTATCTGCAAATCTAAAGAGCCTTTTGTTGAGAGAGTACTGAATTTCAGAAAGCCAGGCAGGAAAGAAAAATAATTCTTTTTTTTCAGTTCTTTCCTTATGCCTATTGCTACAGAGTCCAACACTGACCCCTGAACTCAGGGTAGATATTTCTACCACCATCAGCAGCATGCCATCTGACAAGAGGTTGTTAGCTTCTGTTTTATTTCCTCCCACATCAGTTCAATGAAAGAAGGACAAAGTTAAAAATGCTGGCTGTTCTTGTGTTTAAAATATTTACAGTACAAAAAAGCTGAAGAAATAGACTTTGTTAAGTAATAAGACCTTGTTTTCTGTGTATGTCACTGGAAATTGCCTTTTTATAGGCAGAGTTAAAACCTGAAGAAGTAGGCATGTATTTTTGGTTTCACATCTTTTAACAAAAAGTGATCTCAATGTTTTCAAGAAGCATTTACACACAATTGTCTACTAAAAAAAATCAGCAAAGTTTCTGTAAAACAGCTGCCACTTTTATCTATCTTGTGCTAATATTTTGAGCTTTCATTTTTTAATCTCCCCTTTTAAAACACTCAGCTGAATATTGCCTGACAAACATGCTGGACTTTGTCTTTCAAATACACGAAAACAACTTGGAATTTGCATGGGCCAAGATACTTTGAAGGGTTTCAATTTCAGAGGTGGACTTTTACAGTACTCATACAGCAAGTGAGTCAGAATCAGCCCTAATACTCCATAGTATGAGAAAATACCAGAAATAAGGGGTCTACATCTACATTAACATTAACATCTCTCTGGTACAAGAAAGATTTATGTAGTTTAATGTTTCAGGCATTCTTACACATCAAACAGGTGTGGAATAATTGAATCAACAGAAATACCAAGATGCTTACTTTTAAAAAGAGAAAGACAGTAAAAAGAGGTGAAAAGCAGCAAAAAGAGAATAGCAATCTATTCATAAATGCATATTTCCTATCCATCATTTTGACAAAATTTTGTGTGAGATTTTGTCTTCTGAGTACCCAATGTTTTTGTCACACTCCTAAGTGTGTAAACTCTGAAAGACAGTCACCTTTGTCTCAAGAATTTTTACCTATTCAGGTATTCCTCCATTACGTGACACAGAACAGACTTTCTTCTTCTCATTCTTTTAAACTTCAAAACACATTAGAGATAAGACAACTGTGGCAGTCAGACAGAAGAGCCTTATGTCAGCTTTTCACACAGTCTATCCTAGTAAAGGAGGTGTTTTCTCCCATTAATTTAGTAAAGCTGTTTGTGTCATCAGCCTCTCAACAGTTAGCATGCCTGTGGATCTTTTTGCAACTTAACCATCAAGCTTTTATTTGAAAGTGCTATTTTTTATTATTCTATCAGCTTTTTATCATGACCTTTAAAACTATATTTCTCCAATTATTTATTTCACTCTTAAAAAAAAATTAAAAATCGCCATTTGCAGACATCTTATGGACAAGATTCAGGGAGCACAATAGTAGAAGAGAACTTTAAGTATGAGGAATAGATTAAAATAGCAATTTTGTTTTCCACTTCTAAACTTTTTTTAACATAAACTTTAACCAGCAAATCTTGCAAAGGAGAACTACTTAAAATGCTTTCAGAGGAAAATCAGGTAAAAGATCCTGCCAAAACAAGATGAGAACTTTGCCTGAAGCCATGCAGCCATCACTTTGGTAGGACCTGTGTACATGAAGTAGCCCAAAACTAAAAACCAAACAAACAACAAAAGAAACAGCAACTCCACTAAACTTCTCCAGAATTCAGAAAATAAATTCTTCCCCTGTACATAAAAGGAAGCCTCTTCCAGCCCAACCTCTTCAAATTAATATTGCCGTACAATTCTTTCTTTCTACTTTATATGCATCTAAGTCTTGTACATACATATGTAAATACTTAGATGTATGTATAGGCATCAACATTCTTTCAAGTTCAATTTTCCCTAAGGTTTTTTTAAATTCAGACTATTCCAAACTTGACTTCCGGGCTGCTGCAGGGAAGGACTGTTCTAACATCAGCAGCACACTGCCAAATTCAGTACAAGAGGCTTAAAAATTCATAGGAGTCTGCACAAAATGGCTTCAGATATGCATACTTGTTTTATCAGCATAATGTGTGCTTTGTCACAAGCATTAGAGTATTTTAAATAGTCCTATTCTGTGGTGTGTTCACCTCAACTGTGGTCAGGTGAGAGAGTCTGTCTTAGAACTTCATCTAAACCCTCACAGTCTCTTTTTGCCAGTAAAATTATTTCCCCTTTTCCCTGTGCCTGTCCCAGTTCTGCTTGTAGAACTACCTAAAAGTTTGATCCAGGTTAACCTTCTGGACAGCTTTTTACATCTGTGTTATGGGAGACATTGGCACACTATGCATAGACATAAGCCACCAGCTGATCTGATCTACTTTGATTTGTTATTATGTGTATTTATACTCTGCCATGCACAATGTTAAATATTACCCAAAGAGCAAAACAGAGTGGAAAAATACTCTAGTGCCTCAGCCAGGAGCGGTGAGTGCAGTTCCTCAGAGCACCACAACCTCTGGTAGCTTTGAGCAAATCATTCTTCTTTCTCTGCTTAAGTTTTTTGTCTCAGAAACTGTGAAGTAATACTTCCTTTCACCAGAAATATTCCCTATTTTTATCTTCAGACACTGCAAACTCCTGGTGCAGGAAACTTCTTGCTGTGTCTTTGGAACCAGAATGAGAAAACTCTGTCCCACCTTCAACTTTTTGTGCACCCTGTTGGAAGGACACTAAAATAAGTGCTAAAAATATTTGCCCAGTTCTGTTGAGGCCACTCAAACAAACATTACTTTTGGTTGTTTTCAGCTTTTTCTCATTGTCCAAGATGATATTTTTAATAAGTTATTGCTAAATTAGTTTAACAGTTCCTGTATAAATATAACTAGTTACCATCTAAACAGCTAAACCACTGATTTTCACAAGATGCCTGGCTAGGGGGAATTTCCAATGAGAGCTGACGTAATACTTCTGCTTGTGAAACAGACAGGCAGGGTCACCAGTGTCATCCCTGAGCTGTTCTACAAAGGCATATCTTTGTGACATTAGGGCAATGTGAGCTGTCCTCATCATTGATGCAAAAGTTCTGGCAAGTTTGGAGAACTACAGTTGGCAAAATTAGAGGTTAGCTTTGTGACTTTCACGTGGGGTTGGATAACAGGAACAGACACCTCACTTTAGACAAGCAGAAGAAAAGAAAAACAAGTTTAAAATGGACAATATTTTTGATATATCCTCTAAATCTAACACAAACCAAAAACTAACACAATTCTGACCAAAGGCCAAACTCTGAGCCTTGGCTGCATGTGCTTGGCTCTCATTGTAATCAGCAGGAACTCTATGTGAATACATTGAAGGTCGGAACAAGGCCTTATTTAAGCTGAGATCAATACAATCATGTGATTTCACCACTCCACCTAAGTATAATAAAGTAGAACTTAAGCCGTCATATCACTGATTGATGCATTTCATGCTTAAGATACAGAACTTTATTTAAATAAGTGACAGTCCAAGGAAATGAAAGTTATTGTAAACCAAATTAATGCCTTGCTGTACAAAATATAAAAACCCCAGCCATTTAACAGAGTGAAGCTTAATTATTCTAAGTGCAAAACAGTAAGTCTGAAGGAATAAGAGATGTGCTAAGAAACCAGACATTAAATCTGCAGAAGGAGAAGCAACTGATGGGTGGATTTAAGTCAAACATGTCTCTGACTACAGCACACAAGCTTGAAGTACAGCAAGCAATCTTTATCCTTAAGTGTTGATGAGAAGTGGACACTTTCAGCTGGATCCGAGAGAAAGGAACACAAACTCTTCTCCAGTCCTCCTGCCTCTGGAGAGAGGAGTATTTTTCCTTTTGAGAGTCCTACTGCCCTGAATTAACTTTGCATCATCTATGTCATCTGTGCCTGCCATGGCATCAGACCACAACGAATATTCTCCTTCCAGAACATTACAGTTTTCATTCCACCCTCTGTCTTGGCTGTCCTGTAGGAAGATGACTTTATGAAGTGCAGGCTCTGATGAACAGCATGAGTTAAAGCCCCAGGCTGTCTTCTCTTAATATTGCAGAGTCTGAAGTACAGGGCAGTTCTAACTCCATTCCAGCAGAAGCCAAGCAGGACATCTGCTCTAGCTCTGGTCACACTTCTGTGCATCCTATGAAGGCAGACAGTCAGGAATTTCTATTTAAATTTAGTTCTTGATTAAATAATTCACATTTCCTTGTTTATAAACAGGCATATATACAACCCATACTTACAAATATAGATACAGTTTTTTAGAGTTGGTAGGTTACGTACACATACAGTTGGTTGCATATAACAACCTGTCTTAAATAGGCACATCTCTCATTGTAATTATTTCTATTAAGAAAAATTTTTGGCAAAGTCTCATCTATTTAGAATGCACTATTCAGTTTACATTCTTAGAACAGGAAAAATTACCTCTCAGGACCCTCCCAGTCTGCTTTTCTGTGAATATTCAGTTTAGATGAGTTTATATATTGAGAAAGGAGAAAAATAATACAGCCAAGGAAAGTATAAAATCTTAAATCTATCTGAAGTGTTTGCATGTTATGAAATAGTTTTTAAGTTTGTTTTAAACTGTATTATGATTTAAAATATTTTACTACTAAAAGAGAAGCACTCAGATCTTAAAAAAGCCACATGTACAGTAAGAGCCAGATGTAATTGTAATGTAATATCTTCCAGCTGTTACTATGCAACATACCAGCAGAGCCTTTCCTGTTGACAGATAGGGTTTATGTTACATTTAACTTTGAGCTGTTCTAGTAATGTGAGGCATGGTTCCACTTCCTTATTCTATCATGGTCACACTAGTGTGACAATACATGATCAGTGTGGTATGGAAATGAAGATTGCCTACCAGGACTCCCCCAGAGGTACTGAGCATTTTGTTCACACAGACAGCAGATCTGCCTCTTGAATTCTCTCTTCTTACTCCCCTTAGCCATATACAACATTTGAGAGTGGTCTTAAACATTAAAAGGACTCCCAAGAAAAGGTCTTGCAGATTATGGTGACTTTTCATTCTGAAACAACAATTTCTTTGTAATTTCAGTATCCTCCATCTTCAATGCCCTAATTGTAACCACAGCATCTTATCTATTTGACTTGAAGCAAGAAGCCTTAATGCTAGCAAATATGAGGTCCCTAAGGAAACAGAAACCTCTAATGTGCAGAGGCATGTTAGCCTTGATATAACCACCACTAACTACAAGGGAGAGAAGCAAAACAGAATCTTATCACTTAGGATATGTAGCACGTTTAAGCCTTGAAATAATAAAAGATATAGTTTGAAGATGTTTGAAAAGAATATGGTAGAGGAGTGGAAGAAAAATCTATACATCTTCCACACTAGATGTGTTGCTTTACCTATCCATTTAAACTGTCCACTCTGCTTTGCCGGAACCTCTCCACATAATCAAATTCCTTCTCCTGGTTGTAGCCCATGATGCATACAAAATAAAATAAAGGCAGGGGGGGGAGAAAAAACTAGGATAGAAAGTCAGGAGGAAAAATGAAAGAAAACGAGATGAAAAGAGGAAGAAAAGAGGAAATAAAAACAGACCGTGAGCTAATACTACATTCTCACATACTCAAGATAGTGAAAAATAAGGTACAAACTACATCAAGACTGCACTTTCAAATGTCTGGCTTATTTTCACTACTTATATTCTGGTGAGATATTACTGGTCAGCATCCAGCAAAGAAGACACCCTCCTAACTTGAGAAGACCTTCATCCATACTGAACATACAGCTGCAGACCAACCAGTGTTCTTCAATGAGTAGTAAGGCTACTTACTTGAGTAAGGCAAAAAGTGTAAAAAAAGGTATCTAATCAGAACCGTAGGGGGAAAAGTGTGTCTATGTGGAAAAAGGTAATTTTCAAGTTGAAAACTGACCAGGAAAGAGGCCTGAAATAGTGGAAAACAGTAAACAAATTCCAGTGAGATGAACTAACATTGTGCCCTGCAATGAAAATCAATTGGAAAGCAAAGAAAACAAGGAGTTTGGAGCCAGAACATAGCAAAAACCATCACAGAGTCTCATATCCCAGCTAACCAACACACTTTCGGTGCTACGCAACTCTTGGAAGAACAGCCTGTCTACTGTTTGACCCAGGAGAGTTCACAGGAATTTATAAATGACAGCTGCCTCTGCTGAAGGGCACCTAACAGGTATAAAGAATGTTATTGCATTGGTACTGCCCTTTTCAAACCCACAACCACAAAAACTGACCATTAGGATAGAGAGAGATCAACACCACTGAATCCAGTTCTACTTCTGTGTGAGTCAATGGTAAAAGTCAAGATTTATTACAAAAGCATTTGTCTGAAGATATTTTCTGAACTTAACCATTGTCTTATTTGCAAGCTTCCTGTCAATCACATTTTATTGTGGGGTTTGGGGGTGGGGGTGGGGTGGGGGGGTGTTGAGGCTTTTTTTGGGAATGATATTACTCTTCTATAAAAAATCCCAGCTCCATCAGGAAACTTCCTGTGAACAAGTGGATTGCTGTCTTAGACATAAATTTCTTCTGATATGAAATCCTATGTGCTCATTTTCTCCATGCAGGAAAAGGTTGTATGTGCCTGAAACTTGTCCATCTTTCCTAATTGCACTAGCTGGTCTGATGACTCTTGTTGAATGAAATAATGTTTTATTTTGTGTAGGCATCTGGGACATTATTCTTACTAATTCATGAATTACAAAAATTATTTACAAGACCCACTCTATTGCAAAGAACCTCCCATCTGTAAGTCCTTCCTTGTGCCTCATCTGGAAATGTGATGCCAAAGGATGAATGCATGGAAACTACTGAAAAATCTGGAAGAGCCAGTGGTAACCTGAGAGGTTACCTGAGAAGGCAGCTGACCTCTGAGGTCCTGTGTCAACACGCAGGTACCTAGTGAAGAATCTGTGCTTAGGAGAAATGTCAAAAGAGCTGCAGCATCCCAAAAGCATTTAAGAGCCCAGTGGGTACCTCAGAACAGTGGTCCAGCGAATGTGCTGCAGCAGATCTCTATCAATTAGCAAAAAAGAGCAAGTCCAGATATACCCATGATTCAGTCAAATGAGATGGTGATAACCCATGACGTCCCCACCCTTGTAGACAAGGCCAGGTACTTTGGCCCCTGATGGGAACTTAATGTACTTACTAAACAAAAATAAATCTCTTCTCAGCACTCTTAATGTTTGGTATAAGCTATTTGCATCACAATAACATGGGTAGCAATAACACTGACAAATCAGCACTACTTTTAACTGCTGAGTCATTGCCCTTTCACCAATCAATAATTCCAGATCTTTCCTAAGGGAATGTTTCCCCAAAGTCATCAAGGGAATCTTACATTGGGGAGATCTCAGGAAGCAAAGACTGTGAGTTGATTGAAGAATTCTATAAAAATTCATTTGAGATCTGGTTTCTGTAGGCAACTTTGGTCTTAGAACCTCATAATTACTGCCAGTAGGACTTCTTGGTCCAAGGTCATCCTCTTTCCTTCTGTGCTGCATGTCCTCATTGTTGTGGTTTAACCCCAGCTTTACATGGTGAGCATGATGACATATGGGGTCAGCTGTCCCAGCTCTGTCCCCTCCCAACTTCTTGTGCACCCCCAATCCACTTGCTAGCAGGGTGGTGCAAGGAGTGGAAAAGGCCCTGACTCTGTGTAAGCACTGCTCATCAATAACTAAAACATCCCTGTATTATCAACACTGTTTCCAGCATAAATCCAAAGCATATCCCCATACTAGCTACTATGAAGAAAAATAACTCTACCCCAGACAAACCAAGCATATTCTCTACCCTTTATTCCATACCATTTATGTCATGCTCAGGTCTCACACTACTCCATACATACTCAATAACCTCCATCCCATCCCTATCCTTTGATACAATACAGAGATATCTGTGAAATGTCTGTAAAACGTCCATAAATGTCCACAAAATACCCACTGAGTTAATTCAGTCTGTGACTTTGGGCTCCAACTGTTATGGTGGTCACTCAGGGACAAGAGAAGTGGTATGTTTCATGGAGTTACTGGGCACCAAAGCCAGCTCAGGTAAGTCACACCTGCACTTGCACTGCTTCTTGTAAGGCTTGTTCTCCATTGGTTCAGGTGATCCCTGCTATAGTAATTTCTATAACTTGCAACACAAATCCCAGGTTACAACAATTTAAAGGTGTTTCCATCACAGTCTCCACCCCTGGCCCCTTTGGGCCAGGTCCTACCCTTGCCCCTGCTCCAGCTTGGACTTATTCACAGACTACAGTCCCTTAGGGTACATGCTTCAAGTGAAGCCCTATCTATGTGGAGCCATAGTCTCTTCGGGAGTATACATGCTGTGGTATGGAATTACCCACAGCTACAGTCACTCTGAGGGGCACCTGTTCCAGCGAGTGAGGGCTTATCCATGGGCCACAATGCCTTCTGAAGTAAACCTCCTCCAACATGACCCATGGTTGCAGTCCCTCTAGGGCTGTACCTGCTCTGTCATGAGCTTATCCATGGCCACATGCTTTGAGATGCTCCAGCATGACCTCATTCACAGCCACTGATGCTTCAAGGTGTACCTGCTGCAGCACGGACTTATCTACAGCCACAGATACTTTGAGGTGTTTCTTCTTCAACATGGACTTATCCTTGGGCCACAATCCCTTCAGAGGTGTACCTGCTGCAGCACAGGCATAACTGTGGCCACAGATGCTTCGAGGTGTACCTGCTCTGATGTGGACTTATTCACGGCCACAGACACATCAGAGTGTTCTGCTCCCATGGAGAGTCATCTGCAGGTCACAGACACTTTGACTCGATTTCCCACTGGAGTTCCAGCTTGTTCAGTACAGCAGCACAGAAGCAGCAGTTATCCCCTGGCCATCTGCCATCCCAGACACATGGCCATTGCTGTTATCAAAATGTTCCAAGGCACAGCAGAGTAAAGCAATAAGCATTACACTAACAAGTACTAGACTCGTTATACAGTAAGGCAAGCAAACCCATGACAAGAACAGGAGCCTGTCAATTAAGAGCTACACAGCAATAAGAGTTATAAATTTGATCTAGCACATTCCAGTCAAATCTGTCCTTATCTCAAACCCTTCAAGCTCCACGTTGGGTGCTAAAATGTACTGTTGTAGTTTAACCCCAGCTGGCAACTAAGCCCCACACAGCCACTCGATCATTCCCCCTCAGTGGGATGGGGGAGAGAATCGGAAGGGTAAAAGTGAGAAAACTTGTGGGCTGAGATCAAGAGAGTTTAATAGGTAAAGCAAAAGCCTTGTGTCCATACAAAGCAAACCAAGGAATTCATTCACCACTTCCCATTGGCAGACAGGTATTCAAACATGTTCAGGAAAGCTGGGCTCCATCATGCAGAATGGGACTTGGGAAGACAAACACCATCACTCCAAATGTCCCTCTTTCCCTCTTCTTTCATTGCTAAGCATGACACCATGTGGTATGGAATATCCTTTTGGTCAATTCAGGTCAGATGTCCTGGGTGTGCCCTCTCCCAACTTCTGGCGCAGCCCCATTCTTCTTGCTGGTGGAGCAGTATGAGGAGAAGAAAAGGCCCTGAGACTGTGTCAGCACTGCTCAGTAGTAACTTAACATTCCTCTGTTATCAACACTGTTTCCAGCACAAATGCAAACCATAGCCCCATACTAGATACTATGGAGAAAGTTAACTCTATCCCAGCACACGCATGCACAGCTATTTAAATTCTGCTTATTTGAACTTGTACTCACTTCCGTGAACCCAGACTGTGGGGTAGTATGTAGGTATATCTGTGTGCTAACTTAATGTGATGCTGCTTTTCATTAGAGCCATGAGAAAGAGCAAACTGAAGCTGCTTCAGGACACTGTATTTCTTTAACAAGGTTAGAGTGTCTGTGTAGAGGTTTGAAGCAACTGCTAGTAGTTCCAAGTTTCATGTCAGTGAGTAGACCTGGTACAACACCAAAAGGTTTTCTTTCTTCCCATCCTAAGTGTGAAGGAGGTAGATGATAGTTGAGGTGGTTGCTCTTTCACTGTTTATTGAATGTGACCTGACCACCACACTTTCCTTTCCACCTTGTGCCAAGGACAGCTGAAAGTATGTGTAGCTCTTCATGAACTCTGATGATTTAGTGCTCCATATGTAACAAATCTGACACCAGTTTTGTGTCTTAATATACACAGCTGCAGACTGTGGTGGTTCAGAAGCAGCTGGAGCCTGCTGTGAGGAGGTAGCAACTGTTTGGCCTGTCCATTTTAAATCATTGTTTGAGTTTTGGTCCTGTTTGTTCCTCACTGAACTGTACAAATGTCTTCACACAGTTAATCTCAGGGACTCTGCAGCCCATGTCAAAGCCTGGGCTTTGGAATCTCTCTGCCATGTGGTATAGGTAACTCAACAGAGGTTGCAAGCCCAAACAAGTGGCTCTGTGAACATGCAGTCATTTGCAATCACTTTGTGATTTTTCAGGTAACAGTGAGATATCCCATACAGCTATTCAAATTATAGAGAGAAGCAACTGTTTTTAAAAAATCACTTATAATTAAGGTAAGCATTTAATGTTGCAGTGACTCCATGAGTCACTCGTTTACTTACTAGCTGCTCCACAGGTGCAAATAAGGGAATTCCAAAGGCAAGTCAATATTTGGGTCCTGTTTTGTTTAGAACTAACTGGTTTGCAAAGCCCCACCTTTATTTTAGTATGAGTCTATGGAAAGAATTTTCCATTTGGTTTTAATCACTTTCAGGTCTGTGGAAAAGACCTGCACAAGTATTTGGGACTTTCTGATTATGAAAGATGCCTTTACTGAGTGTTATGATTGTGACTTCAGACTCAAAGACTACTATAAAATATCTGGTGTTATTTCCTTTGGGAGTGGTCTTTCCCTGTAAAGGAGCACTTGATATTTCTACATCTTAGTTCAGCTTTTTAGCCTTACAATAGAAGTGCAAGGTAACTGAATTATAGATGCTCTATAAGAACATCTATTCTTCTTATATTTTAGCTCTTCATGGAAGATGATATATTTTTAGGCAGCAACAGAAATACAGACTAACTAAATGGATTGGAAACTAGCATGGGGTTTGCATCACTTTTGTAGAGCTATCTTTTCTGTCTGACAGAAGGTGACCATTTTCACTGTGCCTCAATTTCCTTATTATTAAAGAATTTACTATTATTCACCTGTCACAGGCTTGATACAGTAGGGATAAATATTTTTAGAAACACAGATGCTGCATCAGTTGAGGCTATACAAGTTACTTAGACATAATTTAGCTTATTTGCTGTATCAGAGTCTAATTCTGTAATACCTATAACATACTTCCATGATCCATGGAGGAATGACACTAGTGGTATCATATTGCATCTAAGAAGGCAGCAAAATTTGAACTCTTATACCTTATGCAATTATTTTCTTTGAGAACCCTGAGTACTTTTCCTGCCTGGTTTGAAAAAGTTTACAATTGGAATATTGCACTGCTCTGCAAAATGTCCTAACTACTGTGTTAACAAAAATTCTAAGTTTGGGGAGTCTGCAGATGACTTAAGATGTTTTTTTCAAGTGTTTTGTGCCAGCAGGGCAGGAACCAGAATCCAGACCATAAACCTTAACCCAAGGATTTTATTTTTCCAAGATATAAGAACCCCAAAGTAGGTATAACAAATGAAGGGACCTCCTTAATCTGGGTTTATGTTGCAATGAAGCAGTAAAGTAAAATGCAAAACCAGAGAGGCGTGCTATTTGTTTTAATTGATGCAATGATGTAGGAAGAGGCTTTTCCTCTCACACTTGCCTTTTGCCCAGAGACTCTAATTCTGAATACTCCTGGCCAACATGAAACATTGGATGTTAAAGCTTTTCTCCAGCAGTGAGGGAATACATTTTCACTCATAAGAACTATGTTCAGGCAGGGCCACTGTTTGAAGTCTCAGGTAATAAACGTAACCAAAATGAAGAGTCTCAGTAAAGTCTTAAAATAGGATGCATTGTTTCAACCAATGTGAAACATAAATTGGTTGATGACAGCATTGCTATTCCAACCTATATTGAGTAAAGATCTATCCCAAAAAGGTGATAAGGCTTCATCCAGCCTCTGAGTTTACAGGGCTATTTTGCACATTTTCTTTGAAGCAGGCTTTTACAAATGCTGTTTTCTTCCCTGTGAATATGCTCGGTCAATATTCTCATATCAGCTATCCCAGGCCCATTCAGAGGCCTAGTTTTGACAGAGGAATAGCCATATGCCACAGGCCTGAGTGCTTCCCAGCAGGTTTTTCAGTGAAATGTTCAAACCTTGGTTTCTGTAATCATATGTAACCAAACCTCAGGTGAACTTGGTCTTTGCAGTAGCAAGAGACCCTCAGCATTTACAGAGTAGTTCTCTAATCTCCAGAGCTATTCTGGCTCCTCAGGATTGCCTGTCCTTATGCTGAGGACATGCACTTTCAGGGCCACCCTTTAAGTGAGTGATCAACAGGTCTCTGCACCTAGCGCCAAGCACTCACACAGCTGTTTTGCAGTTCTCTTAAGGGCAAAGCTTTGTATTTGCCTGCAGATAGAAACAAGGGAAAAAGTATTTTTCAGCATGCTTATTTAATCAGAGTGCTTACTGCAAACAGGTGATGTGTTTCAGGGGCATCTTTTTCAGCTAGGGAGAGAAGAGGCGGTTCATTTTTCTGGCTGCTGTTCTCAGAGCTTCCTGAAATAGTCAAGACAAGACTATACTTTCTTTTAGACAAGAAAATCAAACGCTTTGCATTCAAAGAGTGATTTAAAAAGCAAGCAAAAATGAAAAAAAAAAAACAGAGATACGGAGGGTCTGAATCTAAATACTGAGTAGCAGCAGAGAGTGGGACGTAGCTGTCTTCTAGGGCAGTTTTGCTTTCTGGTCATGGAACATGTTATGCTCATGGCTTTGTGATTCATGTGGTTCTCAGAGAAACTGGCCAGATCAGAGTAGCATGTGCCACACAATCCTCTTATGTTGCTTCTCTAATTATGAATTAAGGAAGCAGGCTAATGAGGTTTCATCCCCTAAGAAATATATTCATTCACATTTAATCATCATGTTTTAAAATGTTCTTCACCACAACTGGTCATAGGTCAGCCAGTTAGCTAAACTAGATCAAGGAGAACACAGGGCCCTGAAATAATATAAATCTAAAATCAAGAGCAGGATGGTCATGAAAAATAAATCAAAACATGAGCCAGTGAACAGCATATACACTTCATCTTTGTGGTTCAGAAAAGAATTTTTTTTCCTACTGGGAACTGAAGTGCAAATAGAGTCCATTTTCACATTAAGTGTTCCTCTGAATCTACAATAAAACAGGAAGGAGGCACACCTCAGCTGTCAAGAAGTTAGGCTTTATGAGAAAATAATGTACTCATCTGTCTATACCAATGATTTTTAGTGAATTGGAGAGTAAAACAAAGAGAAAATAGATCTGGAAAAGGTGTTTCATTATTTGTTAAAAAAGTCAAAACTTTTCTTATTTAGCATGCAGGAACAATCCATTAAGTTAGAAGCATTTGTCTGTAGTGTAGTGTAGCGTAAAGTACCCATGGGATTCAAAGATTTGAGATCTAATTATTGAATAAAGCTTAACATGAGCTACAAGGGCCAGAACTAGTCGTGAAGGCCTGCACAACTGTTGGTTTTTCTTCCTTTACCAGCTGGAGAGGCTAGAGCTACTGTCCATGACTGGAACATAAGACTCTCTGACATTTAAGGACAGCAAAGTCTTTCATAAGCTAAACTGGAAAGAGCAGAATACGTAGTATGGTTGAAAAGTACTGAACTTCACGTTGTTCTACTTGTCTCTGCAAACAGAGTCATAGACAGGTCACCTCTTTTAACCTTGGGAAGGCTACACAGCTTTCTCTTGGCCATGAGAGGAGTGTGAAAAAATAACTATAAAGATTAGGTAATGAATAACACATATTGTATCTCTATGGTTTAGAGAAAAAACTTTGTAATGGAATCAGGGTTACATATAGAGCGGACTTTGATTCTGCTCTGTTCCTCTATACATCAACAATGGATGAAGAGGAATAATGCTCAAACATCAAGAGACTGTCACCCAGGCTTAAATAACAAATTTACGTATGCTAAGATTTTGTAGTGAGTTAGACAGGAAGTAACTCTAGGCAAAGAAACTCTAGGCTCAATTATCCACAAGAACATTAAGAAACTGTTTATGCAGCAAGGGACCCTCTCTGAGCAACAATTCCTGTTAGAGGTTTCAGAGCTCCCATACCTCTCATCATGGGAAGAAAAAGAGCTGCTCACGTGCTGGTTATACATAGGGGAAAACTCCCAGAAAGAAAACTCCCACATGTCCTGTATTTCTGTTAATCTAGTTCTCATCAACCATAGTTACACAGACAGAGATAGCATTTTCATTCCCAGAAGAGTCCCTCTTGTCAGCTTTTCCCTTGCATATGGCATATGCCTTCCCAGGGACTCTTTGCTACTAGCCTTCCCATGTAAAACATGTCTTTGATAAACAACTTCTCCTACTGCGAAGTCTCTAATAATGACTCTCCAAAACAAAAACAAAACCACCAAACCCTTGCAATTTGCTGAATTCATGTAGATATTGCTGTTTGTTCCACTCCTGATGTTACTTTGCATCCCTATGTCTTTCTGTTGAAGCTCCTTCACTGAAATCTTAGTTAATACACCAAATCATAGTTAGGCTGAGTTCTTCCTGCTGTTGCCAACCTGAATGATTTAGTAGTATTAGTGATTTAGGGCAGTATCTTTTACCACTTAAGGATTTAAACCGAAACACATGTGAAAAACTCTCTTCAGTTTACAGTGACACTGCTCAATAGCATCTTCCCAGATGAAAGAATATGAAACACTAAACATCTGTTCATTGCCCACTGAAAGCTAGTTGTCAGCCTACAGCATATTGCTAACTCATCAGCTGGCTATTTAGCACTACTCCAAAGCTTGAGTACTTTCATGTGCCAGAAGGTTTAATACTTTGCCTGTTCAGCCATAACAATGTGCAAAAACGATTTTGTTCTTACTGTTTCTGTGTTTTAAACCAACATAGGTTATGTGAACTTATTTGTGTAGGGGAAAAGGTGAGTCTATTTCTCATTATATTGCTTGATATTTATTGATTAAATATTACTTTTGGTACTTATCAGCTTTATGCTTGTGCTGTACAGAGCACAAGATGCATAGCTAGTGCTTAGCAAGTAGCAAAGTGCCGGCTTTGGCATTCTAAGGACTCTGGACCCAATTAATCATTTCTCTAGAGGTTTCCTGTATTTGTGCCCTTTATGTTGGACAGATTACTCCCTTATATTTCTGGTATGGCAGGAATAAGTACCTGGTAAGCACCTATGTCTGAAACACTGAAATTACTGTATTATTCATTGCAGTGTATGATGTCACATTTACTGTGGCTAAACAGTTTTGAGGACAACTTGGGTAGATAGTTATTAACTTTTCTGCTTATATTTTCCCTGCCTCCCTTGCTAGGCACGTGTGTGGCTAGCTGAAGTACTGCCTAAGTTTCTGTATCAATGGATCTTGGTACAGCTAGCTGCTGTCATTGCTGCTGTGCTTCTTGGCTGTCTCTCTGATCTTTTCAGTTCCCTTGACCCAACTAAATCAGTGATCTACAAGCTATTGGGTTTGTCCTTTAATTTTACCTAGTAAGCAAAATCAGAATGAATATGCTATATTTGAAGTTAAGTGAAACTGTTCATTTCCTGTGGGAATGGTGAGGAAGACAAGAAGCAATGGATGCAAACTGAAATGCAAGACATTTTGTCTAAAAGCAAGGCTTTTCTACTGTGAAGGTGGTCAAACACTGGAAGAGTTTTCCCAGAGAGGCTGTGATGCCTCCATCCTTGGAGATACTCAAAACCAAACTAGACAGTCCTGAGCTACCTGGACTGCCAGCCTCAGCTCAGCTCTGGTTCTGTGCCACTCTCATAACTTGATCCATGACAAATGAAGAAGCTCAAGCCCAACATCTGGCTTGACAAGATTTTTCAGGAATTGGTTCACAGTGAATGAGAAAGAAACATGCTAAACACTGAGGTATGCTGGAGCCCAGGAAAAGCACTGGGGATTCTTTTTGCCTGCAGTGTCATTGTTCCTAATCCTTCTTTCAGTTTTGGGCTGCACATTCCCTTGACCCCTCTTTGGCACAGCCTCCAGGTCCACTTCATGCAGACAGTCCCCAATTACTACTGATTCTTATCCCTGTTCTTTTGTCTTTAGGCCTGCTTTTTCTTCTTCTTACATGCCCCTTTTCTTCCTCCTCCCCTGAAAAAAAAAAAAAAAAAAAAAAAAAAAAAAAAAAAAAAAAAAAAAAAGACTGAAAAGACTCTTGCAAAGCACCTACTGCTTTCCCACTTGCCTTCAAGGAGTGATTGCCTCCTAAGGGCATAGGTTCATTTTAAAACTGCTTAAACATTTTTTTGAAATTTAATAGAGCCTCCTGGGAAAGAGGGTCTCATAAAATAAATATTTTCTGGGCTTGTCAATATGGAGGGAAATATGGGACTCATCTAAGGAGGATACTGTTAAAACTTAAACTGGTGCCTGAGTTAACCGGCAGTCAGTACGAGACTAGGGGACTTGCTACACAGTTACGTTATTAGCTGCATTAAATGAATGGGAAAATTCTGATAAGTTTAATTAGAGTTAACTTTTTCCAAGATGTTTCTTTCCTTGTAACTAAATCTGGAGGATAAAACTAAGCACCAGTGAACTCAGTGGCAGAACTCCCACCAACTTAATTTGGATCAGGATTCTTCGCATGTTTGAAATACTTTCAGCTTTTTAAAGCCTTTCCTAATAGTGTACTGCTTGGAAAAGACTTTGGTGTTCATGAGGAATGTTTTAGTAAAGTGTGATGAGTATTTTAGTTACCATGAGAAAAAGGCTGAAAACTTTGAAATGTGCACAAATCCAGTTTTATTTCAGTTACCTTCTTCAGTAGGTATACAGAATACTTTGGAAACTGGACATTAGCTGAATTAAGTATGATTAGTCTTATTAAAAACCCAAATCTCTGCCCAATCAGTTTTGAAAATCATTGTGCATGAAGCATTGCACTGCTCCTATTTAACACAAGATCTGACAAATGAAATTGTAAAAAACAAGAAGTAAAAAATGCATGAAACTATCAAAATGGTCTAGAGCATTAAAACCTAAAAGTCTTAATTAAAACAAACAAACAAACAAAAGCTGCTGCTAGCTGTATCTAGTGTACTACCCATAGGTACAAGTGACTGGAAGCTTAGAAGTTTATAGTAGTTACTAATTACATGGAGAGCATACATACACACAGGACTATTAAGTAGTGTCAGATGATGTTTAAAAACCTTATTTCTGAATTGTCAGAGTGGTATTAGAAGTGGAATTAAAAGGAGGCTAGAATCAGAAAACAAACTACTTAATTCTGACAGGAGCCTAAGAAAAGGCATCTAACCTCTGAAGTAGTTTATGGCACTAGTTAGCTTAATGTCCCATAATCAGCATTCGCTCAGGAGAACTGCGGGTAGCCTGGAAGCTGCCCTAGTATACTCCTATGTACAAAGTGTAGAAATATAGCTGGCTGTCGGCCTTAGACATGCAAGTCTTCTGTCCCTGGTTAAACATTCAGTAGGTCTTACGCAAACACGTGCTGGTGCTTCTCAGTTGTTCTCCTGTGGCACTGCTGTTGCCTAAAAGGAAAGAGGAGAGATTGCTGTTTTAAGGAAAGAGACAGTCACCACCGACTTCATGTTCTCAGCATGCACCTTTATCCCCCGAATAACTCAGAGCCTTAAAATACTTAGTGCATTTATTTTCAGTACTCCTTTCTAGTTTTATAGAGGACACCATGCACCTGACAAAATCAAGCTATCTTCTCTCCCTGATACTCTGCTCTACTTTGTTTTGACAAAAACTGCTTGAATGTACAGCTTGGAAGGCAAGCTGCAAAGAGAAACCACCTCTCCCAGCAAAATTCTTGGCAGCAGGAACTGATGTGCTGTGACACCCAAGACAAAATCAGTTTTCCCTTGGTGAAATTTCACATCAGTATTCTCATGGTTTGTACCTCATGTGCGTAAACAGTTACTTCCACAGGCAAGTCCTTGGACATACTGTATACTATTTTAAGGCTATACTATTTCAAGTTATATAACTTGTTATGTATTTAGTGGAGTTAGTTAATTAGAACTTTATCATAACCAGGAGCCACTAGGGATTTACCTGTGTGTTTTACCTGCAGAAAAATTTAAAACAAAGAGGAAGCACTGAATGTGCTTTAGCTAGACAGATCTTCTCACTCATAAAAGATATGCAAGTATATTTTACATTACTCTCTTGGTATTTTTAACTTATAGCTGTCTGTCTTCCTATGTCTTTTTGAGATCTGGCAAGCAGAAGAAAGCTTGATTTTCTAGTCAGCTTTCCAGACACCCTCACTGAGATCAGAAGGTTTTTGTAGTGTGAAGTCATTTCAGGCAGTTGGAGGGCCCAGACTTGCTACCACTTTCTCCCTTACTGGAATTCCATTTACAGGAATTCATGAAAGAGACCCAATGGTTAAGATTTACCTCTCTGCTGTAAGCCAGCTCCAGTTTCCCACAAAAGGTAGTAACATTGCCAGACGGTTACAGATCAAGAGTAGGAAAATAGTCCAAGACAAAATGTCTAGTCTCACTTGCTATCTTACATACTTCATATTCAAGAAACACTTAAAAAGAAAGCAAGCAAACACTGAAATTTCGTGTGAATTTTGTTCAATATTTTCCATGTTAATTTCCCTTTAAAATCTGAATTATAAATTTGAGTTTACTTTCTCAAGGACCTTTAAAACTCAGGAAGGTCAAAGTTTGTGGTTCAGCTGTCTGGTAAAGTTGTAATCATGCAGTGTGACAAGCTTCAAAGAAATAATTTACATGGTACTCGTTGATTATATAAAACTTTAACAGGATCTTAGTAAGGGCTCACTCCAGGAAACTCCTGAGCACTGAATTTCTGGCTTCAGTGAAAGTGTTCTGTATCTAACAAAACTGAACAGTCTTTGAACCCCTGTGGCTGAACATCAAGAATCTGTCTTTTCTCCCCATATAAGTAGTTATGATTCCCAATGCATGGAAGAGCACTAAAAGGAACCCTATTAAGCTCTCCCAGATGTCCTAGATTAGTCCCCCAAAGCTGATATTAAGATTGCTTTTCTATGCAAATAAAATTTCATGGCATTGCTCAAGAATGCAGACAACAGCCAGCCAGCCTACTCTCACTCTCAGAGCAAGTCTTTCTGTGTCAAAGTCTTAATTTTAAAGAATTCAAATAAATTTATTAAAGAATTCTTTAGAGTAAACTACAAGGTTTAAAACAACTGACTTGAAATGTGATGCTTTTTGGCAGAACAGCTGAGGCAAGAAATGTTACACATGACTTAAGTTCACCAAAACAGTGTAGTTGCTTCACAGTTTTCCATTCACTAGGTTGCATTTACCATCATTTGCTGCCTGAAGACGCTTAGTTAGTAGCAAAATTCTCATTAATCCTCCACTCTTCTTGGAACTGATTTCCTCCTGATAAGGAGGTGTCAAGCTACAAAGCAGGGAACTCCACATGAGGGAGGTGCAATTTGACAAATGGAGGAGTATTTTGAAGCAGGTTCTATCCTGGTCCTGTCTCTATGCAGAGATGCCCTGCAGAAGGCAGGGCTGCTGGACATACTGCTTGTCCTGGGGCACTGGTGCTCTGCCCTGGGCAGGCAAGAGGGAAGCCCCTCATGCCCAGCCCCACAGGGGCTCAAAGCCTGGGGCCAGGCAGAGAGCATGTTATCTCATACTTACACAGACAGTTCTTTCTCCAAACTGGCTGTAGAAAGTCATTTTGACTTTGTGCTTGTGTCCAGTCCTCTGATCAAAGGTGTTACAGCTGTCGAAGGGCGGGCTGTACAAATGCAGGCTAACAGCAGATTCAGTGTGGCTTATGTTCTCCACACGGTGCAGGCCAATGGAGTCTATAACAGCAAGGGCATGAAACAAGAAGTTGTGTTAGTGGGAAGATATATCAAGATCACAGATGGCTGTAAAAATGCTTTCTAAACTGAAACTCATGAGCAAGCCAGTTAGGCATGCCCGTGCTTTTTTGGGCAAAAAGTAACTCAGTACAGGGATTTTGACTGCTGTTCTCTAGCACAGATTCCTAAATACACTGATAATTCAAAATACATTATTGCTTTCCACACTTCATGTAACTTCTATATTACCTGCTCCAGGATAAAGGCCAATAGAAATCCAGAGATATTTAAGGAAGGCCACGCTGTCAATAATTTTCTAGCTACCATTCCCAAAGGACTTCAAGGTTATTTAATTTCCTAGTAGTATACTGCTGTTTCAGATGCTCCAGAAGCAGGAAGCTTTGTGTTTCTAAAAATCAGCAAGACACGTTGCAGGGAAAAAGTTTTTGTATTGCTAATTCTTAGCCTGGTAACAAGGATATCAGTCACAAGTCAGCTACGTGTATTTGGGGCATGGACTTACGGACAGAGATATAATTGTCTTCTACTGCAGGCATCTGTTTCCTAATTAATCCTTCCATTTTATTCATTTGGAGAATAGCCTTTTCATTTGTCTGGTCTTTCGACTAAGGTGACAAATAAGTAGTGACTGGCATGCTTCCAGCTCTTAACTGAATAGTAAGCATAATTGAACACGTAATAAAACAAGGCACTGTCTGTTGTGTGGTTAGTAATGAAGTAATGGTACTTTCTCCAATGGTGGAGTAGATTCAAGATATTACATAAAAATGTAAGAACTACATCCATGAAACAAACAATTTCCATTCTACACTACAGTGGAATTTTTCAGTTACCTAAAAGAGACCTTGAATTTAGATTTATAACCCTGCTGTAAAAACAACTCAGGCCTTTGTACTTGAATTAATATGTTATATAATACCTAGGACTGTGTTGTGCAATGTAGGCATGATACCTTGAGAATCATGAGTACACTCTTAACTCTGATACATTTGAAGTGTAAGCCCAAAGTGTAATTAGAATAGTTTATCTAAACAGAGGACGTAGAGGGAAAAAAAAGTCTTAAATCTGTGCTCCTCTAATGGAGATTTGAATAAACATTGTTTAGTGAGTTCTAGCCTTAAGAATAAAGTACAAGAACAACCAAGAACTACACAATAGAAACGTGAAGGTCACTCACTATTGAAGTAGTTAGGGCAATCAACACACTGTCAGTGTTTTCCTTCTACTTGTTTTACCTGTTTCTTTTAAACCAAAACATTTGTTATGAAACATGGCAGAGATCCAAACTGCCTCAGAGAACTGGATACCAAATTTGTTTAAAACAACCAAGGAAGCTTTGGCTCAAATGCACACAGGGTGGTTGCATTGGAAAAGAACTGTATAGATAAGAAAACCTGACTGAGTCTGAGAACCCACATCCCTGGCATGGGAGCATCAGCAGATGTGTCAAACTCCTTTCATTTCCTGTCCCATGCATTTTGTGTTTTCACTTAATGTGGCATACCTTCAACAAAAGGCTTTAGAGCACTAGTGTTTCTTCCCCAATGCCCTTACCTGTCTTAGTCCAGAATCCAACATAAGGCTCCCACCAACAGCCCCACAAGCTGCATGCTCTGGCTTTTAACTCATCACATAAAAGGCAGATGGCCCTCTTTTCTGATGCTTTGCTTTTGTTCTGTTGAACTCACTGCTGTTCAGTGTGATGTGCAATATCTTTCAAAGCATCAGAATATATTACACCCAGATGGCCATTCCAGGATGGCCTCCGGTGTGGCAGAAGGTGGCGATAGTTACAGATACCTGCAATGGCATGGATTTAGGTATCTAGGGAGCCTTACTGGTGACTTAGTCACCTCTCAGTATCTGTGGAGTCAGGCATTTTTTTTGTAAATTGGGTAGACCTGAGCATTTAAATTCTGCTGACGCTGCACTTCAGCACTACAGTCTTTTGTCAATTTGGACAAGAAGTAACACTGAGGATAAGAGCCTCTGCTCCTGGCTGATCAATTTATTCTATAGACAGCTTTTACATTTTTGACCTAGTATTTCCATGACTGACTATAAGGATTATTTCTTGAAAAAACATGAAGGTGATTAAGCTACCTAAATTTTGGTTCCCCTGTTTCTCATAACATACTATTCAAGGTCTATGCTTACAAGCAATTTCAGATATTCAGTATATGGTGCTGAAGGCTGCTTGGTCTAGAGGAGATAACCAGCATATTTAAGTATCAAACAATTGTTGCAATGTCTTAAGACTGAGTTAAAAGGACATATTTTTTTGTTGTCTGCTTTACTGAACCAAAGAAAGTTGTGCAGCATCTAGAGGCATGATCTTAAACTGTGCATAAATCCATCAGTATTATATTGCTAAAGGTAGGGGACTAGAGAGCAGATGAACTCCTCTGTCAGGAATAAGACTCATGGATGTGTAGTTGTCAAAACAAGCTTAATAGCTTACCATTAATGTAGGCACACTGATTTTCCCTCAAAACTCGTTCTGATTTCTTAGTCATTTCACCATTCCCTTTTTTCTCAGGCCATTCAAACAGTGTCTCCTTTAGATTTCCCTGGAGGATCTTCATAAAGCAGTGTGAGTCAGTGTGATCATGGATGCTGCTATATATGTAAAGAGAATAATCAAACTCAGTATGATACACATATTTAATTTCAGTACAGCAAACAGGACAGATGGCATAGTATATTATATCTGGACATAGCCCTAGAAAGAAGTGTCATTGCATGAGGGTCATGCACAAAAGCCTTAGGAAAAAAACATTCACAGTGACTAAGGTATGCCTACTTAAAACTGCTACTTTAGAAATGCATTAAAATAAGCTCACATACAGCAGGACTTGGAAAAGAGTCAGATATTGATCAACCTATGACTTTGTCACAGTGAAATACAAAGGAAGTCTGGAGAAGCGAGGAAGAAAGAAAAATTCTTCAGAACATAAAAACTCTTGTGGGCCAAGAAACAAAATTACTCTTTCCACAGTGACCCCAGCCAGAGATTGGTATAGATTTGCAAGTATAGCTGATACTTGCAGATCTACCATGATCACTCCTGAAACATGGGGGAACTTCTACTTAATTTCCATGGTCTCTTCACTGATGGGGGATCCAGGCATTTGTTGAAGAAAAAAATGCAGTACTTACTCTGATAGCACTAAGTACAACCAGCTACAGTAAGTTGTTAATTTCACTCTTTTGGCAAAACATGAACAAACCAGCAGTATCTGGTATGATTTGTTTGCTTGCTTGATCTGTTTCCTTGATCCATAGTATATTTTAATTGCTACATTAGGAGATATATGGAGTAGATATGTAGTTGAGTTTTGGGGGGTTTGGTTTTGTTTTTTAATTAGAGGACTAACTGTTAGAGAAGTCAATGGGATTAGGACAAAGGGAGAGCTCTCCATTCATCAGTGATGAGGGAGAAGGGGGAATTTGACCCTCACAGAAGTACAGTGTTAAATGAGTTTCAGTTAAAATATTAGTACCTGTACTAAGTTTTCAGTACTTGTACTGTACGGTAGTTGTACTGTTTTCAGTAAACAAATTTCAAACTGAGATGTCAAGATAATAATAACAAAATTACAAACTGAGATGTCAAGAGAAAAGAGCTTGCTTGAGGCACAGAACAGTTCACAAATGCCACGTTGTCATGATCCTTCCACAAGCTATGAGAACAATCTGATCCTCCTCACATAGGAAGCAAAACCAACTTGTGGTCTCAGTCTAGCTCTAGCAAATGCTCATCCAACTCAAACACAGTTTGACATAAATTACAGGCTTTGTGGGAATAGCTCGGAAGGAGAAGAGGTAGTGGTATTGCTTCCTATATCCCTCTGAGTATAATGTCATGGACTCCCCTATAGAATACTGTAAATGTTCAATTGCACATTCAGTTAAATCAAAAACTGCTCCAACATCTCCTTAGGTTTTCTATTTATATGCGAGAATAATCAGTCAAAATCTTATTCTGTATTTTGTTTTAGCCAACATTTTGTGATAGACCCTCCAAGGGACAGATCCTGCCCTCATGTCTGTAGGACTACAGAACCCCATATACAGTCTGTGTACACAACTCAGGAGGCCACATCAGCAGCATGGTCTGTTTTGAGGGAGGAAATGGGATACATGAACCTAAAGAAAGCCAAGTACTCCTGGAGAGGGGCTCTCTGCTCACAACCTGCAGTCCCAGCCCAAACGTATTTTTCCCATCTTGTCACAGAGACAAGTTTGAAATACCATGAGAGAACAAAGACCATTTAAACTGCATCAAGTCCTGCTTCTTGCAATCCAGTGTTGTATGGGTGCCTGCCCACAGGACCCACTGCATCTCTGGGACTAAAAGCTTCCTCTGACAGAAGAGAAGATTAGATTTTTTAGAAAAGCAGAGCATTTTCAAAAGAATGCTCTAAAAATGTCCATGAGGTACAGACTTGCAAAAGATAGACAATATTCAGGACTGCTATACAAGTAGGAGCTCTGCACTGCTTAGTTTCCAGACACTTTCTGATAGCTCACATAGGGTTGATTATTATTCTCTTTTTGAATGACAGTGAAAGATACAATAGCTTTATATCTGTCTTCTAAAACCATGGTCTTTGGATACGAACCTGCCATGCCCTTCACCCCAGCACAATATCATCAAGTTGAACTTCCCATTTCCATTGTCCACAAGATTTCTTGTATACCTGAAATATAAAGTGTTTGCTTTTTACTGTACTGATATGCTCATAAAAGAGAAAATTATACAAAGATATTTATGAAGGAAGCTTGGGACATATAAAAATCCTTTTTCTTCTCTTTTTTGAAAGTCAGGTTTTACTTGAAAAAGAAAAGAAATTGTATTTGTTTCTTTTTTTTATAAGAAGGCTTTTGTTCTTTTTCTGGGGAAAAATTGACATATTTAATATTTTATAATAATGCTTTTGAATTACATAGATGACTGGAGTTTAGGAACTGTGAGTCTGAAACTAGGGTGGTAGACAGGATCAAATCAAAATAGTTATTGAATGAAGTCACTTCAGCATCTGGCTTATAATTAGAAACAGAAGACTGCAATGAAACAAGAAAAATACATGGTTACATTCTTCTGCAGCTCCTTTTCAGATATTCTTGGCTTTGCTTCCATTATGCAGCACTCATTGTACAAAGCCAAAAAATCCCAAAGAAAGAAGATGTCAGGCTTTCTGTACATGGTCCTCCTACTCTGTTCCTGAAAGTTCTGTGTCTTGAACTGTAGCATTCATATGTGGATAAAACACCTGTGAGGTAACTTCTGCCAGCACCTACTTTAAAACAAATTTTATCAGAGCAAGATTTCTTACAGATTTTTCATGTGCCAATTTACAGGTGGCACAGAATAAGCTTGCTTCTAAAGGATTTTTATCAATATGCATGTTCTAGACTGTGATTTGCTCTCAGGGCTAGAAAACCTCTTTAATAGCAACATCTTATGCTTGTTTCCTTGTACTCTCCTGCAAACCCCCCTCGGGCTACCAGTCGTCTCATTCTGTTGAAAAGTTCACTAGAGAAGGGACTGGGATTTTGCTCTATACATTATTTTCCATAGTGGGGATCTTCTGACCCGGGACTGCTGTTTCTAGCTGTTATGGTGCAAGTATCCCAGTGGGACCTTCTGATTTCATTTTAGCTTTAGTCATGACTATTTGCACTTTACTTTGCCAAGTAAAGCAAATACTTATGCTGATGACAGGATGCCTCACTCTCACCTAAAAGATTGAAACATGGGCACACAGAAAGTGCACTGATGTCAACTGAGTGGTTTTTTATTCGTTTCCCCATAAGACCCCTCTATTTTACTCAAGATAAGATGGTCATAACAAATTACTTTCAAAGCATAACGTATCTATATGCTGCCTCTCACTGCATCCACTGTTTGTGTGTATATTAAGTAGAATATTTTTATTATGATGTCAGAACATAAGCAATCAATGCTGGCATTTGACTGAACTTTTCAAGTGCTGTTATTTCTGTAGAGCAGGTCTGGCTGCCCCCCAAAAAAAACCCAGGCTGTTATCCATACTTCTAGTGTTAGCACACTTTGTTTTTCTGATTCTTAGTGCTCTGTGTTCTGTTACAAATTTGTTCTGAATGGAGGACAGTCAACAAGAGGTGAAAGGAGGCTAAAAAAAGTCAAGACATAATGATGCTTTCATGAGAGCAAGGTTAAAAGGAAAACTTGGGGGAATTTTCTTGGTTATTTTAAAGGATGTACTCAAATGAAATGTGTTTATAGTGAAATTTAAGACGGGGAAGGCAGCAATGGCAAGAATAAATCAGTTGTTAGCGAAGTAGGAGCGACTTAAAACCCTAACAGGTATTTTCCTTCCTCCTGGCAAGCAGCAAAAAGCTTCGACCTGCACTGCCCCGGAGGAGGAAAGGGCTGGGGGACAGACGGCTCCCGACCCACCAGTAATGCCGGGAATACACGTACCGGCTCCGCCACAGACACTAGACACCCGCTTAGGAGGGGTCTACTCCCCCAACCCTGCGCGCCGCGCAGCCCCGGCGCGGCGGTTTCTGCTGCCGACATGCTGGGTTTTTTGTTTGTTTTACTTTTTTTGGTTGCTTCGGCACGTTTCTGTCTCCTCCGCGGATTACCCCGGCGGGCCCGCGGCTGCGGTCCTGCGCGCCGGTC